>NW_020528487.1:97500-442990 GCF_003368295.1 Carassius auratus
GACAGTCCCACAGGTGAATCTCATTCCCTCTGCACTTGACTTCGTTCATCCACACAACACCTTCAACAGCACTAAAGACTGAATTCCCATCAGCCCTCAGTGCTGCTCCACAACCCAGCTGCCTGCAGACCACCTGAGCATCGCTGATGTCCCACTGATCATCACAGACTGAGCCCCACACAGCGTTATGATACACCTCCAGCCTCCCAGAGCACCGGCCATCCCCTCCACTCAGTCTGAGAGGAACATGACCTAAAACACACACACACACACACACACACACACACACATCAGCACTGACCAGCTTCAGCAAAACATTCACAACAAAACACACACTAATAATGAAGGTAGATGCTTTTAAAACTTTGATTATTTTCTGAGGTAAATAATTTCTATTTTGAAAATGCATATATAAATAATTTAACAGCAATTTGCTATGAAAATATAGGCTTACATTAACAAACATTCAACAGATTTGTTGTAAATAAACTTACTTGCACACTGTCTCTGGTAAGGAGATGGTGAGGTAAAACATGTCAGACGACTCTGAGGCGACTCACGAATTTCCTCCTCTGAGATTATAACATGATAAAAAAAGAAAAGTGAACAGAATATTAGGATGAGACATCTGACATCTCTCAGAGAGAACCAATTGTCAGTGTGAAAACTGCTAAACATTTTACCCTCACAAATCATTTCACTCTTCCCATCAGCTGACTTTCACTAGTTCACGCTTGCATATAATTAGCTGAGGTATGGTATGCGTATTTGCCGTGCTGTCCAGGGAAGGGCTCCGAGCTTGGGAATGGCCCAAACCTATAGTACCTCCCTTCCCCGACTAGTTGTAAAGTGAACTCGAAGTGAGGAGATGGGGTGGAGGAGCGATGCTGATAAACTGGCAATGGATAGAGGTAAGTCAGCGGTATTTATACTATGGTATTGATTACTTGATTGTGGTCCACCGGTGTTGATTAGGCTAAGTATCTGATGCGCTCCTCCCGAACCTTGTTACTAAAACCACATTTCACGAGTTCACGCTTACATATAATTAGCTGAGGTATGGTATGCATATTTGGCGTGCTGTCTGGCGAAGGGCTTCGAGCTCGGGAATGGCCCGAACCTAGAGTACCTCCCAAAAAGCAAATGAACAAGAGGACAGCTGCCAGATTAAAAAAGCCCTCCACAATAGCATTGAGTACTGGCGGGGGCTGATTTTATTTTTCTGAGAAGTAATCTAATTGGCAGGCCGGAAGAGCCTACGTACTTCAGTGGGAGCGACTTAAGCATTGGAAGGGTAGGCCCTACCAGCTGCAGGTTCATGGTACACAAAGGTAAAGTTGTGTGGCCAGGAGGCTTTCACCAGCATCCAACAGGAACTTCATGTTCGCTGTATTGGCTGGGTCAGTGTCGCAGGCCGTAGGGTGGCCATGAGGCTCTCGCCCGAAGTCCGATGGGAGCTTGAACTCACGGCATCGGACGGGTAAGCCTTGACGACCGTAGAATGGTAAAGGAGGTTCTCACCAGCCTCCCACGGGCGCTGGATATTCATAAAATGGAAAGGTCGGCTTGGCGGGTGTAAAAAGGAAGGGAAAGGTTGTCTGGATAGGAGGCTCTCGCCGGCATCCAATGGGAGCACAATGCTTGCGGCACTGAATGTGTACACCCGTAGTCGGACGGAAAGGCCAAAAGTGTTTGACCGGGAGGGCTCTTGCAACCTTTGACAAAAGTTAAATATTTGTACATGGATGAGTAAGTGATGCCGTTAGTTGAAGGGAAACATTCACTCTACGGGGAAAACTCTTGCAGCATCTGACGGGGTTTAAATACTCAAGGCATCAGACGGGTAACTCTGCCGGTAGTTTGTCAGAAAAGGCAAGGTTTGCTCGACCGGGAGGCTCTCGCGGCATCTGGCATCTGACGGGAATTCAATACTCACTGTATCGGATGGGTGAGCCTTGCCGGTAGTTGGAGAAATATTTACTCCACTGGGAGCACTTTGCAGCACCTGACAGGGAGTTCGATACTCAGAGCAATTTGAGATGTCTAAAGGGGGTGCTATGAGGATTACTTGCGTAGTTGTTTAGCAAATCCAATGAGATGCTTCCGATAACATCAGAAAATCTTTGATCAGCTTGCTTTTGAAGCGTACGACAAAATAGAACTTCCTGTCCTGTCAGTTTACCTCAAATAAGTGCCATGAATCTGGATGCATGGGCATAGCTTAAAAGCTGCGTGAGGTCAACTTTTGCCAGCCAAGAGTAAAAAAAATGCTTTCTCCTCTCTCCATATTGATTGCCTGATCATTGTTCTACGGATGGGAGAGAGAATTCAGAGCCTTTGAGGTGATGCTTTGAAACGGCAAATTATTAGGAGCTGACAGACTGATTAAGAGTTTCTTATCCTGAAATTTTCAGATTAACCACTCCAGTGGGCTAATGAGAAACAGAGAAGGAGGGGCTTCAAAAATGCTGATCATGAATCCCCCTTTTTTCGCTACCTATAGGGGAAATCTGAACAGATTATTTCAGTGAATAGATGAAACGTAATAAAAAAATAGCAACATTTGAGGTCACGTTCAAGGACTTATGATTGCTGTAGCATGCCTGTCGTGAAGAATTGTCCAATATTAAAGAGGTTTAATATGTGTGACGAGTGGGGTGGGGCCAAGAGCCGTGGGAACAGAGCGAGGCCGGTGGAGTGATTTGGAAATGAGTGACACCTGCTCGACCCACCGGTCTCTAGTCCCACGGAGGAGATGGAAGGATATAAAACAGGAGCATCGAAAGTGAAGGACGAGAGAGGACCAGGCCTGGATTTATTTTGTGTTTTGATTTTGTTTGTGTTTTGTGTTTATTTGATTATTACATTTACATTTAATCATTTAGCAGACGCTTTTATCCAAAGCGACTTACAATTGAGATTATGTCGTTATTAAAGTCATTTTGATTGTGTCTGCCGGTTCCCGTCTCCTCCTCCCCACGAAAGAACATTGTTACAATATGATTAAAGTGTACATTTGAATTAAATGGGGGGTGTTCGGAAGGATGGTTAGGGTGTGGCGGAACATAGAGAAGTAAAGGGGAGCATGAGAGGAGGAGGAGAGATAGCTGCTTGAGCTGTGAAGCTTACTTCGGCTGCTGTAGTTGTTGGCTGCGGGAAAAATAGAAGGGTTAGTAACATTTGATGGGGCAAGCTAAAAAAAATGCCTGGGTAGCCTACTGTGTTGCCAGCTTAGCAACTGTTTGCCTGATTTGACAATTCCTCAAGCCTTGTCCACATTCACATGTTCCTGTTGGAAAAGCGTCTTTTCCTATCGTTTTGGCCTTCTGGCCTTTTTAAACGGCCTCCAGAGCGGATAAAATAGGAATGCTGTTTTCACAATGTTTTTTTTTTTCTGTGTGTTGGTGTCTCTGTGTACTGGAAGCTTATGTCACTAAAACAAATTCCTTGTATGTGCAAGCATACTTGGCAATAAAGCTCTTTCTGATTCTGATTCTGATTGTAGTATGGACTTTGGAAGAGGCTTTTGAAAACGATGAAGCATATTTAGTCAGGTAAAACACTGTACCAATAGACATGATTATAGCAGTAACATGCTATTCACTTTTAAGTGGTTTCTAAAGATATTTACTTTGCATGCTTTTCATATTACAGTCCTAAAAAAAAAAAAAACACTTGCTGTCCTGGGGCAGTGCACGAGGGTAGTTGCGTTTTAGATAAATTCTGAGTGATCACGCCAGTAAATGGTGAAATATGTCCCTAAATAAATTGGTCCTGCCAGAATAATTGCATGCAACTTATGTCGGTATCAGGGTTTAAACATACACCGTAAGGCAAATGCAATGTCTTCAGACATTTCAGTGTGAATGACGAAAAAATGCCATGGCTTCGTGGTTAAAAATGGCATCGTCATCTGACAGAATTACGTCATAACTTCATAACGTTGTTTAACAAACGTTAGCAACGAAACCTTCATTTAGCATCTTCACCTGAAAATGTATTGATTTACAATATGCAGTCTGTGCCGCTAGTGGAGGCAGCCTCAAACTGCACTCTGGCCGGAAAAGCCGCGGTGAAAAGGCTGAGCCACAGCGGGAAGCGAGTGAGGCTTGCTGCGGTGAGATCCGGGGCGTGGCTCGGGCTGGTTGAATGCCTGCTGCTGCCGCGATCCAGTGCTCAAGGAGAGCCTGGTCTTGAGCGGGACAATTGTGGTATCGAGCGATGTGAGCTCGGGGCTTTGCACGGTCTATTGGCCAAAACATGTGGCTTGGTGAGAAGAGCAGCTGTTGGCGATAATGCGAAATGGTGCTCAGTGGCCGTGTTTGGCGAGGTAGGAGTGATCATGGGTCTGGCAAAAAGTGGCAGATCTGAAACAATCCCCAGTATAGATCTCTTCATTGGAAGAAGGAAAAATTGGGTCTGTGATAAGATGACAGATAGAGCAAACCGAATGCTGATAGAGGTAAGTCAGCAGTATTTATACTATGGTATTGATTACTTGATTGTAGTCCACCGGTGTTGATTAGGCTAAGTATCTGACACACTCCTCCCGAACCTTGTTACTAAAACCACATTTAGTTTGTATTTAAGTTTACTTACCCAATTAGTCATAAAAATAATAATGTACAGAAACAAAAAAATAATGACTATGGACACCAAATATACCTTCAATTATAGAATCACCCAGAAGGATTATTATTGAGACCATATTAAATTATTTAAATATCATCCAACCTGAGCAGGTGATTTTGGCCACTTCATCGTCACCACAGTCATTCTGTCCCCACGGTGAAGATGGACACTGCCACAGATATGAATCATGTGGTCGACATGTAACTTTATCCAGCCAGTTAGGAGCTGATTTCACTCTTGCTATAGAAGCAGACAAATCACCAGATCTTCCACAGTTCAGCTCTTGACAGATCAGACTCGCTGTGTCTCTATCCATCTGGTTCCAGCACACATTACCCCAGGATCCATTGTAGAAAACCTCCACATTCCCTTTACAGCCCTCAGTAAATCTGATCTCTTTAAAGTCTAGAGAGAATAGGATGTGCATTTAACAATTAAAATTCAGTTTGTGATTAAGCTAAAATATGAACCAAAACATGATGCATGCTGCAAGTACTGATTGCATCTAAAAACAGATGAGCAAAAACATAATATATAGCTCCATGATTTGTTTTTAAAATACGGATAAATTCTTTATTAATAATATAGTAATGTCCCTGCATTGTTTTGTCCAATGATTGTTTTATATTCTGTAATGATTTATTTTTTATCTTAGGAAGGCAGTATATATTTAAAAGTAATTTACTCTCAAATCAATATTTTGTGTTGAAGTATTTGGTAAGTAGTCATGAACTGTGAAGTCAGACAGTCATTAACTCAAAACAAACCCCTTCAGATCCATTTAAATCCTGATCACCATGTATTTTAATGATTACATGGTATATTTTCTGAAAAACAAATATATCTTTGATAAACATTTCCTCTAGTGTACTGTTTACCTGAGCACACGACTCCTACATCCTCCTTGTGTTGACAGTCATGTTTTCCCCAGCCTGGAGAAGAGCAGCTCCACAGGGACGTCTCATTCCCCTCACACTCCACCTCATCCAGCCATATGGGTCCAGAACCAGGACCAAACCAGGCTGGTACCGGCTGGTTACTGAGGGCCACTCCACACTGCAGCTCTCTGCACACCACATGAGCATCTTTAATATCCCAGGAGTCATCACACACTGTCCCCCATGAGCCGCTGTGAAAAACCTCCAGCCTCCCTGCACAGTCTCCCCCAGAACCCACCAGCCTGATGGACCCCCGACCTGATATTCAGAGACAGAAAAACACTTTATTGATCACAAACAACTGAAGAATCTGTCCAGATGTTGTTCTCACCAAGGCAGGTGATTGACAGCTGTTGTGTGGAGCTGCAGTTGAGAGTTTGTGGAGATCTGCAGTTCCCCAGATGAGCTTCACTCCCAGAGCACTGGAAGCCCGTCACACACTCATGACTGTGTTCAGGACTGGATGAAGAGGAGCTGTAGAAGTTCAGCACAGAGCCACAGCCCAGCTGTCTGCAGACCACAGAGGATTCAGAGAGACTCCAGGAGTCCAGCAGAACTCTCCTCCAGACCTGATGGATGAAAACTTCCACCTCCCCCTCACACTGTCTCTCTCCAGACAACCGCACCAGACCGTCATGAAGAGCCAGAGAGGAATCTGAGTGAAAGATGTGAAACTTTACTAAAATTTTACAATTTTGAGCACATGCTTAACGTAATATATTTTACATAAAATCAGAAATAAAAGAAAACACTCACTAGAGCAGATGACTCCAACATCTCGTCTATGAGAACATTCAGCTCGACTCCATGAAGAGATGGAACATTCTGAGAGTTTTGTTTCATTCCCGTCACAATTAAACACATCAGCCCAGATTTCACCACTTCCCTCTCCAAACCAGTCTGATCCCACAACAGACACAGCAATCCCACAATTCAGCTGTCTACAGAGGACACTGGCAGCTCTCATATCCCAGCATGCATCACACACTGTGCCCCATTTACTGGAGTACTGACGTTCAACTCGACCAGAACAAGAGTCTGAACCATTTACCAGCCTGAGATCAGTGTAACCTGGACATAACATGAGAGTTTATTTAAACAGTATAAAAACAAAAGGCAAGTAAAAACTCATTTATGCAGAAAACAAACATTGCTGATCTACAGTATGTTAATTTAAAAAAATATAATGCTTACAATACTGCATTACTCACCAAAAATAGTAACCAATTATGTTACCAATTATGTTAGATTTTTCGAAAAAACAAAAACAAAAATTGTTACTTTACCATTACACTTTTTAATGGCGGTAGGTTGCATTGAAGCAATGCAAATAAAATAGCAGAACTGACTGTCCATTGTGATATTTATGCTCATGTTTGAAATCCTGTATAATTAACTTGCAAATTAATCAGTCAGGTCTGCCAAGTGACATCTTTTATAACTAATGAACAAAACAAATCACATTCTGTCTAGTGTAGGCTTGTGTATGTTTCACTGTACATGTCTGCATGACTATGAAGAAAAGAATTGCAATTCGGTGATCAAAATGTATCATATTATATATAAATATATAAAGTATATTTCTATGTATTCTGTGTGTATATAGTTATATACTGTATATGCTTATATAAACACAAAGATTTGCTAAATATTTATACTCAACCAGAACACATCACTCCCACATCATTGTCATGTGAACAGTTGTCATGTGATGGTGATGTTGGACAGAGGTGAATCTGCGATTCATTTCCTCTGCACTGAATCTCTTGTGTCCACATCTGAGTGTCTCCTTTGCCAAAAACAGCTGCTCCCAGCACCTGTACAGGAGCCCCACAGTCCAGCTCTCTACACACAACCTCTGCATCCTGCTGGTCAAAGACAGCGTCACACACTGACATCCACGTCTGGTTATGATATATCTCCAATCTCCCAGAGCACAAGTGAGGTCCGATAATAAGTCTGGAATGATTATGATCTGTTCATATTAAATGAAATGTTTATATTAAATAAAACCATACAAATCAGATTTAGAGTGTCAATTTTAAGTGTACATTTAAAAGGCACAAGATTTATATACAATTTTTAGATTTTAATGAAAATATTCTAATTTGTTAAACAAAATGACAAAATTAATAACACATTGAGGTTAGATTTTATACCAAAATATATGACTTTCAGTTACCAAAATAAAATGAGCAAAATTTACAAATCAGTTGTGCCCTCCCAAACAAACACACACACACAATTTGTGCTGTACAGAAATGGCACAGCAAGTTGAAACTGTAGAGTTTGTGCCATGACACACTAGAGCTGTGATGGGCTGACCGGTTGTCAGGAGTGATATAAAAACGTATCCAGTCTCCAAAATATACCTTTTATATAAATGTGAATTTACAGTTTTCATTTTTTCATTCAAGTAATAAGACATATTTAATTTAAAAAAGGAGGTGTGTACGTGCGGAAAAGAACAAAAATGCACAAGAGTGGCACAGCTGTTTAGTGAATTTGCTCCAAAATGTTTTGAAGATCAATCTCAGTCACCTGAACAACTGACTCCAGCATCTTCACTATGATTACAGCCATGTGTACCCCATCCGAATGATCCACAGTTCTTCAGTGTAGCTTCTGATCCAGTACAATAGGTCATACCCATCCAGATTGGTCCTGATCCTGGTCCAAAATGAGCATCACTCAGAGCATATACAGGTTCTCCACAGTCCAGCTCTCTACACACCACTGTAGCATCAGCCAAATCCCAGTAATCATCACACACTGTTCCCCACTGACCTCTGTGAAGAACCTCCACTCTACCAGCACAGCGACTGCTACCATTTACCAGTCTCACATTCACACTGTCTAAATATTGAACAGAGAGAATAAACCATAAAGAAATATTGAAGGACAGAGAGAAAGCAAAGGTCAAGGTGAGATAGCAAAACCACTCAAAATCTGAAAAAATTGTTTTAATTCCGACCTGCACACATCAGTCCAACATCATTGCCATGCAAACAGTTGTCATGTGATAGTGATGTAGAACAGAGGTGAATCTGAGACTCATTTCCTCTGCACTGAATCTCTTGTGTCCACATCTGAGCGTCTCCTTTGTCAAAAGCAGCTGCTCCCAGCACCTGTACAGGAGCCCCACAGTCCAGCTCTCTACACACAACCTCTGCATCCTGCTGGTCAAAGACAGCGGCACACACTGACATCCACGTCTGATTATGAAGTATCTCTAACCTCCCAGAGCAGCGAGAACCTCCAACCAGTCGGACTTCTGAACAATGGAAAAAAAGAAAGACTGGTAACACTTAATAAGGTTCTGTTTGTTAATATGTTAAGGCATTGGGTATCACAACCTAATAATGAACATTATTTTAAAACATTTACTGATCTAAGATAATGCTATTTAATCAATATTGCTTCTTTAAATTCAGGGTTATCCAACATGATGCATTAACAATTTACAAAAAATTGATATGTTTTAAATGTATACGTAGAAATTAATATTGCCCTAGGTTAATACATGTTGTAAAATAATGATTCTTTGTTAAGTTCATGAAACTTAATGGTAATAAATTTAACCTTATTATAACGTGATATCAAATATTAAATTATACATCTGTGTCAAGGCGCGGCAAATGGTGCCAAGAAAAGAACAGGGTCTGGGTCCAAATGCAGGGAATAATATTTTGAATAGAACAAAAAAGGCCAACAAGGCAAAAACAAAACAGAAACAAATCACAGGGAACAAGAGCGGACGCATCCGACATGCAAAACACGGTTAAACATACGTGATTACAATTAATCCAGGCAGGCAAAGGGCCGTTACATAGTCAACGCGAGAAACGCGAGCAAGCAACGCGAGAGACGCGAGCGACGCGCTCCCTTTCATAGTCTAAACAGTGGACGCAAGCGTCACGGGCGATGCCTGTATGCAATACACCGCTCACGCAACAGGGGGTAGTAGAGTCGGGTGATATTAGTAGAGTCGGGTCGCGTGATATTCAGATCACAATGGCAACTGAAGAGGAGTGTATTCTGTTGCTGATTTTACATCGGTGGCAACAAAGGCAACGCAGAGATAGACGGTGGTAAGTTTGCATAATTTTTCCTCTTCGCCCGCCATTGTATTCAAACCTTCTTCTTCTGTAAACACAATATACTTGAATTAATGTACAATACTTGCAATGTCGCCCCCACCGACAACGCATAGTATTGTGTACATCGGCGCGTCGCGTATCAAAAACTAGGATGACACATTTGGCTACGCACCGACGCATAATGGCGGCCGAAGCATAACGATGCGTAGCCTCTGGGACGCGTATGCGTACAGATGCGTTGACTATGAAACGGCCCAAAGAGGTGGGAGTGTGGAGAATATATACTCGTAAACAAATGGGGAACAGCTGTGGGTATGAGTATGTGACAGGTGTGTCGAACTAGTGACCAGGTGTGCGTGTAAGTGGAAATGAGTCCGGGAGAATGGAAGTGGCGCCCTCTGGTGGTGAGAGGGAGGACCACCGGGTCCGGACTCATTACAGTCTGACGCTTATTTTAGATCTGGACATTATTTTATATAAAAAAAAAAAAAAAACTTGTTTATTCTAAAACATTTTTGTGAAATTTTTGGACAAATAAAAATATGTAGGCTATACATTATGCATTATACATGATTAAAGAAAAAAATAATAAATAAGGAAAATAAACTGTTAAACAGCACTTAAAAAAATATATTAATGAAAGGTTGATTTAAGGCTGGTGGCTCATCACTAAAGATTTAAGCAATTTACCTGAACAGATGACTCCAGCATCTCCATAAGGACTACAGCCTTGTTCAACATCTCCATATGATGCACATTTCTTTAGTGTAGATTCTGATCCAGTACACATGACATAATTCATCCAAACTGTTTGCAATCCTGGTCCAAAACGAGCATCACTCAGAGCATCTACAGGTTCTCCACAGTCCAGCTCTCTACACACCACTGCAGCATCAGGCATATCCCAACCAGCACCACACACTTTTCCCCATTGACCTCTGTGAAGAACCTCCACTCGACCAGCACAGCGACTGTAACCACCAACTAACCTCACATTCACACTGTCTGTATTAAACAGAGAGAATGAGAGATGAAGAGACAATAAAAGGCAGAGATAAAGAAATATTGAAATCAGGCAAAACACAGAGAGAATAAAGAAGAAAACCACATACTAATCTTAAAAAAATGGTTTTACTGCAAATAAATTAATTCCTACCAGCACACAACAGTCCAACATCACTGTCATGTGAACAGTTGTTTTCATGTGATGGTGATGTTGGACAGAGGTGAATCTGAGATTCATTTCCTCTGCACTGAATCTCTTGTGTCCACATCTGAGCGTCTCCTTTGTCAAAAGCAGCTGCTCCCAGCACCTGTACAGGAGCCCCACAGTCCAGCTCTCTACACACAACCTCTGCATCCTGCTGGTCAAAGACAGCATCACACACTGACATCCACGTCTGATTATGAAGGATCTCTAACCTCCCAGAGCAGCGAGAACCTCCAACCAGTCTTACTTCTAAAAAAAAAAAAAAAAAAATCGGTTGTGATATAACAACAACAACAACAACAACAACAATAATAATAATAATGATGATGATGATAATAATGATAGTTATTATTTGTGTATTATTATTATTATTAATAATAATAATAATAATAATCATAATCATAATTAGTTATTAATGATAATAATAATAATAATAAATGATAGAAGATAGATTCTTTAGATTTGAATATAGTTTTTTTTAAATCTCTGAATCAGCTGTTTAGCAAATGATTGCAAGAAATGCTGATAATTTTGTAAGATGTGTGACAAATGTAACAAAAATTCTTTTATTGAGAAAAAAAGGGAAGAGGGGGTAAAATATAAAACAGCAAATATATACATTTATTCATTCAGAGCAGATGCTTTTTAACAGTGAATAACTTTTAAACATTTTTTAGGAGTGCATAAATGGCTAAGAATACTCATAGAGGAGATTAACTATTATATGTTTTGTGTGTGTGTGCATGTTTAGCTCATGTTAGTTATTGAACAATTTTCAGAGATGTAATGATTTGGAACAGCTCACCTGAACAAATGACTCCAGCGTCTTCACTGTGAGTACAGTTATGTGTACCCCATCCTTTTATTCTACAATTGGCCAGTGTTGACTCTGATCCAAAACATAAGACAGCATTCATCCAGATAGGTTCTGAACCTGGTCCAAAATGGGCATTCCTCGGAGCATCTACAGGTTCTCCACAGTCCAGCTCTCTACACACCACTGCAGCATTAACCAAATCCCAGCCATCATCACACACTGTTCCCCACTGACCATCATGAAGAACCTCCACTCGACCAGCACAGCGACTGTGACCATCAACCAGCCTCACATTCACAATGTCTGTTAGTGCAACAGATAAATAAGAAGCCAAGAGAGAGAAAAGCGGAATAAACAAGATAGGAAAAAAAGGAACAGCAAGAAAATAACAGCTTTAATAAATACATTATAGAATAACTGCTGCATAATACAACTACATATAAATGTTTGATTTGAGATTATTTTCGTCCTTATCTCCTTGAAGCATAAACCTACCAGAAGTGATGAGTTTTAAAATATAGCACAGAAATATGAGCATCTGACAGTTCTCCATCATTTTCTGCTCAACAAACTATTTTCGTCAGCTGAAAACGCAGCACAAGTTTCTCCTCTGCTCCCTCAAACACACTGAAGAAACTGGCTCCTGTCAGCCCCCTAAAGAGAGAGAGAGAGACTCACAGCTGCCAATGACACTCACTGTTACCTTATTAGACACAACAGAGGAAATCATCAAACACAATCAGGGACAAATCAGAGGAGGCATTTCTGATTTTCACCATATATATAAAATTAACGTCAGCGCTGAACAGGACTCCTCCTCCCCCATACAGAGACTCTTCAGTGAGGATGTGCACACACACCTGCCAGAGGCAAAAATAGACACACATCATACAGGAGACATTAAAGATTTCAGAGAGAGGAAGCACTCCGGGATATTTACAGCATCAACACCTGCTGAGATACAGAGACTGATAGCTGATCACTATAAACGTATATTTCACTTTTACAATAAGTAAATAAATAAATAAATCCTTAAAAAATGTGAGAAAAAAAAACTACAGCATTGACAAGAAAAACAAATAATATAAATTAATTTTCTCAATTTGTGTCAACTGAAATCATCAAGCTCAACCATTAACCGTTAACCAAATAATTATCTAATGCATACACACACATATCTTCACATAAATGTTCATAACACATAATTTCCAAACTCCCAAAGAAATTTGCAACCCTGTCACCCATTCTTGCATTCTTTTTCTTTTCCTTGTTATATTTTATAATTTTCCAATCAATTTTAATGTTCATTGTTAGAAAAATGGCGAAAAATCAATCAATGAAAAATCAATGTCTTACTGTAAATAAACCGCTTTCATTTATTACAGCAAGTATTAAAGTAGATGGGCTTGTACGCTGAATATACCAATGTGTTAATCAACCACAAGATGACAGCAAAAACTATAACCATTGTTGCCTGAGAATAGGGAACGAGACGCTGTTCAAGCAGAGCTAAGGAGAGTGGAGGCTTCAGCAGAATGACTCTCATAAACAGGGCCGGCCCTGACCAATTTGCTGCCCTAGGCAAGATTTTACCTGGCGCCCCATGCATCACAGCCCATTTCACCCTGTCATTGTGTTCAAGATTTAGCATATATATATATAATATATAATATATATATATACACACACACACACACACACACACATTACAGCAGAACTGTTTCCAACACTCATAATAAATCATCATATTAGAATGATTTCTAAAGGATCATGTGATAGACTGGATGTCACATGTGACACTGAAGAATGGAGTAATGATGCTGAAAATTCAGCTTTGCATCACAGAAATAAATGATAATTTAAAGTATAATAAATTGAAAACAAATTATTTTAAATTGTAATAATATATCACAATATTACATTTTTTCTGTATTTTTGATCAAATAAATGCAGGCTTGATGAGCAGAAGAAACTTCTTTCAAAAACATTAAAAATAGTAATGTTTCCAAACTTTTGGCCTGTACTGTATCCCCCCAAAACTGCACAACTGTAGAGTAAAACATTAATAAAAAAGTGATAATAAAAAATGCGTCTTAAAACTGACATGATTGTACAAAATCACAGTCTGGGGACTCAGAACTCAGAACAACTGCTAACATTAAGTTTAAGGTAAAAATAACTGCCATGAAATTATAGTATCTTACTCCTATGCAATAAATTGTTCTTTCACTACATCTCTTTACCTCTGTCTTTATCCTCTTCTCTTCTTTTTGGCACTGTATCTATCGCAGACTATGCTCATTTATAATGTGTCATGTAAATTCGGCCTTCCGTCACCATCAGGAAACTTTCACCGTGTCTAGAACTGGCGCGAGCTGCCAGGCCCGTTTTTTACGAGCTGTGTGTTAACAAAAGCAATGCTGTCTACATTGGATGCGGCGTCGGGCACGCTACACAACAAATTACCAACAACTGATCGTGCGCACGCTCTGTTTCTGACGCACTTCAAGCACTCGATGGGCGGGGGAAGATTGAAGAGCCGGACTTTTTTTTTTTTTTTTGCTTTATTTGGTAGTATTTCGAATTAATTGTTTTTAAATAGTAGCCTATTATAAAAAAAAATATATGTAAAAAAAAAAAAAAAAAAAAAAAATTCACTTGTTCACTCATTCTGGAGCCCCTATGGATGAGTGGCGCCCTTAGCATTTGCCTATACCGCCTATGCCGCGGGCCGGCCCTGCTCATAAATGAGAGGAAGCCTAGCACTCAATCCTCTTAGAGAAACTCTTAAGAGTGTAGGCCTCAGCATGACGACTCTCTGGGCTTATTCCTCAAGAATAAGGCAGAACAGAAACCACCGCGAATGCAAGGCATTAAGCTTGTTCAACTCCTTCGAGAGGCAAATGAGTACGTGCAACCGCTGGCTAAAACTTGAGTACAGAACTCTGCTCTAGTAGTTCCGCGAATGCCACAGTGAGGGCATCCCACTCTCTCGTGAGTCAAGCTCATATGAGCTTCATACACAAAAATTGAAGACAAAACAAGTGCCCTTTTATATCCGCAGTCAATCATTTGCTTAGGTCATAGGATTCCGCCTGCCAATGTCAAGTTCATTGTCATTATTTCATTCATGCTTCATGCACTGGTTATGGTGACAGCGTTCCCAAAGCGCCCTCTATAGGATGCAGCGTGGAGTTCCTTTTCAAAAAGGAAATATTTATTCTAATTTCATCCTGTAATGCGTTAGTCTTCCAATAGATGTAAGCAAACACTTATTCCAGAAACGAGCTGATAAGTGTCTTGTGCTCATGTTACACCAGTAGAGTGTCTCAGAGTTGAACACTTAATAAATAATTTGTTTTTTCTTTTAATAACATTTGTAATGACTTTATTTCTGGACAAACAGACATTTTTATTGTAGTAAATAGCTTTGGTTAAAAAGCCTGAATTTAGACAATATAGTGCTTCATAATACATTGAGGTCTGAGAGATGAGTATGTGTAGGTGACAAACTGTTCATTTATAAATTAAGCAATAAATTAAGAGGAAGCATATTAAATTCATTAAAGTCATTATAAAATTAAAAAAGATACTTCAGTTGAGGGAAAAAAATCACCTAAATACAACACGATCAGTGCTTTGAGAAGAATACAATCCAGCATGTTACAAACACCACTTCTACTTTGTTTGTGCACTTTACTATTCTTTTACACATTTAAGACTCTTTACTGTCCAAAGCAGATCTTCACAGATGCTCTATCTTCATTTTCTACCTCCAGACTAGTTCAAGTTTTTACCAGTTCCACCAACATCTGTCCACACTGAATCAGCAGAAAATTCCAGCTCAAAATCAGATCATACATCCACAGATGTCCATAAACAGATGTGGATGTATGATGTCCACAGATCATACATCCACATCTGTCCATAAACACTGAATCAGCAGAAAATTCCAGCTCAAAATCATATCATACATCCACATATGAAATAATCACCACATGTTCCAGCATAGTTAGATAGTTTCTCTAAGCTTCCTTCAGCTTCCCATTAAGATGAAGGATCACCCCGAGATTCATTAGAGCTGCTGGATGCTGGGAAATAAAAAAAACAGTTAATCAGCATAAGGATGGCTAAAGAATTAGGTTTAAAAAATAGAAAAGTAAATAAAACTGACATTCTAAAACTGTAAAGGCAACAATTATGATGAAGGACAGTGCTTTTAATCTTAAAGTTGAGAAGTATGTTATTAAATAACATGTAAAAATAATAATTTCTGCTAGGTAACATTATAACATCTGATAGAATGACTAAAGTATGTGCTTACATCAGGTCTTAAATCTGCTGCCTTCCCATAAAACCTTTCAGCTGCCTCATTCAGACTGGCCTGTCTGTGTACAAACACATATATTAAGTTATTATTATTATCAAAAACATCAAGTGTTCAACGATATTAAATCAATATGTCCATGTATTTATTTGGCAAGTGGCTATGGATGTGGATGATGAAAAAAGTCCACCTGCAAACAACCTGAAGCAAACCTGTGCAGATGTAGCTGTGTGAGTTGAGACACACACAGATACATACACCTGAGCATGCGAGCAGCGCTAAAAACCACATCAAACTCAGAACTGTCCAGCTCTGCAGCTTTCTGAGCCATCACTGCTGCCTCTCCCAGACGAGTCTCTTCCAACAGAAACTGACCTGACAGACAGAAACAAACACAGAGGATTGAAAACAACTCACACACAGCAGACCAGAAGCCCACAGGTCAAACAGTCAGAGATCAGTGAAGAACAAGCATCCAAAAACACAGAGACAAAGAAAGAGAGAGGGGAATCAGGCATATTGAACCACAGTATATAAAATCAGTATATCTCTATATAAAAATAATCTTAATCATAATTTGTAATAATCATAATAACTTACAATATATAATATTTTCTATAGAATTATAAATTATACATCTCTCTATTATTTACATAAAATCAACATTTATGATAATAATAATCTAAAATAAATAATTAAATGCATTCATAAATAAAATAAATAAATGGTGGAATATTTAAAGACACTATCAAATAAAATGTCAAGTGCAACTGAGCACTTTATTAAACAAATTAGAAGGGAATCAAATCAATCAGAAAGGAAATCAGATCGTACCGTGATGCATATAGCAGTTTCCTTTCGCAGGATCCAGAATAAAAAGAATAAAAAAAAGAATAAAGAAATACCCTGGAAAGCGGAGACATTTCATGCTCTCATTGGCTACGGTTTCTGAAAAGCATTCAACTCCATCCAAGAGCGTTTATCAAATGCATAGACTTATACTTTAAGTCAAGGTTTCAAAAAACAAAACAAAAAAAAGTAATAATAATAGGTGGTTTCAGATTTGAATCCAAAAGAGTAAATCCAAAAGGGTAAATACAAAACAAGCTATTGTTTTAGATTTAACCACAGATTTAATTATCAACTAAAGCATTACATTTGTATGTAGACAGAGACAGGGGTGAAATATAAATGTGAACAACTTAAAAGACAGGTTTTAAAGATGTCATCACTGTGATGTTGGTGTTGATGTCTGAGAGATGTTTGTGCATCAATGTTTCTCTCAAGGACAAATCGATTAATATAAATCTCAGCACTAGGGTCTCATGCAGGGTCACCTGTAGCTCAATTTAAGATTTTAATAACCAGATATCTTTGGGGTCTGCTATCAACTTGGTCTCCCCTTTTCTAGTTTAATATGATAACTGAATTTAATATTTAATTACTCTTTCACAAATCCATTTAGCTTCAAGACTTCACATTAAATAGCAGCCACAATCTGTTAAACAGTCAGTAAAAAAGCCTGAGACTACTAAAAATGCTTCTATTCTGCATAAACATGAATATAAAAATAATAATAAACAGTTGTGTTTTGCTTTTGTTTTCTGAGGCTTAAATTATCTTTCTTTTTTTAACCTAGAATTCCCACTTCATGCCAACAAATCAAATGCAGAGAAAAGCATGTCATGGGGATGAGTTTGAGGAATTATGAAACATAAACACAAACATCTTTCTTGGTACCTAATTTACCCTCTCGGTTTGCCTTAGCTAAATATCTCTACTATGTGAGCCTAAAATGCATCATATTATTTGTACCATAGTTTGGGTTACCAGATAACCAGTTCATCACGCCATTCATGCAATATTTAAATCTGGTGTCACTGAGACAAAGAAACACTTTCCTGCTGAAACGATATGCCTTGTTATTGGTCAATCCAACCAAAAGGGGTGTTACCAGGAAACCAGATAAAACCTCTTCCACACCCAAAAAGTTTGCTTCTCTTAACTTGCGGTTCCCTGGAGACACCCATCACCCATCACCCTCGAGACTCCCCATTGGGGGCGGTTGAGAGTCCGATCTTCTAACAGTTTTCAGCAACTTTATTGATCCACTAAGTTCGAAGCAGTTAACCCATGGATGAAATGACGAAAGTTTCACTCCTAACAGGATTCAACAGGAATCTACGCATTATACATGCACTGGGACACTTTACTTTTACAGACCAGACACTTTACAGAACCAATGCAAGTATACTCTTGTTAACTATTAAGATGCGCTTCTAGGCTTTGGCCCCTTTTTAATCAAGGGGATGAGATTTTTTGATGGTTCTTAACAGGTTGTGATTTGGTTTATGAGTAAATACTGCCATGACTCTCCACTGTAGTGCATGTGAGCGCTCGCTCTCTCTCTCTCCCTCTCTCCCTCTCTCTCTATCCATGCCTTCCTTGCGTTGGCATCTATGTTTAATGTGTGTATGTTTGTGTTTAATCTGATGTTGCATGTTCCCCTGTAGTGTTGTTTAATCCATATGTATTCACACTTGGTTGTCTGTGTTCGCTGCTCACAGGACGAGGTCACTTTACCGTTACGGTTTCTTGTATAAAGTACCTTGAGAATTCTGAACTATAAATTAACTCCAACATCCCTAGTATTATCCAATTAAGACTTGTCCCATCCTGCTGACGCACAGTCCCTCAGGGTGGATTCCGAACCAATATATCTGACATGACTCCTCCAAACTGATCTCGCCCCTTGTCCAAAGTGTGCCTTAGAAAGAGCATCTACAAGTTTTCCACATTCCCTCTCTCTACACACAACTGCAGCATCAGCCATATCCCAAATGCCAAGTCTTTTTCTGTTTTGCAACCCAAAACATTTCCCTCCTCTATTTATTTTGAGACTGTGTCCTTGATAGTAATGTCAAAGGGAGAGCAATTATGTTCCAATGTTCCTTGTACTAACTTGATGATAAAATACATTTTGAGCTAATTTAAAATGATAAACAAAAGTTAATTGTTTCCTTTATTTTTAACAAATAAGCATTTGATTGACATTTATTAAAGAAGATTTTCACAGAATGATTTTCGGCAAATGACTTCAGAAATGTATATTACTGCAACTGATCTCCACAAGACAGTAAAATACCATAAAATCCACAGGACAGTTATCACTTGTTGTTAACTTCAAAACAAGCAGGGAACTAAAATCACAGTTTGCTGGCTCAGTCTGAACTGGCATTAGAGAAACTGAAAGGAGAAAAAACTTCCATCATTGAATTAATAAAAAAGAGGGGAAAATCATTAAAAATCAAGCAGCATAAATGAAATATTAAAGTCACTTTCTTACATCTCATTTATTTGAAAGGAACAAAAAAAAGTCACAGACAGACATAAATTAAATATTAAAGTCACTTTCTTACATCTCATTTATTTGAAAGGGGACATGAAAAGTGAAAATATGAAATCAAACACTTAAACCTGAGCATGAACTGTAGCAATCATGGCAATAAACACACTAGAAATTATGTTTGCAGTAATTATGTTGTTTAAGATATGTTTATGACTCCAAATATATAAAAAATGTATCAAAAAGAACTTGAAATGTATCTCAAATATCTGTCAAGCATATTCATCAACCAAAAACAAGCAAACAAAACAAACAACAGAAGCTTTAATGAGCAGTGACATTGAGTGTGGCCACTGAGTCATATACAGTAGCCCCAGCCTCATCATTCAACTCCCCTATATCATCATAGTCTGCAAAAAAAAAAAAAAAAAAAAAAAAAAAACTTATTCAATATTGTGATTGCATCAGTATTTCAGCACATTGTCTGTCTGTCTGTCTGTACATTCCTACATATGCAGTGGTGTGAACAATTAAATTCCAACCCAATTCTAAGCATATTACATCATATTTAACAAGTGCAGAAATTGCAAAGACCAAAAAAAAAAAAAAATACCTGACAGGTTTTTCACATTTTCATTGCTGTTCTCCAGATCATCATCATCACAACACTCCTCCTGATCTCCCTCTATAATGCACATGTATTAAAAAAAAATAAATAAATAAAATAAAAAACATTATCTTTTTCTCTTCATGACTATCTGAGACTATTAGATTGAACCTGATAAAGTCATGATGATTCACTTATAGTAGAAACCCATGTTCAATATATCATAGAAAACAAAACATTACCAAAAATGAAGTTCTTTGTGACTCACCTGTTACACATTGAGGGCACTGTCTACTAATGATGTCATCGTAATTCTCTGGTGTGTCCACTACACACACACACAAGCATTTATTTTATATTTAATATGTTGAATATAAAATAAAGCTGATAAAATATTATTCTATTTTTTTATTTGAACAACCCTTCACCTTAAAGAAATAGGATGTAAAAATGCATGGGAAAAAAACACCCTTTTTAATACCATAATTCTGTTCACAAGTAATGACATCATCATAATAGTCCTCTTCAGTGTCATCTAAAAATGTAACATGAAACCAATGGCATCATACTCAAAACAAACTTATACTAATACACAGATTGTAGAATTACAGAGAGAGAACTACAAAAACAAGTACAGAGAAGCACCAGCACCTGTCTCATGATCATGTTTTAGTCCATCAATGATGACATCATCATAGTATCCTGGTGTAATTTCAGTGACCACCCCCAAAAAATAATAAATAAATAAATACAAATAATCATCCTCATCATCATCACTTACAAATGTCAATGTTTATGGGTCATACATTTTCTGAATTTTATCATTTAAACTGGTTTACCAAGTTTGTAAGTCAGCTCTCTAACCTGAGAGAAGCTCATCAACATCTTCATAAGAATGCAGATCTTCAGAGTTTAGACTCCCTTTTAAAAGAAAGCAGAACAGTCAGAAACATGTTAGAATCGTTACAGACTTATACTCATTACCTTTGGAGCATAAAGATTGTTGAGAAAAAGTCAAAACTATCCAGAAAGCAATAAAGTGCAGATTTTCCCTTGAACATTCTATCCATCTGATAACCCATTAGTTTTAATACACCACTGCACTATTACTTTATTGAGGGCTTTTCTCCATAACATACGAATGATGCATTTATGGCTCATTATGGATTTCTTTTTATTTCATTTTGTAATGACTGACTGAATTGTATTTTATTGACTGATTGATAACCAGAAGGGCACCTGCTGCCCTGTGTACTGCATACCATTTTCTGTACATGTAGTATGCAAACCCATTCCTCCCTACCTTTCAAAATCTGCATATAGAAAGAGACAACTAACCAACATATGAACCTCTCCTTCAGAAAAGAAATACAAAAAGTAATAAAAACAGAAAAATATAAGTCACTTTTATTTATCTTGCACTTTATACAATAAAAATCATGAGGGAAAATCGCAACACTGAACTGTATTTTCAGAATACCAGCTCTGGAATTTTGTAGTTGATACTTATTAAATCTGATTAAGCAGATGTGAATGGCAGATAAAGCTTTAATTCTACAGTGGATCATATCTGTATCACTTGGATTATTTTTCTGTAAAGCTGCTTTGCAAAGATTTGCATTGTGAAAAGAGCTATACAAGTAAACTTGAATTGAATTGAATTTATGTCTCCTATCAATTAATGATGAAGTGATATAATGATTCATAATTAAGAGATAAGGATGAAAGGTCTCACATTACTAGAGTATGTTATAACATAACTTTAACACTGTTGATGTGTTTTGCTTGATGTCATTACTTTCTAAACAACCCACATAGCAAACGGACTTGGCCCATATGTTGCCTCAAGGTGGCACTGCTGGCCTCATGTCGGCAATGAAATGTACCCTTTCAGCCAGAGCTGGGCCATGTATGGCAATAACGGCACGGCGGGGATCAGGCAAACAACATGAGGGCCGATTGATGATGGGAGGAGTGTGGTCCAGATCAGTCAGGTGATATGTGGCCCAAATCAGACTAAGATCTGGCAGCATATTATGTGACCCATGATAAATAAGATAAATACAATATTGCATGATAATGGTTAAATGATCATATATATTTTAATGTACAGTGTAGTATTGTTAAAATGTAGTCTTGGTGTGAGGAAAAGATCCAAATTCAAACCGCATTCATCGGTGATATGTATCTCTTTCCTCTGAAGCTATAGTAACTATTTAAAAATGTGTCATTAAGAAGTTTTACAACAAGTTTTACGGCAGCGATATCAAACGCTCATTGGCTTTCGTCGGTTTCAACAGAGATTGTGACATGCCGTGTTTCCGGTGATGTGTGTTTTGAACATAGAGGTTTTGAATGAGAAACGCATGCCTTGAGGGAGTGGATCGGGATAATATTTTCAGCGTTTAACAATTTAAATTATGCCCTGCTCCTCATACTAATATTATATTCTGCCAGAGTGGACTGCAACTGCAATGCATCAACATTTGGACTACTGTGGTACTGCTCTGTCACATCTGCAATAAATTATTATGATTAAGTTACATGTGTCTAACATTATCTGTTATGTTTCTCTTATAGTCTGTTTACTTTATACACTCACTCTTTATTGGTTGATTTGTTCTTTATAAAAATAAATAGAAAAACCAATGCAATACGTTTTTTTATTGCACAGTTACATGATGTGTGGGTTTTAAGTCTGATTTTCTATTCAGTTTAATGTACTTTATTGGCATAGTTTGTGTCTAAATTAAAGCATGTCACAAAATGAATAATCGGGATCATAGTAATATACAAGGTTATAATATGAAATATTAAAATTCCCAGACAGCAATATAGTGTTGGCCCAGATCCGGCCCACATCTGGCCTGCGTTAAATCCATTCGGACCGGATCTGGGCTGACACTGCTTGCTGTCTGGGTTGGGTCTGGGCTATAAGGCTCAAGTGTGGCTCAGATTTGGGGATTCTGGTTTACTTAATTGGCACCAATAATAAAACCTGTTTTGGCCCAGATCGGGGCCAGCTAAGGCTGATTAACTGGCTGAGATTCATGCCGGTTATCCAGTTCTGGGCCACTTCCGGGCTGTCATTCTTTGCGGTACTTGGGCTGAGGGAAAAGTCATTGTGTGGTCCGGATCTGGGCCAGAAGACATTTGCTATGTGGGAAGATTTTCACAATTATCTAGACACATTACTTCACAACTTAAGTTGAGTTCTAATCAATTAAAGAGGACAGGATATTTCACTATTTTATGTGAAACTCTAATCCAAATAATAAGAGTATATCAATACATCACTTTACAGGAAGTCTAGAGGGAAATTTATGAACCTGTCCTTATGCATTACTACAATACTTAAATAAGTTTAACTGAAATAAATGCCTCGGAAAGGAGGTGAGGCTTTTCGTTGAATTTAATTAGTACCAAGTGGGGTTTGCATGATTGTTTGTAGGTATAATATGCAGAATATGCAAAAGATACAATGAAAGAGGAGAAGTGAACACTGTGTAGTGGCCCTTTGAATCAGAATGCAGTTGGGTCATTCTACAGAAACGTCGACTTTTGGTATGGCAAAATGTCTTAAAATAGATTTATTTTTATTACATTTAAATGTAGACCATATTATTACATTACCTTTTGACTTTATGAATATATATAAATGACAGCTGAATTAATTTTCTTTTTAGCTTTTTTGTGCAATTATTTCAAGACCACATTTTTTGTCACTGGTGTTACCTTCTTTATCAATATTAAAATACTTTATGAAATATATTTGCTCACATTTTTTTCAGCACGTAATCAGTGTTACCTAAAAATCATGAAAATGCAAGAAATAAGGTCATTATGTATTATTTATTTAATGTGAAAGAAAAAAAACATACAGTAACTTACAGTAACACAGTAACACCAGTGACACACATAAAACCTGATATAATGATCTTCACTGGTGTTACCCAAAAGGAAGGCTTTTTCATGAAAAATGCATTTTACAAAATGTCTGCTTTAAGGTATCAAACCATATGTTGTCAATCATTGCATACTCACTAAATTAAGTAGTGTAATCCATTTGTATTATAGTTTATATATATATATATATATATATATATATATATATAAATATAATTCCCTAACAATAAATAGGTCATACCACTGACATCAACTAAAAGCTTCATTTGAAATCATAAGTTAAATGAAAAGAATTCTGATAAATGAAAAGAAACAGTGGACTTAACATGGCACTTTTTTCATAGATTTTTAGAAAACAGGAAGGAGGAAGTCAAGGGATGTCATCAGTGTGATTTTTATTTCAAAATAACCGATTTTTGTCAAACGGTAACACCAGTGACACAACTTAAGGGAACCAGAGTTTTCATGATATATTTTATAATATTCATTCAGCATTTTGTTTTATTTTGCGATTTATATCATATATTTGATAGTTATGAATACACTATTGTATTTTAAATTGTAGAAAAACCTGTTTTTGGCTGCAAAATAAAGCACTTTCCCTCGCTACATTGCTTTGGGGACAAGAAGTTTTGTGGTGCTTAGAATTTGTTAAAATTTATTAAAAACAAAGAATGCCACATTGCTGGTGCAATGAGGTCTAATTGTTCAAATAACACATTGTTTTATTTTAAAATATAAAAAATTGTAACCCTAATGTGGTTTCAATTGTAATATTTCTGTAAAGGCTAGGGACAGAAAAAGGGATGTTTCTGTAGAATGACCCAATGAGCGCACTGAAGGAGAAACTAATGATGTTGTGGCAGGAGTAGCGGACACTGACACATCTGGCAAAACAGACACAAACACATTAAAAAACATTCAAATGCACAAATATTTGCTCTAAAATGATCAAATGAATATTAATCCTCAGTGTTTGCTGTGACCTGCACAGGTGAGTCCAGCGTGCTCTTTGCGGAAGCAGTCAGTGTGGTTATTCAGAGAAAGAGGACAGTCCCACAGGTGAATCTCATTCCCTCTGCACTCGACTCTATTCAGCCACACAACACCTTCACCAGCACCAAAGACTGAATTCCCGTCAGCCCTCAGTGCTGCTCCACAACCCAGCTGCCTGCAGACCACCTGAGCATCGCTGATGTCCCACTGATCATCACAGACTGAGCCCCACACAGCGTTATGATACACCTCCAGCCTCCCAGAGCACCTGCCGTCCCCTCCACGCAGTCTGAGAGGAACATGATCTAAAACACATACACATCAGCACTGACTAGCTTCAGCACACAGTTCATAAAACAACAACAAAAACAACAACAATAACAACACACTGCAGTTTACAGAGTCTAGGGCTGTGACAGAGCTATTTTGAGTTATCTATCAGCTAGTGAGTTTTATATGTGGAAAAAAAGTAGTAAACATTTAAACCTATTTGTTGTCAAATAAACTCACTTGAACACGGTCTCTGGTGAGGAGATGCTGAACATGATAGATGGCTGCGTGGAGACTCAGGACTCTTCTCCTCTGAGATTATAACATGATCACCAATTGACAGATTTGTTATTTATATAGAAACATCACCAAGTGGTCTAAAATCTCACCTGAGCAGGTGATTCTGGCCACTTCATCATTATCACAGGCAGTCTGTCCCCAGGGTGAAGAAGGACACTGCCATAAAGTGGAGTCATGTGGTCGACAATGAAAAAAAATCAAGCCAGTTGTGTGACTTCAGTCCCACTGAATATCTGATTTCACTGTCAGATCTTCCACAGTTCAGCTCTTGACCATCTTGTTCCAGCACACATTACCCCAGGATCCATTGTAGAAAACCTCCAGATTCCCTTCACAGCCCCCAGTTAACCTGATCTCTTTAAACTCTAGATGGAAAATTACTTTAAAATGAATTTAAAGAATTTAACAATTGTGGGCCCATTAACAGTTATTAAAGCTGCAGTAGGTAACTTTTGTAAATAAATATTTTTTACATATTTGTTAAACCTGTCATTATGTCCTGACAGTAGAATATGAGACAGATAATCTGTGGAAAAAATCAAGCTCCTCTGGCTCCTCCCAGTGGTCCTATTGCCATTTGCAGTTACGGGCCGCTCCCGGTAAGAAATCAACCAATCAGAGCTGCGGTCCGTAACTTTGTTTGTGTTCAAAATGTAGAAAAATGTATATAATAAGTGAGTACACCATGAATCCATTTTCCAAACCGTGTTTTTAGCTTGTCCTGAATCACTAGGGTGCACCTATAATAAGTGTTTATATTCAGACTATTTTAGATTGCTTCGGGGGTACCGCGGCGGAGTAACCCAGTACCTTTGTGATTCTTCATAGACATAAACAGAGAGAAGTAGTTCCAGCTACAATGTTCTTCCGCAAGACGCAAGCAATTCTGTTTATTAACCGCTAGAGCGTCAAAAGTTCCCTACCGCAGCTTTAAGAGTGCCTTTGAGAAATAAATGTAAAAAGGCCTATATTTTACAATTTGCAGTGGTAAGATGCATGTCTTTGTCAGACTCTGAAAAGTTAGTAGCTGAGTTCTGGGTCAAAGTGCAAAACATTTTCAATTGAATTTTTCAAGAGTGTTTCAGTACTGTATTCTGTCCTCATTAAAAAATATTTTTTTTACATCAGTTAAAGGAAACACTTCCAGAATTCTTTTTAAAATGGAAACACTTTGGAATAAGAACAGTTTTCAACGCCCTTCTTGATCTGTATAATGTAAATACACTAGATTTTATTTATTTATTTATTTATTTATTATACATTTTTTTATTGTTTACCTGAGCACACAACTCCTATATCCTCCTTGTGTTGACAGTCATGTTTTCCCCAGCCTGGAGAAGAGCAGCTCCACAGGGATGTCTCGTTCCCCTCACACTCCACCTCATCCAGCCAAATGTGTCCAGAACCAGGACCAAACCAGGCTGGTACCTGCTGGTTACTGAGGGCCACTCCACACTGCAGCTGTCTGCACACCACATGAACATCTTTAATATCCCAGGAGTCATCACACACTGTCCCCCATGAGCCGCTGTGTAAAACCTCCAGCCTCCCTGCACAGTCTCCCCCAGAACCCACCAGCCTGATGGACCCCCGACCTGATATTCAGAGAAAGAAAAACACATAATTGATCAAAACAATTGAAGAATCTGCCCAGATGTTGTTCTTCTCACCAAGGCAGGTGATTGACAGCTGTTGTGTGGAGCTGCAGTTGAGAGTTTGTGGAGAGCTGCCGTTCTCCAGATGAGCTTCACTCCCAGAGCACTGGAAGCCCGTCACACACTCATGACTGTGTTCAGGACTGGATGAAGAGGAGCCAGAGAAGTTCAGCACAGAGCCACAGCCCAGCTGTCTGCAGACAACAGAGGATTCAGAGAGACTCCAGGAGTCCAGCAGAACTCTCCTCCAGACCTGATGGATGAAAACTTCCACTTCCCCCTCACACTGTCTCTCTCCAGACAACCGCACCGGAACATAATGAAGAGCCAGAGATGAACCTGAGGAAAAAAATTCATTCTTTTTATAAACTTAGATTTGTGGTAGAACATACTGAAATAGTCTTCAATATACATAATTTTGAGAGTTTATCAGTAGCATACTCTCAGTGTCAAATAAGTTTACCAGAGCAGATGACTCCAACATCTCGTCTATGAGAATATTCAGCTCGACTCCATGAAGAGATGGAACATTCTGAGAGTTTTGTTTAATTCCCGTCACAATCAAACACATCAGCCCAGATTTCACCACTTCCCTCTCCAAACCAGTCTGATCCCACAACAGACACAGCAATCCCACAATTCAGCTGTCTACAGAGGACACCGGCAGCTCTCATATCCCAGCATGCATCACACACTGTGCCCCATTTGCTGAGAAACTGAAGCTTCACTCTTCCAGAACAAGAGTCTGAACCGTTTACCAGCCTGAGATCTGTGTATCCTGAATAAAGAACAGAGAGGTTAGAAACAAAGTATCATGCAGCTGTCAGAGAAGAAATTATATTTCCTCTAAAACAAATGAAGAAACAGTGAATATTAATACTTTACCAGAACAGATCAGTCCCACAATGTTATCACTGGTGCAGTTGTGGTTGTGTGATGATGATATTGAGCAAAATGAAATCTGAGATTCATTTCCTCTACACTGAATCTCTTGTGTCCACATCTGAGCGTCTCCTTTGTCAAAAGCAGCTGCTCCCAGCACCTGTACAGGAGCCCCACAGTCCAGCTCTCTACACACAACCTCTGCATCCTGCTGGTCAAAGACAGCATCACACACTGACATCCACGTCTGATCATGAAGTATCTCTAAGCTCCCAGAACAACTGGAGTTTCCAATAAGCCTGACGCCTGAAGTAGCAAGAAATAGGAAACCAGAAAAAAAAAATCAGATGTGTTTGTTATGTAAACATGTAATTCTTGTCATTTTGGCCGACCACAAAGCACCTTTTAATGTTAAAAGGAGTTGAATAGAGAAATTAATAGGAAAAATAATTGGTTACCAAGTCTCAAGTCACTCCAAAGTACTCTAACTTTCTTTATTTGATGGAAGAAAAAGGGGGATTTTAAAGAATACATGATAGTAAGTAAACAATGACTAACTTTTAATTTTTGGATGAACTGTCCCTTTGAGTCAAGTGGAGTATCAGTGATGTAAAAAAGGGCTTGTTTGAAACAGCTTACCT
Source organism: Carassius auratus (assembly GCF_003368295.1). Lineage (NCBI taxonomy): Eukaryota > Metazoa > Chordata > Actinopteri > Cypriniformes > Cyprinidae > Carassius > Carassius auratus. The sequence continues at coordinate 126,128 of NW_020528487.1, forward strand.
AAGCACATGACTCCAGCATCTTTAGTATCATCACATTGAAATAAACCCCATTCCACTGCTCCACAGTTCTTTAGCGTAGATTCTGATCCAGTACATAACTTGCGATTTGTCCAGATTGGTCCTGATCCTGGTCCAAAATAAGAATCACCCAGAGCATCTACAGGTTCTCCACAGTCCAGCTCTCTACGCACCACTGCAGCATCAGCCATATCCCAGAAATGCTCACACACTGTTCCCCACTGACCTCTGTGAAACACCTCCACTCTACCAGCACAGCGACTGTGACCACCAACCAACCTCACTCTCGTGCTGCCTATAAAATGAACAGAGAGAGAGTTAAAAAATGTATATGGACAAAAGGAAAAAAACGGTTTCATACAAAGAGAGACAGAAAAAACAAAACAAAAAAAAAACAAGGCTCAAACCTGCACACATCAGTTCAACATAACTTTCATGTGAACAGTTGTTTTGATGTGATGGTGATGTTGGACAGAGGTGAATCTGAGACTCATTTCCTCTGCACTGAATCTCTTGTCAACATCTGAGCGACTCCTTTGTTAAAAGCAGCTGCTCCCAGCACCTGTACAGGAGCCCCACAGTCCAGCTCTCTACACACAACCTCTGCATCCTGCTGGTCAAAGAGAGCGTCACACACTGACATCCACGTCTGATTATGAAGGATCTCTAACCTCCCAGATCAGCGAGAACCTCCAACCAGCCGGACTTCTGGAGAGAAATAAAAAATACATAAATGAAAAGAACAACTTTTAAGTTAGAGAATTTCAAAATTAAGTCCTACAAATCATATAATATGAAATCATATTTTCCTTGATCTTCTGAAATAAAAGACATTAATAAAAACATTACAAATTTCAGCAAAATATTTTCCACAGTCCAAAAACTTGAAAGTAAGCTACAAAAACATCCTTTACAGAAAATAGTGCATTGTTGCTCTAAAAATTTGAATACATGAGCCATCGTAAATGACATAAATGAATAAATTATTTAAAGACATCACATTAGAATGTACAGAAGAGTTTATTTTATCAGGGCCTATTTTAACAGTGCGCATGGAAAAAAATAAAGGTAGAAAAGGGTAAAAAATAAATAAATAAATAAACAAATTATGTCTGCTTTTGGTGCAGTTGTTTTGTACAATAAAATGGGGTTTCTAGCTTCAGCTTACCTGAACAAATGACTTGAGCATTTTTTTTCACGACACTTGTCATGTAGCTCTTGTTTTTGTGAGGATGATGTTGGACAAAGGTGAATCTGAGACTCATTTCCTCTGCACTGAATCTCTTGTGTCCACATCTGAGCGTCTCCTTTGTCAAAAGCAGCTGCTCCCAGCACCTGTACAGGAGCCCCACAGTCCAGCTCTCTACACACAACCTCTGCATCCTGCTGGTCAAAGATAGCGTCACACACTGACATCCACGTCTGATCATGAAGGATCTCTAACCTCCCAGAGCAGCGAGAACCTCCAACCAGCCGGACATCTATAAAAGAAAACAACAAATCAGCAAAATTATGGCTTAGAGAGAAAAAAAAAATATGGTATTGTATTTCAAGAAAATTATTTGTACATATAAGCCAGTAATGACATGACTAAGAATATGTAAAATGCTTTACCTGAGCAGATGACTCCAGCATCTTTTTTATGAGAACAGTAGTTTTTTCTCCATCCTGATGACCCACAGTTCTTCAGTGTGGACTCTGATCCAGTACATAAAGCCATACTCATCCAGATTGGTCCTGATCCTGGTCCAAAATAAGCAGCACCCAGAGCATCTAATGGTTCTCCACAGTCCAGCTCTCTACACACCACTGCAGCATCAGCCATATCCCAGTAATTATCACACACTGTTCCCCACTGACCTCTGTGAAACACTTCCACTCTACCAGAACAGGAATGGTTGCCACCAACCAACCTCACATTCTTTTCATCTAAGTGACAGAGGTACACAGAGAAAGACTGTGGGTGCATCTATTTAAGGGATATTCAGAGCTCAATATAAGCAGATCTCAGACAACAGCATTTTTGTTATGTTGATTAATACAAAAATTCACACTGATTCCCTCCTAAAGGCTATTATTTTTATGAAAAACACTTAATACATCTATATAAAAATCTTGGTGTATTACTTTATAAAATAAAAATTATCCTCCATATAAAGCTCTGGAAACATTAAAAAAAAACACAAAAAAACTCTTAAATCAGCATCTGTACATGTATATGGCAGGCTTTTCGTTTCAGTGTCTGTTGAATTCCAACACAGGCACACCTCATTCTGCTTAATGAAGTATTGATTAGGTGATCACCTCAACCATTTTTTTTTTAATGAGTAAAAGTTCAAATGTCACTCAACAACCATAGGATGACATCAAGTGACCTAAAAAAAAGAATAGCAAACAGCAGCTGGGGTGAAGTGCATGTCAAGGACAGTTCGAAATGGGCAAAGCTAGACAGCAGAGGACTGGGGTAAAGTCATCTTGCACCCACTGTGAAATCTGGTGGAAGACTGGTGACGATCTGGGGGTGCTTCAGCAAGGCTGGAATTGAGCACATTCATCTTTGTGAGGGGAAAAAGAATCAAGCCACGTACAAGGTTGTCCTGTAAGTAAACTTGCTTTCTTCTTCTCGGGCAATGTTCCCCAATTTTGAGGACTGATTTTTCCAGCAAGACAGTGCTCCATGCCACACAGCCTGGTCAATCAAGGTATGGATGGACCTGGACCCGACTGAAAACCTCTGGATTGTGAAAATGGATGATTATAAGCCAATAAAGCCGAGCTGCTTGAATTTTCTTTAATTTTGCCAAGAGCGGCATTAAATCACCTAACAGCAATGTGAAACACTGGTAGAGAACATGGCAAGATGCATGAAAGCTGTGATTGAAAAGCAGCGTTATTCCACCAAATATAGATTTTTAATCTCTTCCTAAGTTAAAACATTTGTGTTCTTTAAAAATGAATATGAACTGCATCATTTAAGTTTTTGTTGTTGATAATTTGATCAGTTGTAATTTTCTTGAAATAGATGCTTTACAAATTTTATTTTACTCAAACACATATAAATAGTAAAACCAAAGAAACTGATAACTTTGCAGTGGTCTCTTAATTTTTTTTCCAGAGCTGTAGTTTTTATTATTATTATTATTATTATTATTATTTTATCTTGTTTCTTGTGATCACACTTTTTCTGAACATAATGAAGCATTTATGCTGCAGGATTATGGGGTTAGAATTGTTGCATTATTCCAAATAAATAGATTATGATCCATAAATAAATGTAACGAGATTCACAAAAATATATCAAATTCACAAATAAATGTAAAGAGTTTCACAAAAAAATATAAAACACACAAATAAATAAAATGAGATTTGCAAATAAAAAAATATATATTTACAAATGTGTTTAATGTCACAAACACAACTCTACCTGGCATTTATTTGTGAACCGCTGTCTGTGCATTTGTAAATCACTGCACGCATTTGTGGATCGGTTCCTGTGCATTTGTGGATTTGAAACACTTCTAGGAGTATGTGTGAACTGAGGGGCATATGCTGTTGTTACTTTACCTGTAATGCATGACATGACCACAGCCTGTTCATAGATTTATTGTAATTTATTATAAAGCACATTTGAGGAAAAATTGGTATGTCGTCCAGGTTACGTATTATGTGGTTACGTTACGGTTATGTGGTAACGTAACAACAGCATATGCCCCTGAGTTCACGCATACTCGTAGTATCTGAGGCGATGCCACTGCGGGGGGTGACAAGGGGAATAAAACCGAGTCTCATGTAATATGCAGTGGAAGATCTTACCCCAAACGTATGTGTGTATAATTAGGGCAGTTGGCAACCTTACTACAGGCGCACATCGAATCTACCCGCAACTTCACACATATTCTTCATCTTGCGCTCAATATTAAGTAATAGTTTATTTAATCTAATAAACTAATTCATTAATTCTAAATGTAAAATAAATCCGCTGACTGTTTCGAGGGCTGCTTCCTCAAGGAGGTCGCATTTTGTAGGCCACAATACGTCATAGAAGTTGCCTCGTTTGAATCATTAACGTTAGATTCAAAAGTAAAGAAATTACAACAATTTACACCTCACAATGAATAATGGTCCATTTTAGAATTAAGACACCCTTGATGTAGGTGGCAGACAAATGCGACAGTCTTCGAAATGGTGCTTGAGAGCAAATAATAACTTATTAAATCATGGTGTAAATTGTCAAACTACCTCACTAGTTATGACAAATGATGACATATCAAGAACCTTGTAAAACTTCAGTTAATTACTGTGTTCAATTAGCATCACTCACCTGTCTTTACTCCTCTTGATCAGCCATGTTGAAGAGACTGTAGCGAGTAGTGATGTGTCGTTCGTGAACGAATCGTTCTTTTTGAACGAATCTTTTAGGTGAACGAATCGTTCACGCTATCCACTGACTCATATTTCTCGTTCAGTGAAGTTCCTCCCTCCACAGCAGCGCGGCGCTATAAGCAGCGCATGCGCAGCTCGGTGAACCGGGTAACAAGCATTTCATCCTGTCAAAGAATTACTCAACCTCGAGCCAATAGCCTTCGAGTATGAGATGTGACAGAGTATGTGATTTGTTGAATGTAGTAACGAATACGCCCTTCAATGAACGAGTTTCATATGAGTCTGAACGAGATCTAGAGATCTTATCGTTCGTGAACGAAATGACTGAACTGGTACCCACGTCGTTCGTGAATGAGTTGAATGTGCTGATACATCTCGTTCGTGAATGAAATGACTGAACTGATACACACATGTCGTTCGTGAACGAAATGAATGAGAGTAAACCGGGTTAGTCTGCCATTTAGCATGTCAATCTCGCAAAAATGCAAAGCGCAGTTATAGTTACTGTACTGTGCACATACGCTTGTTTTGATATTTAGAATGTGAATATATAATATACAAACTGTCGGACCAAACAATTAAAATGCTAATAAGGCAAGAAAACCTTGTGCTTTGTTCATCTGAACAACTTAATTAGACTTTATATATTGAATGCGATTATACACACATTAATAAAGCCAGATCAGTTTTTGTAACAAGTGAATACGTTCGTTGATTTAAGACATAACACATAATACACTCTATTTTGCCACCTGCTGGCTTATTATGTGTAATACGAAGAAATGGTCACTGAACGAATCAGTGAACGATTCTGAACGAATCATTTTGGTGAACGAACTGAAAATGAACGAATCTCTAGAAAGAATCATAATTTCCACCACTAGTAGCGAGTGACTCGCGTTCATGTGTCTGTTCCCGCCCTGATTGTTAGGCAAAACGTGATTGGTTGGAGAGAGAGCGTGCTGCGATTGGTCAGTGCAACATGGGCGTTGTCTGATTGGGATAAGTAGACGGTGGGTGGAGTCCACTTATTTGTGGATTTATCTGCACGTCGACGCTAGAAGCGTTTCAAATCCACAAATGCACAGGAACTGATCCACAAATGCGTGAAGTGATTTACAAATGCACAGACAGCGGTTCACAAATAAATGCCAGGTAGAGTTGTGTTTGTGACATTAAACACATTTGTAAATATATATTTTTTTATTTGCAAATCTCATTTTATTTATTTGTGAGTTTTATATTTTTTTGTGAAACTCTTTACATTTATTTGTGAATTTGATATATTTTTGTGAATCTCGTTACATTTATTTGTGGATCATAATCTATTTATTTGGAATAATGCAACAATTCTGACCCTATACAGGATCATGTATAAGCGATTGATTTTGTCATTTTGTCAGTGATACTTCCAATTCAATGTTTATCAAATCATAACTTTATCATCATAGATACTCTAATGTCCCCAAATGTGTGATCAGTTTTACTGCCCCCCAGCTTGAACGACTGGGACATATCATAGTTATACATTTTCATTTAGTGATTTAACAGATGCATTTATCCATGCGACTTAAAAACAAGAAAAACAGAAACAATCAAACCAACAAATAAGCAACAATATGAAGAGTTCAGAAGTGTCTTCTGAAATTTTCATCTAAAATTAGCATTTTTATCAGGCACCGGTATTTTTTCTTTAGTTATTTCACTATAATGGCATAGAAAATGACCTATACTTTGCCATTAAAGTAAAATTACTCAACCTAAACATAGGAGCCTGATAAAAATATTAATTTTAGGAGATTTCAGATAGCACTTAGAGGCTTTTACATCTGAACTCTTCTTATGAAAAAGGTAGGAGAAGTCTCAGTTAGTCTAACGTGGTTAAAGAAAGATTTTTGACTCTATGATTAAATTGTTTGTGACCAGAGAAGCAGGTGCATGTGAGTAATGTATGGAAGGTTAAAACAACATTTTCTATTTTGATATCACATGAAAATTATATTTTGATCACAAGACTGGAAAACAATTATATTGTAATAGGGATTACACAGTCATCTAAAAAATCATTACCATATAATTACTTTTTTTTACATAACAGTGATCAAAGAAAATACATTTTTTTAAATAACCGTATCTCTTTTTATTTCTGTATTTACCAGCTGTGATGAGCATTACATCTGAAGACAATAAAATGAGTGTCAGGCATCTTCCCATCATCCTCAGCATGATTAACTCAACACCCACAAGCTTCTCCGCACTTATGATACAGAAGTACAAGTACTCTCTCCTTAATGAGAGAGAATGAGGCCCATGTAGCAACAATGAGTTGTACAGAATAATTAACTCAAATGATATATAGGGAATTTGAATAATTAATCAGGAATATGATTAATATTTATATCTCATATGACAGTTACAATAAATTGTATTGATTATGAAAAATAGCTCAATTGTCTATACCAATAACTAAGCACAGGGCACTGTAATTTACTCATTAATATGTCAATATTCCATTCTTCATATCAATTATTGTGATATCTCTTACTGTAAATTACTGCAAATCAAACAGTGGTTTGTCCAGCAAACCAGATTGACCTATCAATTTTCAATAAAGTTATCACTTCTTATAATTCAAGGAAAAATATTATCTGGCCATGAAAACATTATCCTATCCTTATGATAAATTTAGTTTCTGAATTTAAAGCTTGTAGCTAGATCAGACACTTCAATGACTCGTAATGTGAGCGGGTGGTGGAGACAAAAATCATGAATATATGGTTTTTAATAATTGACTAATAATACATCGAAACTACAAATCACACAGAGTAAATATGCGTACGACAATACAGACAGTAAACTTTTTACAAGACATAACGGAATCTAAATAAGGGAGAGAGAGAGAGAGAGAGAGAGAGAGAGAGAGAGAGAGAATGAAAGAGGGAGAGATCACAGAATGAGCTCAGGTAAGAAAATCATAGACAGTAACCCTTCTCAGCCAACACGAATCAAATCACAGACCAACTTTAAAACAGCATTTAAATCTCCATAGAAAAGTGATACTTGCATGGCCCCAGCGTGCGTGCGCTGGTCCTTTTGAAAACAGCGTGCGTGTGCCGGAGGCCGTGTCACGCGCGTGTGAGCTGCGCTGGATCTTTGCGTGAGCGTGGAGCAGCGTGAGCGGGGCCTTTGTTCTGTCTTCGTGCGGTATTTGAAAGGTTCAACAAACAATGTTCCAGAATTCGTCTTCCTTGTGTGGAGAGGCGAATAGTTGAATAAACTTAGTAAAGAAAAGAAAACAAAACAACGAAAACGAAAGCTTCCAAATGAGCCATGATAATGGCTGTCCTTTCAGTCCCTGTGCTGAGGGGGACGGCGATATGAGCGCGGCCCAAGGCCGTGCGGAGCGACGAGGGTCGCAGCGTGTTAGCAGCTTGCAAGAGAAGGAAGAGAGGAAGAGGAGACCTCCAGCCACAGTTGTCGTGAGTTTGGGTGTAGAGGTTTGCATCTCGTTGAGTATCCTGTATAGGATGAAGGTCACGCCAAGAGTCAGGGTGTGACCAATGACAGTGGAGATGCACCGTGCATTGTCGGCAGCAGTCCAGGCTCGGACCGCAGATGACGGGTTCAGAACGGTCTGTCGAGACAGTGCTTGGAGGGCTGTGTCGACGGGAGTAATGTCAATGTGTTGGGTGGTACCTTTCAGTACTTGGTCAAGCAGGTTGGCACGGGTGGCGGTGTCATGCTGGTCGTAGGTCAGTGTAGCTGAGCGCACAGGAGTGTTGACGAGCCATCTGTTACCCACAATCTCTGCTTGCGTTTCTGTGACTTGTGTACGAGGCTTGGCTTCGGCAGGGCAGCGCGTATCGCTGACCCAGGGTTGCAACTCGCAGATTCCTTCAGCGTTGTGTCTGAGGAAGGGTTTGCTAAGGCAGAGATAATGAATGTCTTTGGTCAAAGTACACATGTGCATGTTTGGGGCCAGGTACAGCTGTGTGTCGCTGTCGTGGTAGGCCACCACATCTGGAATGTGTGTCTTGGTGTGGGTGTTGCTTTTCCACATCCTGACACTGACAATGTCTTTAGGTCTTTAACTCGCTGATGAGTTGGTTCAGGAGCACATTCACTTCTCTCTGTTTGGGGTTGACGTGCCGTAGGAAGGCACTATCCAGAGAGTTGGCCAGGTGTATTTGTAGCAAGTCAGCTGGCATGGTGATGGCGTAAGACAGCACAGTTAACACAAGGCTTAAGGGTATCATGTATGGTGGGGTTTTACTCGTGGTTAGGCTGTCATTGGAGGAGCTAACCTCCCACAGCATGTCTGTTGTTAATGCTGTAAACAGCTGAGTCTGGGTAAAGTCCTTCTGGAAGACAGTAAACAGTGGTTTCAAGGAGTTTTGGTCTGGTTCGCTGCATTGACACTGGACATAACAATGTTAAACATTCTGGCAGCAGCAGCGGTTCTGAGCAAAGCTCCCGGGAACTGTTTGGAGCGGTGGTGGTGTCCACTTAACTCCATTTGTGTAACAGTCACTTTCTCATGTTGGCTGAACATGTGTTTGACATCGGTCTCAGTGTGAGTGAGGGAGTCCTCTCTCCATCGGATCCCTGTACAGCTGTACAGCTGTTCGGTTACAGTGCTGGGGTAGTGTGCCCTGTCGTCGGTGATCAGAAGTCTCAGCGGTTCTCTCAGTGGCAGCTGTCCTCTCTTTGGCTGACAGCACGGCACGGCAAACCACAGCAGCATCCTGGTACAGATAATAGGGAGAGAGAGAGAGAAAGAAACAAACAAGGGCTGTCTTTGGTTGGACAGGGCAGCCTCTTTGCTTAGTGGGCGGCGACTGGGTTTAGCTCGCCCTCGCCCATGTTTTGCCACATCTTGCTGCTGGCATGACGCTTGCTTCAGTGTTTTGTCAGTGGCTCTGGTGCTGCATGGTGCAGCACATGCTGCGTCATGGAAATATATTGGCATTATCCCCCTTTTGCTCCGTGGCATTACAAGCCCTGGCATTGTGATGTCAGACGGTGCACAACCCACAATATTGTTCAGTGCACGCAGCATGTTTTGTGTATCATGCAGTGGTCTGGGGCTTTGGTTGTCAGTGACTGTAGACTGGTTGCCAGGGTGGATGGAGGGGTCTGAGAGGTGGTAAAGCAAAGTCATTATGGAGGTTTCAGAAGCCCGCATGTCCGCTATGTTGGTCTGTGTAGACAACGGAGCCAGCGTAAGCGATTCTGAGGTAGGCAGTTTAGCTAGTAAAGTTCTTATGCTGTGTGTAATCACTTCAACCTTGAATGTGGGTGGGTGGGTTGGGAGTGACCACAGGATGTTGTTTAGTGTGCCAGTTTTGGCAAGGGTGTCAGTGTGATCTTTAAAATCCTTGTCTAGACTTGGTAGCTTCGAGTGTCCTTTTACCTTCCTCCAGTACACTGTCACATTGTGTGTTTTTGTGATGTTATCACATTGCTGGAACAGGTGTTGGTGTTTGACATGCTTGTTGTTTGCAAGTGTGAGTCCGAGTTCCACACATTCAGGTGAGGATTGGAAGAAACCCAGTGTGTGGTTTAAGGTTTGACCACATTTCAGGTTGAGCCGAACAGCGACCCCTTTGGTGTAAGCTGGTACCACCGTACCCTGTTTGTTGACTAAGGTACAGAGGCATGAACTTGAGCTTGTTGTTCGGGTGTTGTACTCATGGCTGGCTGCTGGGTTTCCCGTGACCTCTGTGACCTGACCGTCTGGTTCTGTGGGAGTTCCCGTGACCTCTGTGACCTGACAGTCTGGCTCTAGCAACCTGTGTGGCTGGAGAGAAAGAGGTTCTCGCACTTGAGCAAAGTCTTTTAGCTGTTTGAAGTTCAGAAAAGGGTCAAAGTGTTCTAGCAGGTCTTTGTCGATGAGAAATGTATGAGTGTTCATTGGTGGGACATACATGGGATGTATTAGACTCATCAGAACGATTGTCAGGTGAATGGAAACAACCTGTTCAAACTGGATGTCATTCTGTCTGTACGCCTGTACATTCAGTTCATAAGTTTGAGGTGTAAGAGTTCGATCTTGTCTCTTAGCTTCAAATTGGAGTCTTTTGAAAAGGTGAGATGAGATCACCATCAGGTTTAATCCTGTGTCGATCAGGTCTTCCATGCTGACTCCTTTTCGGCCCACCCCCTTTTTGACAAGGCTGCCCAGGAATGTTGGCATCAGGGCAGGTGTGACGATCGATGGGTGGTGAGGACCGGTCTTGTGTAGCTTGCTGCGAAGGCAGGTAGTCAAAACAGCATTTTCTGGTACCTTGTGTTTGTGGTACCTGGTGTGAGGACCTGTGCTGTCTCATTCAGGGTGTGCAGCTGTTGGCTGTGGAGCTTGGGTGTTGTTGTCACTTTGTGCTGTGACAGTTAGCTCTGTGGTCTGTAGATGACGGGCAGTGTTCTGGGTGCTTGGCTCATCTTCCTTGCGAGTTTTCATGTGAAGAAGATCTTTCAGCACCCTCAGGATCTCTGCTGTCTCAGACGTGGCTGCACTGTGTTTTTCTGACGTGGGCTCAGGATTGAGCTTACCAGTGTCATGTCGAGAGTGGTTCCACTGCCGGCTGTCGGGGCTTTGTGTCCTGGCTGGTGGGAATCGCTCGCTCTGGTGCGTTGGATGAGCACCACCACGATTGTGTTGCCCTCTGCTGGCTTGGAACGGTATTGACTCTCTGTAAAAATGTCTGCGACTGTGGTGTTGTAGGGCGCCATCTAGGGTTAACTCCAAGCAGTGCTCAGAGACGGAGACTTTGGGGTTTTTCACAGTCTTTTCACAAATAGTCTTTTGCTTGGTGCAAGCTTTGTGGGCTAAGTTCCATAACTCTTGTGTAGTCCTGTTACGTGGACACGCTGGGACTCTGAGATGAAAACTCCAACTGGCATGTAGGTTTAGGAGGAACAGAGTTTTTAAGTTGACATCCTGCTCCATACCTGGTTCGTTGCATGCTCCGAAGTAGGCTTTTCGTAGCTGACTACAGAAAGTCTGTGGGTTTTCAAATCGGCCCTGTTTGAGGTACATAGCAATAAGGAGCCCATGGTCTGAGTTTGGATCAGAGAATTCAAGAATCAAAGTCTGTAGCAGTTGCTGGTAGTACGCTTTGACAGTCTCTGGTTGACGATCCAGAAAACAATGCACATCACGGCTGGACGTGATTTTTAGCAGGTACAATGTGTTCACATCTGTCACGTTGGCGACAGTTTGCAAATGAAAGTCAATGGCTGGTAAAGAAGCATGAACGTCATGTCCTCCTGCAGGGTCTGGACTGAATGTAGAGATGCTTCTGGCTAGCTTGTCAAGTTCTCTGTGAGCAGTGCAGGGTTTAGTGACATGCGTTCTCTGGAAGGGTTCTCTCCCCTCCGTTGTTGACAGGTGTTCTTGTAAGCTGGCTGGTGATTTCTTTAGTCGTGAGCTTACACCCCCTTTTTCAGCTCTGAGTTCTCGGCTGAAAGGGTTGGAGTGGCGGGCCGGGAGAAACTTTGTGGTGTGCGTTTCTCCGATCCAGCCACTCTGTAATCTGTGAGATTGTCTCAGTTCTGTGTGCACAGTGTCAAGTTCATCTTGGAGCTTGTCTCTCTGCAGAATAAGCTTGTTGAATTTAGCTCGGGCCGCTTGCAAGTGTGTTTTGCAGGCCCAGGTTTTATAGTCTCTTTCTTTCAGTTCAGTCTCTGCTCTTTTTAGGAGAGCGTCACCTTGCTGGAGTTTTTTGTTGAGTTCTTTTCTGGCTTCTCTCTCCAGCTGTTCTTTTTGATCTGTGTCGAGGCGGAGATCTTGCAGGGCATTGTGAAGTCTTTCAACTCCTTTCTGTAGCTCTGGATCTGTGTCGTCCTCCGCGTCCAAGGCCACGCGGAGCGACGAGGGTCGCAGCGTGTTAGCAGCTTGCAAGAGAAGAGAAAAAGGAAGAAGAGGCGGACCTTGTTCGGTCGATTCTTATGGCTTGGGATGGTTCACGCCTCTTCTCACGTGAACAACCAATGAACGTCCGCGATCTGAAGCGGAGGGAAAGTTCCTTTGTCTGTGGAAACAGCCACCCTAATGATTTAGGGCTTGTCAGATTTCATCAGGGATATTCTAGCAAGTTCGTAATTCCAGAATAATACATTTTTCATTACTTTGCTTTAGATAAATGGGTCTGTCAAAGCATGACGATTACACAGATACCAAAAATAATGTATATAAATGATCAAAACATGAAGTTACATTCAAATGCAGAATTACACACATTTAAAGATTAACACACGCTAATAAATTGCAGATAGTCCCAATTTATATGGGAAACATCTAATGTACCAAAAAGAAATACTTAATACATTTAGAAAACATAAAAACAAAAGGTAATAGTTTTAGAATGCATTGGGGAAAAGAAACCAGTGACATGGCTTCTCTCCTGTCCTGTTGCCCCGTGGGGTCATAAAGCTTTACGAGCTGCAAAGGAGTGGGGGTTACATAAACATGACTATTTGAGAAAGAGTTAGAATGAAATCAAACATTTCCACTTATAAGTCAGCACTTTAACCATTTACCCAGGATTAACCATTTTTATGCAATACACAAACATTCAAAATACATATTAATAAGGGCTTACAAAAGTAAGGAACTTTAAGAAAGGTTTCTTTTTGTGTGTGTGTGTGTGTGTTAAGGAATTTGGGGGGTTTTCAGGTCTCCTTTGAGGCTCGCATGGGTATCGTAAAATAATTTAAGTCCAGCCAGGCTGGCGCCAGGCCAGGCATTTAGTGCAAAAAGGTTTCATTTGTATGCCTGAATTTAACCCATGAATCGATGACCTGCATATCTGTTACAGCATGTACAACTTAGTTAAACCTCAAAACAATAATCAGCGGTTATGCTAGCACTATCTGTCTAGCCCCCTGACAGTCATATAACTACGTACAACTTAATTAAAACTCAAACAATAATCAATGGTTATGCTAGCACTACCTTTCTAGCCCCCGACAGATATATAACTACATAAAACTTAATCAAAGCTGAGACAGTAACCAGCGGTTATGACCAGTACTTTAACTAGCCCCCCATAGTTAATGCAACTGAGTACAACTTAACTAAAGTCAAACGGTTAGCCAGAAATCTAAAATCAAGTTTTGCCCTATGCTCCATCTAGCCATCTAGAGTTTTAGTATGCACTTAACCCTGGACGCAGATTTGTGGAAACATAGCCTTCACTTAATCTACTTGAGAAAATAATTTCACAGTAAATCAAAAGTAACAATTTATTATCAGTCAGGTAAGGATTATGCCAATTACATAGCCAATTTATAGATATCAAATAAATACAAGACATCAAATTCTCAAAGATGAATCTAAGAATGAAAGATGCATACCTAACTTTTAGAAAAATACAGTATGAAGTGTGTGGACACACTTCCTGCTATGGGCTCAATCTGGCTACAGAAGGCCCTGATCCTTTTGCTGCAATCGTTTAAATACCTCAGACCAAGACAACCCCCCCCCCCCCCCCCCTAATCTACTTTTGTAAGATTGAGACCATTGTACCAGTTGCCCTGAGACAATTCATATGACACCAAACAGACTGTAAATATGACTTGCATTAATGTAGACCATTATATTCTACTATTGAGCATTCTGAGTGAGCTATGTGAAGGGAAGGAATGGGATGAGAAGGAACTGTTGCATATGTAAGAGAGGCATTTCCTGCATTTTCTCTCAGTGAGATGTGGGAACAGATGTCTGTATGTTAATGCACTGTGTGTCCATTGTATGTCTCAGAAGATCAACGTGTCTGAGGTTTCTGTAATGCTTACAATGTGCTTAGAGACATGGTTGACCAGTTTGTATTTGTTTATCTTGACGACATCCTGATCTTCTCCCAGAACGAGCGCGACCATGTCCAACATGTCAGGCGAGTGCTCCAGCGGCTACTTGAGAATCGTTTATGCGCCAAGGTGGAGAAGTGCACGTTTCACGCATGGTCAGTTCCGTTCCTGGGATTTATTCTTTCACCCGAAGGAATCCGAATGGATCCTGCCAAGGTAAAAGCAGTTGCTGACTGGCCCACCCCACATAGTTGTAGAGCAGTGCAGTGATTTCTGGGGTTTGCCAATTTTTACAGGCGGTTCATTCTGAATTTTAGCCAGGTCGCCTTTCCTCTGATGGATCTCACCTCCACTTGATGACGTTTCTGTTGGTCGCCGCAGGCTCAGGCTGCATTTTCTAATTTAAAGAGTCGCTTTGTTTTTGCTTTTGCTGGAAGAGTGGCGTCACTGGTTAGATGGCGCGGTGGTCCCTTTTATAGTTGGACTGATCATAAGAACTTAGAATACATCCACACCGCTAAACTACTTAATTCCAGACAGGCTCGCTGGGTGCTATTCTTCGGTCGGTTAAATTTTAACATCTCCTACTTTCCGGGGTCCAAGAATGGTTAGCCTGATGCACTTTAGGCAAACTTTGAGGTTAAACCAAGAACCATGTCCTGTTTGTGCTGCGGGTAAGGGCTCCAATCGACCCTCAGCAGGGTTACTCCAGTCGCTGCCTGTCCCTTCGAGACCCTGGTCATGCATAGCTATGGACTTCATCACAGGCATACCTCTGTCTAGCGGCAACACGGTAGTCCTTAATGTGGTGGACAGGTTCTCGAAGGCTGCACATTTTATTCCCCTCCCCAAATTGCCTTCAGCGAGGGAGACAGCGACTATTGTCCTGGATCACGTTTTCCGTATTCATGGCCTCCCGGTGAACGCGGTTTCTGACAGGGGTCCCCAATTTGTGTCTAAGTTTTAGGCAGAGTTCTATCGACAGCTGGGGGTGACTGCGAGTCTTTCCTCTGGGTATCACCCGCAGACAAACAGTCAGGCTGAGCATGCTAACCAGAGATGCCTCCATACATGGAGGGTCGCCAGAGAAGCCCTCACTCGGACTGGTGACAGGAACAAGGTGTCGGCAGATCGTCACCAGACTAAGCCCCCACTTTACGTATGCGGTCAGAAGGTCTGGTTGTCCTCCAAGGACATTCCTCTCAAACTCCCCTCACGTAAACTGGGACCCAAATTTGTTTTTTGGTGCTCAGTCCGGTGTCGGTTAGACTCAATTTAACCCCCCAGTTTACGAATATCCACCCCGTGTTTCATGTCTCTAAGATAAAGCCCGTCATTCGTTCCCCTCTTCAGCCCCAGACCTCTGTCCCTCCACCTCCTAGACTCATCGAGGGGTCTCTGGCTTATACGGTAAGGAGACTCCTTGATGTGAGAAGGAGGGGTGGAGATTATCAATACCTGGTAGACTGGGAGGGCTATGGTCCGTAGGAGAGATGCTGGATTCCAGCTCGTGACATTCTGGATTGTGCTCTCATTGACCAATTCCATCGGCATCCCGGTGAGTCCTCTGGGGACGCCTCCTGAGGGGTGGGGGGGGTCTACTGTAATGGTTCAGGGTGCTTCATCGGCTTCCCTGTTGTCTACGTCCTGTCATTTTCTGCAGCTCGTGATCTGGGCAACCAGCGCTGATACTCCGGCGCTGGTGTGTGCAGATCACAAGCTGATTGCCCTCACCTGTCGCTTGTTCCCATTCTCCCTTATATTCCCTGCTGTGTCTTTCCCTTGTTGTCAATAGATTTCATGTTGTCATTGTGATTGTGCTTGTGCTGTGTATCTGTTTCTTCACCTTTTGGCTACTATGCTCAGGACGCATAGACGAGGAGTTCCCACGTCCCATTGGGCATTGCACCAGAGGTGGTCTCCACAGCCTGTGTCCGCAGGTGTCTGTACGGACAGCTCTGGAGTTGATTTTACATTGGATTATTTTTGGATTGTTTTATTGTACCCAAAAAACTGTTGCACAAATCCTCTGCATTTGAGCTCTCTCTCTTCACGTACCTAACAGTTTTGGAGTTCTCCAAGCTACATTTATACCCTTCTCGTTAAATCCACAGAAAGAAAATTATTACCTGTTGTTGACTTTGACACCAGCAGGAGACTGAAATCACAACTCAGTGCTGGATTAATCAAAAATTATTTAGAGACTTTATTTTGTCTGTGTCTGTCTTGAAAAAAATATTCAGTTCATAATGTACATACATAGCATTATGAATAATGTGAATAGCATTTACAAATAGAAACCAGCATGAATATCCACTAGCCTGTTAAACATATTCATTATTCATCTATTGTCAGCAGGTAAGTTTCTAGCCATTTTTCACATTGTACAATTCTGTCATATGTAGCATTTTTTTGGGTGAGACATGTAATTCCTGCATCCTACCATGCTATTGTTTTCTTTTGACAGTTGTTTTACACTACATCATAGCCAATGAATATGCAGACATCTTATTTTAGGTTGATCATGAATGCTTTCTAACATATATTCAACAAATGTTCAGAAACATATTTGTGCAAGTCATTGTAAGTATCATGTTTTGTCAAAGGAAGACTCTCCTACGTTTCAGTTATTTGAAAGGGGGAAAAAACTCTAAGAAAAAATTAACTCAAACCATGAATTATTAAGCCTAAAAATACTTAACCCTGATCCTTAATATTTTAACAAATTATAATGTTAACAGTAGTTTTGTTACCTTTAGATTTGTGTTCATGACCATATTTAAGTAGCATATTACAGAATATTAAGAAATCAAATGCAAAAAAAAAAAAAAAAAGACATAAAATCAAATAAACAGAGGCAGTGGGTGTGGCCACTGAGTCATACGACCCCTCCATCATCGTTTGACTCCTCCCCGACATCATCATGGTCTGCATAAAAAAAATAAAAAATAATAATTAATGCTATGATCAGTATTCCTAAAGTAACTTAGTTAATTTTATTTTTAATCAGCAAATTACAAATATGATATATTTATGTAAGTTTTTGTGCCTTAAAATAGATGCGAATGAAGAATGGGGTGTGTCTGAATTTTTTGATAGGCAATTTTATTCTTAATATATAATACTTAATATATTTAATAAATATTACCTAACAGGTTTTTCACATCTTCAGTGATACTCCACACATCATCATACTCCTCCTGATCTCCCTCTTTACAAAAAAAGATAATTTTATTTTTTAACACTTTGATATTGTTTCATATCATAGAACCCTGTCCCCTCATGACAGATTGTTAGACTACACCCGATAAAGCCATAGTGATTCATTAAACGGTGTGTAAACATTAATTTATATCATAGAAACAAATGTAGATGATTAAAAATAAGTTCTGTGACTCACCTTTTGCAGATTGAGAGCACTGTCCATTAATGATGACATCATCATAATTTTCTGGTGTGTCCACTACACACACACACACACACACACACATACAACATTATAAGCTCTGAAATATAACATTAAGTTGATAAAATAATAATTTGTTTTATCTAAAGTGGCCTTCACTTAAAAATAGTAGGGGGTAAAATTTCATGAGCAAACTTTTTCAGTACCACAGTTCTGTCCACTGATAATGACATCATAATATCCCTCTGGTGTGTCATCTACAAATTTAACGTGAAACCAATGCCATTACTCTTAAAACAAACTTGAATATACTGTTTATATTCATATGCACATTATATAATTACAGAGAAAGAAATACAAGTACAGAAGAGCACCAGCACCTGTCTCACAATCTTGTATCGGTCCACCAGTGAAGATATCCTCATAGATTCCTGGAGTGATCTCATTTACCCTCTCTTCAAAATCAAAATAATATATAAAGTCATTAGTTTCCTGAAATTTCTGAATTTCACAGTTTGTAAATCACTTCTCTAACCTGAGAGAAGCTCATCAGCGTCTGGAGTGATGAGACTCCCTGTTAAAGAAGAGCAGATCAATCAAACACGTTTTTTTTTTTATATATATATCATCTTAGTAGGATTCAACTTTGCAAGCTTTTGAAAATGTTAAAAGTTAATACCAACAACCTGATCCTTATATAAGCATGAGGTGCCAAGCTGACTT
This sequence comes from Carassius auratus, assembly GCF_003368295.1. Classification (NCBI taxonomy): domain Eukaryota; kingdom Metazoa; phylum Chordata; class Actinopteri; order Cypriniformes; family Cyprinidae; genus Carassius; species Carassius auratus. The sequence goes on from NW_020528487.1 coordinate 144,468, forward strand.
TAGCATTGTACAAGTAATTAGTAATGTACTAGCAATTGAAGAGAATTAAACAATGTGTAAAGACCCTTTAAATCAACGCACAGTTACATTCTCTCATGGTGCCTCACCTCTATGAGTAAATAGATTGTGTCTGTGATAAATTTCCTCATAAACTGGCTCAGTTTGAGACTGAGTCCTGTGTAGTCCTGTGTACCAGTCAGAGAGAGCTGTGAGTGTAGACAGACAAACCTGGTGTCAGTTCAAAACACGTGACTGATCACACACTGAATAAGACACAATATGACAGTCTCTGGATCTCTCCTACCTCTCCTCATCACTCTGTTCTGCTGAATAAGTATAAGCAGTGGCACTAAGAACAGTAAGAGCACAACTCCCAGAACAATCACAAGCACTGGGGGGGACACTGGTGGAGGAGTTTGTGGAGGAGCAACTGATGTTGAGCGCACTGAAGGAGAAACTGGAGGAGAAGCTGATGATGTTGTGGCAGGAGTAGTGGACACTGACACATCTGGCAAAACAGACACAAACACATTCAAAATCACGAATACATGAAATGATCTAGAAAGTAATATTATTCCTCAGTGTTTGTTGTGACCTGCACAGGTGAGTCCAGCATGCTCTTTGCGGGAGCAGTCAGTTTGGTTATTCAGGGAGAGAGGACAGTCCCACAGGTGAATCTCATTCCCTCTGCACTCGACTTTGTTCATCCACACAACACCTTCACCTGCACCAAAGACTGAATTCCCATCAGCCCTCAGTGCTGCGCCACAACCGAGCTGCCTGCAGACCACCTGAGCATCGCTGATGTCCCAGTGATCATCACAGACTGAGCCCCAGACAGCGTTATGATACACCTCCAGCCTCCCAGAGCACCGGCCGTCCCCTCCACTCAGTCTGAGAGGAAGATGCTCTAAAACACACACATTAGCACTGACCAGCTTCAGCACAACATTTACAACAAAATACACTCTTAAACTGAAGATGGAGTTTTAAAAGCTAATTTGAATGCACTGATTTTAAATGCAAATAATGTGATGCACAGATATATATATATATATTTGATTGCTTGATTGTGCCATCCCAAAGTCTCTTTTATGGACTTTTAAATTAAATGTTCCCTCCTGGTGGAATGACCTCCCCAACTCAATCTGAGCAGCTGAGTCCTTAGCCATTTTCAAGAATCGGCTTAAAACACATATCTTCCATCTTTATTTGACCTCTAACTTTAACACTCACTATTCTAATTATATTCTTTAAAAAAAAATCTAACTACCTTTCTAATATTTTTGTATTCTATTTTCTTTTCATTTAATATGCAATTGTATGTGTGTGTGTTTATGTGTAAAGACCTCTAACACTAGCTTGCTCTATTCTTTTTTTATTAGGGCCCGAGCACCGAGGTGCGAGGATCCTCTTGTATCTGCTTTGTTTATTAGGGCTCAAGCCTGGAGGGCGAGAGCCCTATTGTTTTCCTTAGGATTATTTTTAGGGCCCGAGCACCGATGGTGTGAGGACCCTCTTGGAATTGCTCCGTTTATTATTATTATTATTATTAGGGCCCGAGCACCGATGGTGCGAGGACCCTCTTGGAATTGCTCTGTTTATTATTAGGGCCCGAGCACCGATGGTGTGAGGACCCTCTTGGAATTGCTCCGTTTATTAGGGCCCGAGCACCGATGGTGTGAGGACCCTATTGGAATTGCTCCGTTTATTAGGGCCCGAGCACCGATGGTGCGAGGACCCTCTTGGAATTGCTCCGTTTATTAGGGCCCGAGCACCGATGGTGTGAGGACCCTCTTGGAATTGCTCCGTTTATTATTATTAGGGCCCGAGCACCGATGGTGTGAGGACCCTATTGGAATTGCTCCGTTTATTATTAGGGCCCGAGCACCGATGGTGTGAGGACCCTCTTGTATCTGCTTTGTTTATTATTATTATTATTATTAGGGCCCGAGCACCGATGGTGTGAGGACCCTCTTGGAATTGCTCCGTTTATTATTAGGGCTCAAGCCTGGAGGGCGAGAGCCCTATTGTTTTCCTTAGGATTATTTATTATTATTATTATTATTATTTATTCCTCTAATTTTTTTCCAAGGTTACAGGGGCTTTTGGGGCCCTTAACATGCTTAAAAAGTCTTGAAAATTTGCACACACATTGGAACCTGCGGCCATGAGACTGATACACGGGCGTGGCACAGGGGCTCTACAGCGCCCCCTGTAGTACTGAGGGCCATATATTATGCATACTTGCACGAATACATATGAAACTCGGTACAGATATAGATCTCATCAAACCAAACAACTTTCACACTGCATGTCATAAGCTCCGCCCAACAGGAAGTTGGCTATTTAGGGTTTTATGAAAAACACAAGCTCTGGAATTTGATATACTCCTCTGAGGAACTCCACCCGTTCACCACAAAACTCGGTGAACACGATCTCAAGACATTGGGGATGCTAAATTGCGAAGAGATTTTTGATATCTCGAACGGTTTGCCCGTGGCGAGGCGTTGAAATTATGGCGAGAAATGAGAAACAGGAAATGTCTAATAACATCCACATACATTTCCTGAATTTGATCAAACTTAATTGGTTTGTTCATTGTATGATGCCGATCGTATATATTTGACTATTAGGAGTCAAAGCTATAGCGCCACCAACTGGCAGCAGGAAGTGAATCATTTTCAAAACGCTTTGAATTCAGCATCTTATTTTTACTTGATTTGCTTCAAACTTCATCAGAATAATGACAAAACACGGCCGAAGAAAATCTGTTGTCGGGATATTTATATCTAATATAGTGTTGCCATGGCAACGTGTCAAACTTGAATGTTCTGTTCTGGTGATTTTTAGGCAGACAACAAGCTCAGATTTACATGAAACTCGAAACAGATATCAGTATTAAAGATAGCTAGACCATGGCAAAAGCTTTTAAAAGGGCGTGGAAAAGGCACTCTATAGCGCCACCTTTTGTCAAAAGTGGGGGGGTTAGTTTTAGCTACAGACACCAAACTTGGCACATAAATTGTTCTTATCAAGACGGACAACTTTCTAATTCACAGTCATAAGCTACGACCAACAAGAAGTTGGCTATTTTGACTTGAATATGGATTTTTGGGAAATTTCTTTTATGAATTAATACATACTCCTCACAGGGGAAGTACACTATACACACCAAACTTTGTCTACATGAAGAAAAAACATTGAGGAACTTAAATTGCGAACAGATTTTGGTTAGCTTGAACGGTTTTGTCGTGGTGATTTTTTGAAATGACAGTAAAGAAGGAAACCATTAATTGGCTTGTATTTTTACATTGCAGCTTCCAAACACTTAAAAGCATTTTTTCATACAGAGATCAAATCATTCTGAGGAAATATGCATAGTTTCACGACTTTACAACACTGTATGGACAACAGAAAATAAAAAAACTGTCAGACTTCTCAACTGACATGATCTCACTCTGGCCACTCTGTCTGTGTGAGGGAAGGTAGGGGGAGAGGGAGAGGGAGGGGGAGTGTGAGGGGGTTGGTGACTGACTGAATTTTTGGTGACTGACAGTGTGTGTGGATTGTAGGGAGGGGAGGGGCTATCTGGCAGAGAGAGAGACAGAGAGAGAGAGAGACCTAATCATCTCTTTAATCATCAGGGGGGGGGGGGGGGGGGGGGGAATCAGTATTTTAAATGTTTATTGTTTTTGTTGTTGCTAATGGTGGTGTTTTTTTTTCCTTTCATTACAACTAAAGAAATATCTTAGGCCTTATCCTTTTCTGACAGTTTTAGGGATTTAAAAACATCCTAAGAATCCTTATTTGTGCTGCAAATAATAATTTCAAACTCATTTGATACTGACCTATGACATCCTGTGACATGACATGACATTTATCTGAATTTAAGAGTTATGCATCTACATCCGTCTGCATGGACTCTTGTTTGTAGGTGTTCTTAACTTGCTTACTCCTATTATCAATGGCAACGGCATTGGAAAGCCAGTACATTATATATATATATATATATATATATATACACACACACACACACACATACATACATATATATATATAAATTGCATTTGTTTAAATTTCATTTTTGTAAATAATTCATAAATGATAAAAAGATCCTTAAAAAAGTATGAAAATACAATGATTGAACTTTATAGATGTGTTCAAGAACAAAACATTTATAGCTGTATTTATTAACTGCTTAATAATGCCTATTAAAGGAGTGCTATTATGCTGTTACACACTTTCAACTTAGTTAGTCTGTAATGTTGCTGTTTCAGCATAAAAAAGTTCTGCAAAGATTCAAAGCTCAAAGTCCAATTCAATAGGAGAAATTTTATTTAACAAAAATCACATTTTAGAAAAAAACAACGAACAACTTGTTTGGACTACAACAAATATTTTCCAGGATTTGTGATATCACAAATATGGACGAATGGGATGTAAATTGGTTGAGCTGCACTAGAGAAGGCATTGAGTGTGATATATACGTAGTTGACCATGAAGACTGGTAAAGAAAAAAACTCCTTATATTAAGGTGTGAAGAATTATTAGGCATTTTTCCAAGATCCAATCCAAAATTATTAGATCCCCATGAGAAATATTCAAAATAAGTACAGTACAGTAATTGCAGAGTTAAGACATGACCACTGGACAGCAAAATGCTTACTGGGTCACAGGGGTCAGTGGAGAAGAACAGAAACACATTAACTGGAAAATAATTAATAATTAAAGTGAAGAATTAGATGTAAAACTATCAGGGAGCATTTAGTCTACAGTACCACCATTTTTCAGAGCTGCAACTTTCCTGGAGTCTCCAGAATTACAAGGTGTCAGGTTCTGAGAGACTTAAAAGATCCCAAAAATGACTTAATTAGAATAGCACGAAGTATTGTGAAATACTATATATTAAGACTTTATATATAGGATTTATGAACAGATGGGCAGACAGTGACTCTTGTACGACGCTTTGAGGAATATATCTTCCAGAATCTGGCATTAGATTTAGGAACTTATTTTTATTCCATCTCCTATCCTGAAAAGTCTGTCTTGCAGAATTGACTAAAAATTAATCTTCACATTAATTCTTAATTCTTTTGCAATTCTTATTTTCATTTTTTCACCGTTTTTTTTTTTCTTCTTCTGTACCCATGACCCAGTCACCATTTTTTGTCCAATGGTCAAGTCTTAACCTAATTATTGTTAATTATCTTAAAATAATTATTGTTCATGTTAACATAGTTAATGTTTATGAATTAAATATTATTGTAATGTGTAACTAAAGTTATATAGATTGTTTTGTGAATGTGATTTCAAAGTCTAGATGATTCAGATTAAACCTTTAACTGCTGTATCCCTTAAAACCTGACTGCCAGAGGGCTATGGTGGATGCATGTGCCCGCTGGGCACAATTTACCTGATGCCACAGGGGTGGCGTTGCACTGATGGCTTGAGCCCGCCATCGCTGCTTGCAGCTATATTTATTATTATTATTCCGCTTCTTCTTCTCCCGAAATGAATCGCATTTTTGAGGGCTTAAACATGCTCAAAAAGTCATGAAACTTTGCACACGCGTCAAACCTGGTGAAAATTTTCGTCTGATATAGGATTCAGAAGAGGGTGTGGCAAAATGGCTCGACAGCGCCACCTATACTAAGAAAATCAACAGCCTTCCAGCTATGTTTCATGTACATGCACGAAAATTGGCACACATATGTAACACATCAATACCTACAAAAAAGACTCTGGAGCAAAATTCTAAACCCAACAGGAAGTCAGTTATTTTTAATAATATGAGCAAATTTTGTGTAATTTTGGTCATTTCCATGTGTTGTATTTTAACGAACTCCTCCTAGAGATTTCTTCAAATCAACACCAAATTTGGTATGCCTAATCTAAAGGCCTTTGCGATGTGAAATTGCGAAGATCTTGAGTTTTCGTTGAAGGGCGTGTCCGTGGCGGCCTGGCGAATTTCGATGATTCGCCACGAAAAATGAAGTTGCTATAACTCAGACATACAATGTCCAATCTGCCCCAAACTTCACATGTTTGATGAGACTCTGAACCTGAACAGATTGACATGCCCATATTCAGTTATATTCATAGCGCCACCTATTGGCAACAGGAAGTGACATATTTTACGCTGTGACGAACTACTCCTAGAAATTTTTTGACATCAATGTCTTTTTTGTGGTCAGTCTAATCTAAAGGCCTGTGCGATGTTCAGTTGTGAAGATCTTGAGTTTTCGTTTAAAGGCGTGTCCACGGCACCATGGTGAAGTTCGATGTCTCGCCATGGGAATAAAAGATGTTATGACTCAGGCACAAAATGTCTGATCTTCCCCAAACTTCACATGTGTGATAAGAGTCCTGACCTGAACAGATCTGCAGGCCAATATTCCACCGGGTGTGGAAGAATGGCTCAATAGCGCCACCTATACACATTCAATGGAGTGCGCCTCGAGCTATGTTTCACGTACATGTACAAAAATGGGTACACACATGTAACTCACCAATATCTACAAAAAAGTCTCTTGATACGAAATCCGAATCCCAACAGGAAGTCGGTTATTTTGAATTTTCCCTGCAAAATTGGTGTTGTTTTTGCCATTTTCAGGGGTTGTACTTTAACGAACTCCTCCTAGAGATTTATTCAGATCAACACCAAACTTGGTCAGTGTAATCTAAAGCCATTTGCAATGTTAAATTGCGAAGGACTTGAGGTTTCGTTAAAGGGCGTGTCCATGGTGGCCTGACAAATTTCGATGTTTCGCCATGAAAAAGGAAGTTGCTGTAACTCAGACATACAATGTCCAATCTGCCCCAAACTTCACATGTTGGATGAGACTCTTGACCTGAACAGATCTACATGCCCATATTCAGTTATAGTCATAGCGCCACCTATTGGCAACAGGAAGTGACATTTTACACTGTGACAGACTATTTCTAGAAATTTTATGACATCAGTGTCTTTTTTGTGGTCAGTCTAATCTAAAGACCTGTGTGATGTTCAGTTGTGAAGATCTTGAGTTTTTGTTAAAAGGCGTGTCCATGGCGCCGTGACGAAGTTCGATGTCTCGTCATCGGAATAAAAGATGTTATAACTCAGGCATAAAGTGTCCGATCTTGCCCAAACTTCACATGTGTGGTAAGGCCAATATTCCATTGGGTGTGGCAAAATGGTTTGATAGCGCCACCTATAAACTTTCAACGGAGTGCATATGCACTTTCAATGGAGTGCGCCTCGAGCTATTTTTCACGTACATGTACAAAAATCGGTACACACATGTAACACACCAAAACCTACAAAAAAGTCTCTTGGTACGAAATCCGAATCCCAACAGGAAGTCGGTTATTTAGAATTTTATCTGCAAAATTGATGTTGTTTTTGCCATTTTCAGGGGTTGTACTTTAACAAACTCCTCCTAGAGATTTATTCAGATCAACACCATACTAGGTCAGTGTAATCTAAAAATGTAATGTAATGTAATATATATATATATATATATATATATATATATATATATATATATATATGTAATATATATATATATATATATATATATATATATATATATATATATATATATATATATATATACATACACAATAGCTCATGTAGCTCAAACAGTAGAGCATTTCATTAGCAAGTGCAAGGTTGGGGGTTTGATTCCCCGGGAACACATGATAGGTAAAAATTGATAGCCTGAATGCTCTGTAAGTCGCTTTGGATAAAAGCGTCTGCTAAATGCATACAAATTTACATTTAAATATATGGCAAATACAGGCTTACAAGTTACAGTAAGAAACATTAACTAACGTATTAGGAAACTTACTTGAACACTGTCTCTGGTGAGGAGATGCTGAACATGTTGGACGACTGAGAGACTCATCACTCTCCTCCACTAAAATGAAACGAACAATCACAAAGACTCTTTGCTTCTGCTCCGTTTAGTTTTAAAGAAAAAACTGTTAACTTACCACATAACTGTGGCATTTAAGGAAAATACTGTATCATCTCACCTAAACAAGTAATTCTGGACACTTCATCTTCACCACAGTAGTTTTGACCCCAGGGTGAAGATGGACACTGCCATAAAGTGGAATCATGTGGTCGACATGTTACTTTATCCAGCCAGTTAGGAGCTGATTTTACTCTTGCTGTTGAATCAGACAAAACACCAGATCTTCCACAGTTCAACTCTTGACAGATCAGACTCACTGTGTCTCCGTCCATCTGGTTCCAGCACACATTACCCCAGGATCCATTGTAGAAAACCTCCACATTCCCTTCACAGCCCTCAGTTAACCTGATCTCTTTAAACTCTAGATGAAAATGAAAAGAAAATATTATTTAAAATACCAAAAATTTTAAACCTGGGCATTATAGATATGTCAATGTGTTAAAAGGTTATTTATATAACCTGTATATTAATTTAAAGTATAAAAAAAAACAAAAAAACAACAGCATGTTTACCTGAGCACACGACTCCTACATCCTCCTTGTGTTGACAGTCATGTTTTCCCCAGCCTGGAGAAGAGCAGCTCCACAGGGACGTCTCATTCCCCTCACACTCCACCTCATCCAGCCATATGGGTCCAGAACCAGGTCCAAACCAGGCTGGTACCGGCTGGTTACTGAGGGCCACTCCACACTGCAGCTGTCTGCAAACCACATGAGCATCTTTAATATCCCAGGAGTCATCACACACTGTCCCCCATGAGCCATTGTGAAAAACCTCCAGCCTCCCTGCACAGTCTCCCCCAGAACCCACCAGCCTGATGGACCCGGGACCTGATATTCAGAGAAAGAAAAACACATTATTGATCACAAACAACTGAAGAATCTGCCCAGATGTTGTTCTTCTCACCAAGGCAGGTGATTGACAGCTGTTGTGTGGAGCTGCAGTTGAGAGTTTGTGGAGAGCTGCAGTTCCCCAGATGAGCTTCACTCCCAGAGCACTGGAAGCCCGTCACACACTCATGACTGTGTTCAGGACTGGATGAAGAGGAGCTGGAGAAGTTCAGCACAGAACCACAGCCCAGCTGTCTGCAGACCACAGAGGATTCAGAGAGACTCCAGGAGTCCAGCAGAACTCTCCTCCAGACCTGATGGATGAAAACTTCCACCTCCCCCTCACACTGTCTCTCTCCAGAAAACCGCACCAGACCATCATGAAGAGCCAGAGAGGAATCTGAGTGAAATATGTAGCAATATATTATATTATATTATATTATATTATATTATATTATATTATATTATATTATATTATATTATATTATATTATATTATATTATATTATATTATATTATATTATATTTTTCCATAGTCTGTCTGAATACTGGATTCTGATTGACTGGCAGAAATGCATTAAAACTGTTTAATGCACAGGTAGTTTCAAATCAGTTTATTTTGGCCGTTCTATATGAATGCGCTGCTTAAACATTTCCGGATACAGGATATTTCTGATCGCACATACTGGACGTGTTCAGAGATTTACAGTAGCCTACACCAGCCATCATAAAAACTGAACCATGGTTTTATAATAGTAAAAGTTTAGGAAAGAATCTCTTTCCGATGGGCAACAGATGATTTGCTTCCTGAAGGAATTTAAATCTGATGAAATAGCGCATATATAGCATACGTACGTATGAGCGGTGCTAAGCGCTACTGTCCAATAAATTGGCGTGATAGTATAAGGGCTTCAGACATTCGTCACTCAAAAGGTGTTCCCAGAGTGATGAACTTTGGGAACAGTCATCGCTGCATTGAAGTGAACCTATGAAAGGGAACTATGGTTGGTGTACCATGGTAAATTTATGGTTACTATGGTGAGTACAATAATCAGTGTTTTTTTTGTGTGTTTTTTGTTTTTACAATTGGTTAATATCATAATTAAGGGAACAAGCACTGTCATGTTGCTGTCGGTGTGTTTATCAGTTTTAAAAAATAATCGTACAGTCATTTTAAATTAATCCGACCTAAATGAATGTGAACGAGTCTTTTGAACAGAATCGCAAAATTTGAGTGAGATTAATAAAATAAAATCCACACTATTCGTGGTAGTGCTGTATCTCAGGGTTTGTTGTAGTTGGGTAATAGAGGTAACAGTAATATATCACGCACTGACATTCCAGGCTGTTTTTTTCGTCACGTCACTACTAAGAGCAAGCGCCTGATTGGTTAACGCTGCGTGAAATTTTGCCAGTTTCAGATTTTTCAACTTGTGCGAATCGTGCCGCAGGTTGTCTTTTCACATCTTTGCATTGACTTAACATTGAGCGTCTGGTGTAAAGCAGCATCACTGTCCTGACTCCTCCCACCGCTTGTTTGAATTTGTGCTGGCACGCTGACAGGAGAGCTTGTGTTCTGCAGTGAGGGGCTACTGGCTGACATCGTTCGGTCATTTCTGAGAGATTTACCTCAGACGACGTTAAGTGTGAATACATAAAACCATTTTGAAAAACATGTTTACAAGAAAATAACATTAAATGTTCTTTGATGTTGTAATATTTTTTTTATCTGTATTTCTAGCATGATGTTATTTCGAGCCGTTTATACCTGCTTCAGGTGCCTCGCTGTGGCGCGCTGATTTTCTGAGAAATTTACATCAGATGTAAGGTTAGTATAAATTCATACTGTAAAACCATTTAAATTATTTTTTTCAGAATATAACACTTAAATGGTTTCAATTAGGGTTGTGCATCTAAGGTATAATGCCGATCCGATAAGCATCTCGATACAAAGTATCCAATCTGATATATTAATGATACATGTTTGGCATTTTGCGATGCAATACGATACGATTCACACCCATATCACGATACGATGCGATAATTGAGCACTAGCTAATTAGATCAAGTTTATGTGGTTATGTGAAAGAGGATGCGGTGCCATTGAATTAGTTTGATTATTTATTAACCAAGTAAAACCAATACTTTTTTACAAACTGGCTTTTCTCTCAGAGCCCGAGTGTCGGTTTACAGTAGAGGGCCATTTTAGAACACATGGCACATATTATTTAAGTATTTCCAAGATAAACAAAACGTATAAGTGCAATATAGACTAAAAAAAATCTTTGCACTCTTTCAACAGAAAGAAGGCTTACCATTGCACAACAAGAATTGTGATTTCACTTTTCAACTATTAAAATAAGTTTTACAAAGATATATTTTGACACTGAATATTCAAAACTTAACGTCATGAACTAGCAGTGTTATGCTGCTTTCACTTTGAAACATCAATGTCAGTGTAAACAACAGGCTAATAAAATAAAATTAAATAAAAATTAAATAAAATTCCTTAAAGCAAACAGGAGGACTCCTTGTGGCCTTTTAGAATAGTACACATTGGTCAGTCACCTTCCGTTAAAGGTTTTTCTTCAGAAATATCAGCTGATATCGTAGAGCGCGCAGAACTGTTAGCAAGTGGGGCATGGAAAAAACTTTCAATACTTTTCTCACCACTTTTGGAGCTGGTAGCTACAGGTGAGTCAGAGCTGGAGGCAGGGGATGCTGGGGCACTGGCAGACGCTTCCACAACAACACCGTGGCGCCGCTTCAAGTGAGATATCAGATTAGTCATACTGCCCGTGTATTTTACAGATGCGCGGCACATTTTACAAATTGCATCTGTCTTGTCAAGTCGTCCGTCTTTCTTGTAAAATCCATAGTGTTCCCAAACTTTAGATTTAAAAATCAGTAGAGGATAATTTATCTCGGCGTCTGACATGTTTGTTTTGCTTACTCCTCGCGCTTTCTGACAACTACCTTTGGGCGCATCACTGGCTTCATCCGCGCAGCTGATACATTGAGTTGTAGTGTACAGTACACATCCGCAAGTCCGTTGCTTAGGCCTACTTTATGTAGGTCGATTAAATTATGCGCAAAAAAACAGGTTGACAACACTTGTTAATAAATAAATAAATACATTCTGTATTAAAAGGACCAGCTGTATCTCGGAAAGACCGATGCGTCTTGCAAAAACCAATGCATCTCGATTTGCTTCCAAAATTTAATTCATCCTCTGCTGCTCTACCGATGCAATTGCATCGTGCACACGCATGAAAGCTTAATATTATGTGTTGTAATGGATGTATTTGAGTGGGTTTATGCTGTAAAATTAGCTTAGATATCTTGATTAACTGTTAGCTTAGTTAGCAACTGCTACGTAACGTTACATTTTTAAAAGTTAGCTATTAGTACAATATACATGTGACGTTATATTAATATTAATGTTAGTTTAGCTAGCGTGCTTTAGTTGATAACATATTCCCCATTGACACATTCTGCTGATCTGATTTCAGAGTCTCCAAACACTGCAGCTGACTTCTGATTCACCAGAGACAGTCTTGGAGGAAAAATGGTGTCTTCATTTGTTAATATATCGAGCATCGTGTTAGTTCAGTCAGGTCATGTTAGTCATGCTTGCATCAGCTGACAGTCAGCTGTTCCTGACGTGTACCAATCCAGTCTTGACACCTATCACCTGCGGTCTATTTAAATACCCATTATTCAGTGTCTCTCCATCGCATTGCTGCTTGCAATTAACTAATCGCATCGCTGCTTGCAAATCAAACTGTTGCAGTTTGTTTCAGAACATCTGAAATCCGTATCTAAGGTAAGTGAATGCTTTTTAATCCATATCACTGTGTATGTTGCCTGGTGGTTAACATGGTTTTGCATCGGTTGCAGGAACGAATATTAAGCATATTTGCAGCAGCATTTATGCCTTATGCCTGCCTTTAAAATCAAATGACAGTGTCGCATTAAACCGCTTGCAAAATTGCATTAATCAAATTAAGCTGTGGCTTTCTCGCAATTTCCTTACTTTAAACGAAGATAAAACTGAATGCATTGTTTTCAATACAAGATGCATGTCAGTAAATTCTAATTTAAGTTTGGGAGCTTTGACTCCATGTGCCAAACAAACTGTCAGGAATTTGGGCGTGACTTTCGATTGCAGCATGAAATTTGATACACAGATTAGCAATGTAGTAAAAATGAGCTTCTTCCAACTTCGTCTGCTTAGTAAAGTTAAGCCTTTTCTTACAAGGCACGATTTGGAAAGAGCTTTACATGCCTTTATTAGTTCAAGGCTTGATTATTGCAATGCTCTTTATGTCGGTCTGAGTCAAACATCTCTTTCCCGTCTGCAACTTGTACAAAATGCTGCTGCTCGCTTTTTAACCAGTACTCCTAGAAGAGCACACATTACTCCGGTTTTAGCTACTCTCCACTGGCTTCCAGTGCGTTTTAGGATTGATTTTAAGATTTTATTGTTTGTTTTTAAAGCTCTAAATGGGCTAGCCCCTGAGTACTTGTCTGAGCTTTTAACTCTGGGTGGACAAAATCGGCGCTTGCGATCTTCTGATCAATGCACTTTACAGGTCCCTAAGTCGAAGCATAAACAGTGGGGTGATAGGGCCTTTGTTGTTGCTGGCCCTAAGCTTTGGAACAAGCTCCCCCCTGACATGCGCACTGAAACAGACATTGTACTTTTTGAAACCAAACTTAAAACTTATTTGTTTAAATTGGCATTTGATACGCAGTAGCGGTGTAACATTGTAACATTGTATTTTCTCTACTCTATTTGAATATTGTGTTCAAATGATGTGTTATTTGTATCTCATGTGAAGCACTTTGGACACCTTGTGGCTGCTGTAAAGGGCTATAGAAATAAAGTTTGATTGATTGATTGATTGATTGATTTATACATCTGTGTTCATACACCTGGAGCAATATGCAGCTAGAGCATGCAATTGCTCTAAGGACACGCCAGTCACACTAAGGCCGTCTTCTCTCATACCACTGGTGTGATATCTTTAACACCAAGCATTTCTGCAGACTCTGTTGATATTCTCCTTGATTCCTTCAACTAAAAAATTAAGAATGTTATTGATGATATTGCACCAATAATAGTCAGTAAGAAAACAAACAGACAGAAATCAGTTTGGAGAAGATCAACAGCAGTTCAGACTATGAAAAGACAATGCAGAAGAGCCGAGCGGATGTGGAGGAAGACGAAACTTGAAATTCACTATAGCATCTATAAAGACAGCCTTCATGCTTTTAATGTGAAACTAGCCACAGCTAGACAGAATTTATTCTCAAACCTTATAAACAGTAACTTAAATAACACTCATACTCTTTTTGCCACTGTTGAGACTGACAAACCCCCTAAGTCAGATTCCCAGTGAAATGCTATCAGACAGCAAATGCAATGAGTTTGCTTCCTTCTTTTCTGAGAAGATCATCAATATCAGGAAGGCGATTAGCACATCCTCAAGTAATGCAGAGGTCAGACGGATTTGGCCACAATATCAAAAAGATACTATGTCTATTTTTGAAACAATTGATAGCAAAATTCTGGAAGACATAGTGCAGCACCTAAAATCGTCAACCTGCTGTCTTGACACACTTCCCAAATCTTTTTTCAAAAGTGTGCTTAACTGCTTAGAAGTAGATCTCTTAGAAGTGGTGAATGCCTCACTTCTTTCTGGGACATTTCCAAACTCTTTAAAAACTGCAGTTGTTAAGCCCCTCCTGAAAAAGAGCAATCTTGATAACACCATTTTGAGCAATTTTAGACCAATATCTATTCTTCCTTTTATAGGCAAAATTATAGAAAAGGTAGTTTTTAATCAGCTGAACAAATACTTGTTGCTAAATACTCAAATGGATACCTGGACAATTTTCAATCTGGTTTCCGACCGCACCACAGCACAGAGACAGCACTCATTAAGATAATAAATGATATTCGCTTAAATTGTGACTCTGGCAAAATATCGGTGCTGGTATTGCTAGATCTCAGTGCTGTGTTTGACACTGTCGATCATAACATACTACTAGAGAGACTGGAAAACTGGGTCAGGCTTTCTGGGATGGTACTCAAATGGTTCAGGTCATACTTAGAAGGGAGAGTCTAGGAGAGCATAAGTCTAAGTGGATGTCCATGACATGTGGAGTCCCACAAGGCTAAATTCTTGCACCGCTCTTGTTTAGCCTGTATATGCTTCCACTAAGTCAAATAATGAGAAAGAACCAAATTGCCTATCACAGCTATGCTGATGATAACCAGATTTACCTAGCCTTATCTCCAAATGACTACAGCCCCATTGACTCCTTCTGCCAATGCATTGATGAAATTAATAGTTGGATGTGCCAGAACTATCTTCAGTTAAATAAGGAAAAAACCGAAGTCATTGCATTTGGAAACAAAGATGAAGTTTTCAAGGTGAATGCATACCTTGACTCTAGGGGTTAAACAACTAAAAATCAAGTCAGGAATCTTGGTGTGATTCTGGAGACAGACCTTAGTTTCAGTAGTCATGTCAAAGCAGTAACTAAATCAGCATACTATCATTTAAAAACGATTGCAAGAATTAGATGTTTTGTTTCCAGTCAAGACTTGGAGAAACTTTTATCACCAGCAGGGTGGACTATTGTAATGGGCTCCTCACCGGCCTTCCCAAAAAGACAATTAGACAGCTGCAGCTCATCCAGAACGCTGCTGCCAGGATTCTGACTAGAACCAGAAAATCTGAGAAAATTTACTCGTATATAAGTCACTAAATGACCTAGAACTGAAATATATTGCAGATATGTTCACTGAATATAAACCTAACAGAGCACTCAGATCACTAGGATCAAGTCAGTTAGAAATACCAAGGGTTCACACTAAACAAGGGGAGTCCACCTTTAGTTACTATGCTGCCCGCAGTTGGAATCAGCTTCCAGAAGAGATCAGATGTGCTAAAACACTAGTCACATTTAAATCTAGACTCAAAACCCATCTGTTTAGCTGTGCAATTATTGAATGAGCACTGTGCAATGTCCAAACTTATTGCACTATATTTTAATTTAGTAAAACTATATTCACTGTTTTTTAATTCATTTTAAGTCAATGTTTTAATCATTTTAAAAGTTTTATTCTTCATAATTATTTTACTTTCTTTTATGTAAAGCATTTTGAATTACCATTGTGTACGAAATGTGCTATATAAATAAACTTACCTTGCCTTGCCTATAGCATGGTAATTTCTAACACATTTAAAAAAAAAAAAAAACCTCTCACCAGCGCAGATGACTCCAACATCTTGTCTATGAGAACATTCAGCTCGACTCCACGAAGAGATGGAGCATTCTGAGAGTTTAGTTTCATTTCCGTCACAATCAAACACATCAGCCCAGATTTCACCACTTCCTTCTCCAAACCAGTCTGGTCCCACAACACACACAGCAATCCCACAATTCAGCTGTCTACAGAGGACACTGGCAGCTCTCATATCCCAGCATGCATCACACACTGTGCCCCATTTACTGAAGTACTGACGTTCAACTCGACCAGAACAGATGTCAGGACCATTTGTCAGCCTGAGATCAGTATAACCTGGAAAAAGAACATGGTCTTAATGAAACAGAACAGGAAAGATAACAGTATGAATAACGATTCATTATTCAGTTGGTTCTGTTTAATACAATCAAAGCAGGGCTTGACATTAAAGGGGGGGATACAATGGTGTTTAGTGTATTCAGAGTTGTTCGCAGTGTAAAAGAGATAGATTGTCATGCTAAACATGGTCAAAGTTTTTTTTAAAAAAATTAGAAGAATGACTGCGAATTTCTGTGCCGAAAATCTCACTTCCGGGTTGGTACGAGTTTCGGCTGTTTTTTTTTCGATCGTGGATCTAATGACGTAGACGAGAACGGAAGTCCTTATATGAGCATTTCTCCCGGGTTAAAAAGTGCGCCCGTGCACACATTTGACCAGAGGAGAGCGAGACCGCGCACATTAACGTGCTTCAAAATCCTCGGCAGCACTGCATAGGATATGTTTGAAAATGCCTCCAAATAAGTGCCTATTTGGATGTGAGGGAAAGTTTACCATGTTCAGCTTCCCAAAGAACCCAGCGTTACATGAACAGTAGATGCATTTTTTTTTCCAGGGAGCAACGGAGTGTATCAAGTGCTTTTGTGTGTTCTGGTCATTTGAGTGACAAATGTTTTATAAACCAGGCCCATGTCGACGCTGGATTAGCACATCGTTTGCTATTAAAACATGGAGCTGTCCCTGTGATAAAAGAGCCCATTCATATAAGTACAATTGCATCAGATTTCTGTATTTTGTTGGAAATCAGCACATAAGTGAATATGTAACATCAGTATTATAGCTCCGTTCACGGCTGGCCTCCAGGAGCTCGGCTTTTTGCGGAAAGAATCGGAAAGCTGTATTTTTCTTTTATAAATATGATAAAACTAAAGACTTTTTGGATATATGACGGATGCAGTACTACTCTATATGTACTCAAGATTAACATGAGATTAGGTGAAACTGTGTATGTTATGTAGCCTTTAACATTTTTGTTCACCAGTTACAGTGGCTAGTGGTTTTCCAAAGTTACTAGCCACTCAGCATTTTCACTGGCCACAATATTGCTGTTAGGAAATGACATTTTATATGATTAAAGTTGACTATGGTATGCTAAAAAACTGTAGCTAGATATACAACTTCTTTAAATGCAAATGTCATGATTAACATCATTCTCTGTGCATGATCAAATACCAACAATTCTCAACCTGATTTCCACTTTTTCATTGAACTGTCTTTTCTGTTCAGTTTCCATATATTTACAAGGTGTCTACAGGATTTTTTTAATTAAACCTTTTTTTTTAAGAGCTGCACAAATAAAATCAATACCCTATGTGTGTCGTATGACAATGTAACATATTAAACATAAGAAAACACACTTGCTCTGTGTTTTGACTTTTGAATCATACATAGTCTTTTGAAGATTAATCGTCACACAAATCCATAGCCTATCATGATTCTTGTCTTTCCATCCCCAAATTTAAGACCACTTGAAATTCTAACAGGCTTTTCATGTAGCATTTTAGAAATGTTTATTTTGATACATCTAAATTTAAGAGTTCTTAATGACCCGCAGAAACCAACCAAAGTTGCTAATGACTGCGTTACACGTCACTTTTGATATCCACCCACATTGTTAAAGTCAAGTCCTGTACAATTTTAGTCTACTTAATAAGATTTGTTTAAAAAAATTATACCAGAACACATCAGTTCCACGTGATTATCAAGGGCGCAATTTATATTATTTGAAGCTGATGATGGGCATCGTCTTATGAGTTTTTCATTTCCTTTGCACTGAATCTCTTGTGTCCACATCTGAGTGGCTCCTTTGTCAAAAGCAGCTGCTCCCAGCACCTGTACGGGAGCTCCACAATCCAGCTCTCTACACACAACCTCAGCATCCTGCTGGTCAAAGGCAGCGGCACACACTGACATCCACGTCTGATCATGAAAAATCTCTAACCTCCCAGAGCACAGGTAAGGTCCATCAGCAAGTCTTGTAAATCGTCCATAGTTTATAGATTCTGATTTAAACACACAAGACCATCTCTCATTGTGATTAATATACAGAAATAAATCAATAGCAAGTACTTTAATTACTAGAAATAGATTAATTATCAATTAATTGGTCATGAAATTCTTTGAAATCAAATTACACATCAGTTAGTTTAAATTGCATGAATTATGTTTATGAACGAAAGTCTGATCATTGATGCATTAACAGGCTGATGTATGGAGCAGCTCACCTGAGCAAATGACTCCAGCATCTTCAGGATGACCACAGTTATGAACACCCCATCCTCTTGATCTACAGTTTTTCAGAGTTGACTCTGATCCACTACAGGCAACATCATCCATCCAGATTGGTCCTGATCCTTGTCCAAAGTAAGCCCCATACGCTGCATTTAAAGCCTCTCCACATCCCACCTCTCTACACACCACTTCAACATCAGTCAGATCCCAGTAATCACCACACACTGTTCCCCACTGACCATTATGATGAATCTCCACTCTACCACTACAGGGACCATTACCTCCAACCAACCTAACGGTGTTGAAATCTGTAAATGAAAAAGAGAAATTTAACCACAGAGAGAGAGATATTCATATTTGTAATTACAGGGCCAAGCACTCCAGTGGCTAATTGAGGTGCTAAGCATGGCATGTCGCAAGTGTGACAATGAGCAATAAAAGCAGTTGTAAGATGATTGTAATAGAAATGGCTGAAAAATCATAAATACAACCACTAGTAATATGATTAAATGGCTTATCACTTTTGACCAACAGGTGGCTCTGTAATCAAATCATTTTGGTGTGTTCTGTGTGATGTGTCAATGGCACACACAAAGTTTGGTGTAAATATGCCAAAGCATTGCAGAGATACAGGCTGAAGTTTCATTTTGGCCCCATGCCTCAAATTCGTCGATGTGTTATTCGAAAATGGTTTTGACTTTCAACAAATTCCAAGATTTTGATCATCTGACTCGATTTTGGTGAAAATCAGACAAACGGTTGATGTTGAGTTTGAAAAAGTAGGTTTTCAATATAAATCAAAATGGTGGACAGGAAGTTCAGCTTACTCTGGCATATTTGGTATCTATGTTGTCGGCATAAGTCACGGGATGTATTGGCACCAGATTCATTGCAATAGGCTGATGCAATCAAAAGTTTAAAGTAAAAAAGCATTTTTATAAGTGTAATTATTAATGGTTAATGATTGGTTTATTACTCTTGACCAATAGGTGGCGCTGTTACAAAATTGATGTGGCATGGTCAGTGTGAGGTGAAAATGACACATACAAAGTTTGGTGCAAATATGTCAGATACAACCTCAAATGTATTTTGGCACCCTTCCAGCAAATTCGTTGATGGGCTAAATGAGAACCATTTCATACATCGACATGAAATCCATAACTTTTTGCCAGTGGAGTCTAAAGTTGATCCACGTCAAATTTGGTATAAATCAGACTAACGGTTTAGGAGGAGTTAGAAAAAGTAGGTTTTCAACATTTAAAAAAATGGTGGACTGGAAGTATGGCCAATTTTGGCATAATTGGTATTGTTCTCGGTATGACCCAAACAATATAGGGTTATGATTTTCATTTCAATAGTCTAATTTATTCAAAATTGTTAGATATTTCATTATAACTTTTGACCACAAGGTGGCATTGCCACCAAACTTTTTGAGTACCTTCAGGACATGAAGCCGAATAATTTTTTTAAATTATTTTTGTAATGATGCGATAATGCATTCAAAAAATACAAAATTTTAAAACAATTTAAAATGGCAGACACCAAAAATGGCTGACATGACCCACTGACCATTTTTGTGGTTATTGGCCAAACCATTAAGAAGTTATAAGTTATAAGCAAAAAATGCATTTTTCATCTCCTGACCACTAGGTGGCGTTGCATTAAAACACTGCAGGTAGTCTCAGGTCATGCGTATTATAACATACACCAAGTTTGGTCTCAATACACCAAACCGTTGCTGAGATATATCCTCAAATGCATTTTTTATGCACTTTTTTTTTTTTTTTTTTGTCAAATTTGTTCACGTGTTAGTCAAGAATGGTTAAACGAATCAACTTGAATTCCATCAAAATTTTGCCAGCATGGTCTGAAGATAATCTGACCCAGTTTTGGTGAGAATCAGACAAACCGTCTAGGACGAGTTCGATTGAAAGAAAACAGCAAAAAAACTACACCTTGCAATTTTAGATTTTTGGGATTCATTCGACTTGGCATGACACAAGGATTTATAGGAAAAATAATATTTTCCTTCTGTGATTTACGGTTCAAAAGTTATTAGGATAAAAATATAGAAATTTTGTACAAGTGGTGGCGCTAGAGAGTTGGAGTTAGAGACTCCAAATTTGCTATGGTTAATGTTGACACTGGCCTTTATCAGTGTACCAAATTATACAACTTTCCCTCAAGTGGTTCTATGGGCTGCCATAAAATTGCGGCGGAAGAATAAGAAAAATAATAACGCCAACAATTTCAACAGGTGCCTCGCACCTTCGGTGCTTGGCCCCTAATTAACATGTTCATAATTTTATGTATTTATTATTTTTAGAATCTTGACGCTCGCTCAAGCAGCATTTTGAGCTCAGATATGATGGTTGTAGAGTGCCCTCAGGCGACTGTTAATTTTACATCAGAATTAATACGCTACTTACGTGATTAACGAACATTTTTAAATTATCCACCAAATTATCATCATTTTTCTAAGTTAACAATGATGCCACCATAGTAAATGTATAAAATATTAAACTATTAAACTGAGTTATTGCCTACATAAAATATGTAATATAATGTATGAAAAAAAAACATCAAAACAGAAATAATTATGTAAAAGTCATCTCTCATTCAAACTCACTTGCTTCGCTCTCGCTTCCAGCTTGATGCTACTCCGCATTAGATTGTGGGAAATATTGCTTCAGCGAGGTAGTCTCAGGTCATGCTTGTTATAACACACACAATAAGCCAAACCGTTGCCGAGATATAGCCACACATATATTTTTGCATGATTTCTTCAAATTTGTTCACATGTCATCCGAAGACAGGTTGGATGAATCAACTTGAATTCCATAACTTTTTGCCACCATGGCCTGAAGATGATCTGAACCAAGTTTGGTGAAAATCAGACAAACCGTCTAGGACGAGTTCCAAAAAGTAGGTTTTCTGAACAGTTGAAAATAGCGAAAAAACTACGCCTTGCAATTTTTGAATTTTGGGGTTCTTTTGATTTGGCATGAGCCAAGGATTCAGAGGATCATTTTTCTGGCTAAACTGAAACTTACTATGGTTAATGTTGCCACTGTCCTCTATCAGTGTGCAAAATTTAATAACTTACCCGCAAGTGGTTCCAGTGTTGAGTACTCGAGACTCGGCCTTGAACTCTGTCTCGAGACCGTATTTTAATGGTCTTGCTCTTGTCATGGACTCGTGTGCATTTTGACTCTCTATTGACTGGGACTCAAACATATTGGGAAACGGACTTATTCCCGATTCCACTCGAGTCCCAATCAAAATATTTCATGATTATTACTGTATGTTAATATTTCAAATTGATATATGATTTCTGCGATGCAGAAAACTCAGACGGAATCGCGGAATCCAATCGTAAAAAACGAATTTACAGTTTAACAAGAAATGTCACAGAAGTTGTCAAATTTTGAATGAATGAATCAAAAGTAGGTCACTGCAATTATATCAAATCACGATAGTGACTAGGACCTGTGAATATAAAGCATGAAAAGTCTATTTAAATATGTATCCTGCATATTCTGCGTGTCTGTGTTAATGAATGGCACAGAAACGAGACTTTGTTTATTACACACACGGAAGCATACTTGACGCTCGCGGTGATTTCAGCTTCTGTCGTCTCACTAAATAAGGACATGAACACATGATCAACATCTCCAGAACTACTCTGAGAGTCAATTCAATAATATTTTACCATTTGATTTGAGTAAAACTAGCGTCATATCACACTTTACAAACTGTAAAGGTATTCACGGTAACCCGTCAAAATAAATATCTGGTTTAATTTAAAGACAAGTATTTGCCAGAAATGTATAACTATTGTTCAGCAGAATGTACATAGCCTACTACTACTACTATAATGAAACAAACATTATTTTTTAAAGGAACAATCACACAACATTTCTTCCATGTTTTATCCCCTTTGTTTACCATAAAACAAAGTTTGCTTAATTTTCAATAATTAAAAGAAAAATTAATGTTTTATGACTTAAAAAAAATAAAAAATAAAAAAAAATTAATAAGGCTATTTTAAGAAAAAAAAGAAGAATAAATTAAGTTGTTTTATGCATTTCAATAATTAGACATGCTAAAACGCAGATTTAGGTAACAATAAAACATGGTGAAGAAAAAAGAAAACATTTCATAGGGCCCTAAACATGTAATTTTTGTTTAATGCTTTTTGATTAATACAATTAAATGTAACCATTAAAAATGAGTTTTTCAAAAGTTCAAACAGAAAAATATGTAATCAAAAAAAATTAAAAAGGAAAAAATGAATATGGGAAAAAATTTAATAGAATTTGGGAAAAAATAAAACAGATTTCATAGGGCCCTATGATTGAGATGGTCAATGATTGGTGATTTTCTTGTGAGGTGAGATGTTAGCGTAACGCTAGTGCAGAGGCAGCAGGACTCAGTTCAGGATGTCTCATGAACTTAACACATGAACTTAAGTCTGTTACATCATCTATTATTCAGTTTACATATAAGAGCCACAAAGTGTTTGTGTGCAGTAAGACTCTAAAAACAAAGAAAAAATTTATGTTATGTGGCCTTTTACCCTTGACTGATAATATTTTTAAAAACTATATCAAGTAATTAAAATGCAGTGTACATGCCATGTTATATTTTATATACTGTTTGAGTATGGGACAAATTTTATTGTTCCCACCAAACATTTTACATACTCTTGAAGATTTCTTTAGGTCTTGTCTCAGACCCAATCTCCCTGGACTTGGTCTTGACTCGGACTCAACCCTCTCTGGTCTCGGTCTTGACTCGGACTCAACCCTCTCTGAACTCGATCTGGACTCTGACTTGAATGAGCTGGTCTCGACTACAACACTGAGTGGTTCTATTGGCTGCCATAGACTTTCGGTGGAAGAAACGCAAGACAACTAATATTAACGCAAATGGATACAATAGGTGCCTATGCACTTTCGGTGCTTGCCCCCTAATTATTTATTTTATTGCTGTTGTTGTATTACAGTTTTTGACCACTGCTATCATATTCTTTCTGAAATTGTATCTCCTTTTCTTTAAACTTAACATAACTCCTGGAATACTTAACATTTATTTCACAACTTTTTTAACTCTTCTCAATATTTTTTGCATCATAACTACACAAAACAATCAATGGAATGATAAGCTGTTATACACAGCAGCTACACATGGATGTGACAATTGTAAAACACTACCTACATGACTTGTAATTTCAGTAATAAATGTTTTAAAGATTAAACATTGAGATTTTACCAGAACATATCAGTCCCACGTTGTTTTCTTGAGAGCACTGTATGTCATGTGAAGTTGGACACGATAGAATAAATGATTCATTTCCTTTGCACTGAATCTCTTGTGTCCACATCTGAGCGTCTCCTTTGCCAAAAGCAGCTGCTCCTAGCACCTGTACAGGAGCCCCACAGTCCAGCTCTCTACACACAACCTCTGCATCCTGCTGGTCAAAGACAGCGTCACACACTGACATCCACATCTGATTATGAAGGATCTCTAACCTCCCAGAGCACAGGTAAGGTCCATCAGCAAGTCTTGTAAATCGTCCATAGTTTAAAGATTCTGATTACAACACACAAGACCATCTATCACTTATGATTGTGATACAGAAATAAATCAATAGCAAGTACTTTAATTGCTAAAAAGATTAATTATCAATTAATTGTTCATGAAATGCTTTGAAATCAAATTACACATCAGTTAGTTTAAATTGCATAAATTATGTTTATGAATGAAAGTCTGATCATTGATGCATTAACAGGCTGATGTATAGAGCAGCTCACCTGAGCAAATGACTCCAGCATCTTCAGGATGACCACAGTTATGAACACCCCATCCTCTTGATCTACAGTCTTTCAGAGTTGACTCTGATCCACTACAGACCATTTCATCCATCCAGATTGGTCCTGATCCTTGTCCAAAGTAAGCCCCATACACTGCATTTAAAGCCTCTCCACATCCCACCTCTCTACACACCACTTCAGCATCAGTCAGATCCCAGTCATCATCACACACTGTTCCCCACTGACCATCATGATGAACCTCCACTCTACCACTGCAGGGACTGTTACCTCCAACCAACCTAACAGTGTTGAAATCTGTACATGAAAGAGAGAATTTAACCACAGAGACAGAGAGAGAGAGAGAGAGAGAGAGAGACATAGATGTTGGAGGATTTAACCACAGTAGCAGAACAGAAGTTTGTAAATACTGAACACATAAGAAAACAAATAATTTATTTTATTGCTGTTGTTGTATTACAGTGTTTGACAATTGCTAGCATACACTTTCTGAAATTGTTAAGATTCTTTAATCTTAACATATCTCATGGAATACTAAACATTTATTTCAAAACTTCTCAATTGTTTGTGCATCATAACTAAACAAAACAATCAATGGAATGATAACCTATTATACACAGCAGCTACACATGGATGTGACAATTGTAAAACACTACCAACATGACTTGTAATTTCAGTAATAAATGTTTTTAAGGTTAAACATTGGGATTTTACCAGAACATATAAGTCCCACGTTGTTTTCTTGAGAGCACTGTATGTTATGTGAAGTTGGACACAATAGAATAAATGATTCATTTCCTCTGCACTGAATCTCTTGTGTCCACATCTGAGTGTCTCCTTTGCCAAAAGCAGCTGCTCCCAGCACCTGTACAGGAGCCCCACAGTCCAGCTCTCTACACACAACCTCTGCATCCTGCTGGTCAAAGACAGCGTCACACACTGACATCCACGTCTGATTATGAAGTATCTCTAACCTCCCAGAGCAGTGTGAACCTCCAACCAGCCGGACATCTGTAGAAATAAAGAAAAAGAAACATTGGTAACATTTCCTTCAAAATGCATGCACAGATACTTCAGTAGGTTAGTGTTTTTAGTAATATTTATTTACACAACACAGAAGACCATCTGTCACTATGTTTACAATACAGACATAAAACAATAGTAAGTCAGTGTTAAAATTTCATGACATCAAATTACCAAAATAAAATGAGAAAAACTTTGATATAAATAACAATCACTTAGTTTATTTCCTCAAGACAAAGTGCTATTTGGACACAATGTCCGTTTAAATTAGTGTGGATGGTTAGTACATAAGACAGAGTTGATAACATGTGCAAGAGTGGCACGACTGTGTAGTGTATTTTCTCCAAAAAGTATTTAAGATCAGACTCATTCACCTGAACAAATGACACCTGCATCTTTGCCATGATCACATGTGCTTTTACCCCATCCAGATGATCCACAGTTCTTCAGTGTGGATTCTGATCCAGTACATAATACTGTAGTCATCCAGATTGGTCCTGATCCTGATCCAAAACGAGCAGCACCCAGAGCATCTAGAGGTTCTCCACAGTCCAGCTCTCTACACACCACTGCAGCATCAGCCATATCCCAGAAATCATCACACACTGTTCCCCACTGACCTCTATGAAGAACCTCCACTCGACCAGCACAGCGACTGTGACCACCAACCAATCTCACATTCACACGGTCTATATAATGCACAAAGAGAATGAAAAAAGAAAATTTTAAGACAGAGAGAAATAAAATTTGATATGCAAAAAAGATACAAAATTATGATGAAAAAATTCATTAAAATGATATTAATGCTAACCTGCAAACACCAATCCAACGTCACTGTCATGAGAACAGTTGTTTTCATGTGATGGTGATGTTGGACAGAGGTGAATCTGAGACTCATTTCCTCTGCACTGAATCTCTTGTGTCCACATCTGAGCGTCTCCTTTGTCAAAAGCAGCTGCTCCCAGCACCTGTACAGGAGCCCCACAGTCCAGCTCTCTACACACAACCTCTGCATCCTGCTGGTCAAAGACAGTGTCACACACTGACATCCACGTCTGATTATGAAGGATCTCTAACCTCCCAGAGCAGCGAGATCCTCCAACCAACCTGACACCTGAACAATGAAAGAAAAAGAAACATTGGTAACACTTCATAATAAGGTTCAATTTGTTAACAAAAAACATAATTATATTCATTGTTGGTCAACCATTAAGCATTATGCAATGATTTTAAAAGAAAAACTATTTCTAAATTTGAAAAAAGTTAAAATAAATACAGATTTTAATAAGCGGTTGATTTGAGGTTCATTACTGAGGACCTGTTTGAAGTTGTTTACCTGAGCAGATGATTCCAGCATCTTCACTATGATCACAGTTATGTTTACCCCATCCTCTTGACCCACAGTTCTTCAGTGTAGATTCTGATCCAGTACACATGACATAACTCATCCAGATTGGTCCTGATCCTTGTCCAAAATGAGCATCACTCAGAGCATCAACAGGTTCTCCACAGTCCAGCTCTCTACACACCACTGCAGCATCAGCCATATCCCAGCTATCATCACACACTGTTCCCCACTGACCTCTATGAAGAACCTCCACTCGACCAGCACAGCTACTGTGACCACCAACCAACCTCACATTCATATGATCTGTATATACAGAGAGAATGGCAGATGTATAGGAAATAGAGGACAGAGGGAAATAAATAATTAATTAATATTGAGCAGTAACACACACACGCAAATGTAAAAAAAAATAATAATAATAAATTCCAACCTGTACACATCAGTCCAACATCACTGTTATGTGAACAGTTGTTTTCATGTGATGGTGTTGTTGGACAGAAGTGAATCTGAGATTCATTTCCACTACACTGAATCTCTTGTGTCCACATCCGAGCGTCTCCTTTGTCAAAAGCAGCTGCTCCCAGCACCTGTACAGGAGCCCCACAGTCCAGCTCTCTACACACAACCTCTGCATCCTGCTGGTCAAAGACTGTGTCACACACTGACATCCACATCTGATTATGATATATCTCCAATCTCCCAGAGCAGCGAGATCCTCCAACCAACTGGACTCCTGAAGAAATAAAGAAAGAAAGAAAGAAAGAAAGAAAGAAAAAGAAACATTGGTAACACTTCATATTAAGGGTTAATTTGTTAACATCAATTGATGCATTCAGTAGCATGGACATAATGTACAGTACACCATTATTATTTGAAGTCATTCATTGATCTAGGTTAATGTTAAATGTACTAATCATGTTTAACTTATAGTTGTTCATCATGATGTATTAATGTTATTTTATACAAACTGCTATGTTTAAAAATAAATGTAAATTGTAATATATATATATATATATATATATATATATATATATATTTGACAAACAAAAAGAGTATTACGGAACATTTTACAAGAAAAATCTGTTTCAGTCTTTTTCAGTTTAGAAATTAGATTAACAAAATAAGATTAATAAATGTTGTAAACTCATGATTATTTAAACTTAACCTCATTATGTGTTAATAAATATTAAATATACATTAATGTATATTTTAGACCTGGACATTAATTATCACATGAAAAAATATAGTGGCAAGTTGTTTATTCATATAAATGTTACAATTATTGGTCATCCATTAAGCACCCTTTATTAATGTAAAAACAAAACGAATTTTTTAATTAAGAATTATTATTATTTTTTAAACTATTGATAAGAGCTTTAAGGCAAGTGATTCATCACTATGGACAGGTTTAAAGTAGTTTACCTGAGCAGATGACTGCAGCATCTTCACTATGATCACAGATATGTTTACCCCATCCTCTTGACCCACAGTTCTTAAGTGTGGACTCTGACCCCAAACACAAGACAAAACTCATCCAGATCGGCCCTGATCCTGGTCCAAAATGAGCATCGCTCAGAGCATCTACAGGTTCTCCACAGTCCAGCTCTCTACACACCACTGCAGCATCAGCCATATCCCAGCTATCATCACACACTGTTCCCCACTGACCTCGGTGAAGAACCTCCACTCTACCAGCACAGCGACTGTGACCACCAACCAACCTCACATTCACATGATCTGTATATTAAACAGAGAGAATGAGAAATAAAGAAACATTAAAGGACAGATTGAAATAATATACATTGCAGAAACCGAGACATTAACATGAAAACCACATAAAATTTTTGTAAAACATTTTACTGAAAAATTCATTTCAACCTGCACACACGAGCCCAACATCACTGTCATGTGAACAGTTGTTTTCATGTGATGGTGATGTTGGACAGAGGTGTATCTGAGACTCATATCCTTTACACTGAATCTCTTGTGTCCACATCTGAGTGTCTCCTTTGTCAAAAGCAGCTGCTCCCAGCACCTGTACAGGAGCCCCACAGTCCAGCTCTCTACACACAACCTCTGCATCCTGGTGGTCAAAGACAGCATCACACACTGACATCCACGTCTGATTATGAAGTATCTCTAACCTCCCAGAGCAGCGAGAACCTCCAACCAGTCGGACCCCTGAAACAACACAGATTTAAATAGTAGTCTTTCAGGTGAAACGTTAAACCGAGGTCCTGACTCTCTGTGGTCATTAAAAATCCCATGGTACTTCTTATAAAGAGCAGGGGTGTGTAACCCCGGTGTCCTGGACAAATTGCCGCCTTGACCTTTGTCAATCATGGCCTCCTAATAATCCCCAACCACTTGATTGGCTCTATGTCTCTCTCTCCTCTCCACCTGTAGCTGGTGTGTGGTGAGTGCACTGGTCCTGTGGCTGCCGTCATTTCATCCAAGTGGATGCTGCACACTGGTGGTGGTTTAGGAGAGACCCCCCCCCCACATGATTGTAAAGCACTTTGGGTGTACAACAATAAACAATAAAGTGCTATATAAATGCATAATTCATTCATTCATTCAGATGTTTTTAATTACAACAACAACAAGGGTAGCAGAGATGTGATTTTAGTTGTTTTTAGAAAGTATAGATTTTGTTTGGTTGAGTTAGTTTATGTTCTTGAAATGTGAATAATTTTCAGTGATTTCATAACTTGTAACAGCTCACCTGAGCAAATGACTCCAGCATTTTTTCTACGATGACAGCCATATTTACCCCATCCTCCTGATGCACAGTTCTTCAATGTGGACTCTGATCCAGTACACTCAACATAATTTATCCAGATTGGTCCTGATCCTGGTCCAAAATGAGCATCACCTAGAACATCTACAGGTTCTCCACAGTCCAACTCTCTACACACCACTGCAGCATCAGGCAAATCCCAGGAACGCTCACAGACTGTTCCCCACTGACCTCTGTGAAGAACCTCCACTCGACCAGCACAGCGACTGTTACCATCAACCAACCTCACATTCACACTGTCTGAGAAAGAAACACCAAGAGAAAGAAATGAGGAATAAATAAGCTTGAAAAAAAAAAAAAAAAAAAAAAAAACGGGAAGAAAATAACAGCTTTAATAAATTACAGCATAACTGTTGAATAATACTACTAAATATAAATATCTGATTTTATATTATTTTACTTCTTGAAGCATAAACCTACCAGAGGTGATGAGTTTTATCATATAGCACAGAAATATGAGCATCAGACAGCTCTCCATCATTTTCTGCTCAAACAATTTTCATCAGCTCAAAACGCAGCACAAGTTTCTCCTCTGCTCCCTCAAACACACTGAAGAAACTGGCTCCTGTCAGCCCCCTAAAGAGAGAGAGAGAGACTCACAGCTGCCAATGACACTCACTGTTACCTTATTAGACACAACAGAGGAAATCATCAAACACAATCAGTGACAAATCAGAGGAGGCATTTCTGATTTTCACCATATATATCAAAAGAACGTCAGCGCTGAACAGGACTCCTCCTCCTCCATATAGAGACTCTTCAGTGAGGATGTGCACACACACCTGCCAGAGGCAAAAATAGACACACATCATACAGGAGACATTAAAGATTTCAGAGAGAGGAAGCACTCCAGGATATTTACAGCATCAACACCTGCTGAGATACAGAGACTGATAACTGTTCAATTTAAACATATTTCCCTCATACAATAAATAAATGAAAATTCCTTAAAAAAAATAGTGACACTCTGCAAATAACAATTTACAGCATGACAGGAAAACAATCAAGTAATGACTGCAATCATTAAGCTCAATCACTGAACCCTGTTAAACAATTACATATATAAAATAAATGAATATATATCTTCAAAAATAACTACAAAATCTCAAACTTAACAAATTTGCAACTCTGTTACCTATTATGACATTATTATAACCATTAAATTTGTATATTTATTGTTAGAAAAAAAATAAAAATAAAACCCTGTCATTCATCACAAGTATTGAAGTACATGGGCATGTGTGTTGAATGAAGCAATGTGTTACTCAACCACAAGATTGCAGCAAAAACTATATTTTAATGATGGCCCAGTGCATTTTCTCCCTGCAGTGCGTTAGTAGCAAACACTTATTCCAGAAACGAGCTGTTTCACTAGTTCACACTTACATATAATTAGCTGAAGTATTATAATGCATATTTGGTGTGCTGTCCGGGGAAGGGGCTCCGAGCTCGGGAATGGCCCGAACCTAGAGTACCCCCCGTATATAAAAGTGTAAAATGAACTCTAGTGGAGGAGATGGGGTGGAGGGGGGATGCTGATTAACCGTCAATGGAGACAGGTAGGCTAATTTAGTGGAATGGCCCGAACCTAGAGTACCCCCCAAAAAGCTAAAGAGCAGAGGACAGCCGCCGAACTAAAGACTCCCCCAAATGAGTGCTGCGCTTGGCGGGCTGGCATCTCGAGAAAGGGTCTGAATGTTTGGCCAGTGGGCCCGTGATGGCGACTCACTGTATCTGGATTGACAGACCCTGCTGGCCTGCAATGGGGAGCAATTGTAATTTGAAGCGACCGATCAGGCGAGTTTGTGCCTTTTTCCGCTGTGAGACCAATGCTCGCTGGACAGAAAGAGAAAAAGTAAGTGCTCTACCGGGAAAGTTCTCACTGCATCCGCTGTGAGACCAAATGTTCGCTGGACAGAAAGAGAAAACGGGAAAGAGGGAAATGAGAGCTTGACCGGGAGATTATCTCGCACTGCGTCCGCTGTGAGACCCAATGCTCGCTGGACGAAAGAGAAAAAGTAAGTGCTCTACCGGGAAAGTTCTCACTGCATCCGCTGTGAGACCAAATGTTCGCTGGACAGAAAGAGAAAACGGGAAAGAGGGAAATGAGAGCTTGACCGGGAGATTATCTCGCACTGCGTCCGCTGTGAGACCCAATGCTCGCTGGACAGAAGGGAAAAGGTAAGTGCTCTACCGAGAAAGTTCTCACTGTGTCCGCTGTGAGACCAAATGCTTGCTAGACAGAAAGAGAAAACGGGAAAGAGGCAAATGAGAGCTTGACCGGGAGATTTTCTCACACTGCGTCCGCTGTGAGACCCAATGCTCGCTGGACGGAAGAGAAAAAGTAAGTGCTCTACCGGGAAAGTTCTCACTGCGTCCGCTGTGAGACCAAATGCTCGCTGGACAGAAAGAGAAAACAGGAAAGAGGGAAATGAGAGCTTGACCGGGATATTTTCTCACACTGCGTCCGCTGTGAGATCCAATGCTCGCTGGACGAAAGAGAAAATGTAAGTGCTCTACCGGGAAAGTTCTCGCTGCGTCCGCTGTAAGACCAATGCTCGCTGGACAGAAAGAGAAAACAGGAAAGAGAGAAAATGAGAGCTTGACCGGGAGATTTTCTCACACTGCGTCCGCTGTGAGACCCAATGATCGCTGGACGAAAGAGAAAACGAAAGTGCTCTACCGGGAAGTTCTCGCTGCATCTGCTGTGAGACCAAATGCTCACTGGACAAAAAAAGAGAAAACAGGAAAGAGGAAAATGAGAGCTTGACTGGGAGATTTTCTCACACTGCGTCCGCTGTGAGACCCAATGCTCGCTGGACCGAAGAGATTTGTTTGTTTTATATATATATATATATATATATATATATATATATGAGGAGATACAGAAAACAGAGAAGGGGAGAGAAGGTGCACACACACAGCAGCAAACACACACACACCATGAACACACATCAGGAGCAGTAGGCAACCATCCACACCACATCACCCAGGGAGCACAAGGACACCACAGTCACAGTATTGCTGGCCCAAGATTTGAACCCACAACCCTAGGGTTAGGGGTCAAGCTCTCTAACCACTAGGCCACGACTAGTAGACAGGTTAGTAACATTTGATGGGGCAACCTAAAAAATGAATGCGTAGCCTACTGTGTTGCCAGCTTAGCAATTGGTTGCATAATTTGACAATTCCTTAAGCCTTGTCCACATTAGTACGTTCCTGTTGGAAAGGCATTATTCCTCTTGTTTTGGCCTTCCGGCCTTTTTAAACAGCCTCCAAAACGGATCAATTTGATAACACTGGTTTCATGTTGTAGTATAGACTGTGGAAAAAGAGGCTTCTGAAAACTAAGAATATCATTTAGTTTTGTAAAACTTACCAATAGACATGATTATGGCAATAACATTAATTGCAGTTATGCGTTATTCACTTCCAAGCAGTTTCTAAAGATATTTACTTGCATGCTTTTCATATTACAGTCCTAGAAAGACAACAGAATTTTACTCACACTTGCTGTCCTGTGGCAAAATGAGGGTAGTGGTGTATTAGATAAATTCTAAGTGATCACGCCAGTAAATGGTGAAATATGTCCCTAAATAAATTGGTTCTGCCAGAATAATTGCATAAAACCTATGTCTGTATAATCTCGGTGAGGTTTAAACATGTACGGTAAGGCAGATAATATCTTTGGACATTTCAGTGTGGATGAAGACTCTGGAAAAAATGCCTTGGCTTCATGGTAAAAAAGGCATCGTCATCCGACAGAACTACATCATAACCTCATTTAACAAACTGAGTGATGTGTGAGTGATGTACACGCGCGAGAGATGGCTTCCGGCGCTTTCCGCGTTTGCGCAGACTAAGCCAGAGCGTGCGCGCACGTCACATCAGGAAGCAATCGTGCACTCAGTTCAGTTGGACGTTGTTGTGTACAAGAGGTAAAAACAATATAAATACTGTTTGTTTTCCGCTCGTTTAGTGTCTTAGGTCATCAATGTGTACTTACGATGGGGAATTGTTTAATTTTGACTTAAATTTGACTCTGTGCATGCTCTTTGAGGTGGTGACCATAGACATCCATTATGTAAGTCACAGACAAGAACGGTTGGACCTAAAAGTACCAAATGGGAATTACTGAGGAAACAGAGAAACCTACATCTTGGATGTCCTTGAGGTAAGCTAAAACATATCAAAATTTAAATCTGAGAGTGAACTATCCCTTTAAGTGTCTTGTGCTGGTGTTGAACTCTTAGTGGAACAGAAATAATTCTGTTATTATAAAAAATTCTTACTGACTTTATGCTTAAACATACATTATTGTAGTAAATTATTTTGGTCAAAAAGCATGAAATTAGACAAAGCAACATAATAGTGCTTCATAATAGATTGAGGTCTGAGAGGTGAAGTACTGAGAATTTAAGT
The DNA here is from genome assembly GCF_003368295.1 of Carassius auratus. NCBI lineage: Eukaryota > Metazoa > Chordata > Actinopteri > Cypriniformes > Cyprinidae > Carassius > Carassius auratus. The sequence continues at coordinate 178,517 of NW_020528487.1, forward strand.
TTTATTTAAGATGTACTGTAGGGTGACAAACTGTTAAATCAATCAATAAGAAGCATATTACAACATAATGACAATGGCAAGTCAAATACAATGTGATCAGTGCTGTCAGAAGAATATAATACAACTTTGTGTTTGTCCACTTTAATATTCTTTTACCACCAACATCTGTCCATAAGCACTAAACCAGCAGAAAATTCCAGCAAAAAAAAAAAAAACAAGACAGATGAATTAATCAGCACGTTCCAGCAGCAGATCACATCGCGGAGGCTCGTAGACTCGGTTTCTGCTTGACATTGCAGAGTTTGTGGAGGTTGGACTGAGTGTTGAGGTCTGGTTTGAGCTGCAGCAGATAGAAGTTTCTCTCAGCTTACTTCAGCTTCACATTAAAGGTCCCGTTTTTCGCGCTTTTTTTAAGCTTTGATCGTGTTTACAGTGTGCAATATAACATGTGTGTGACGGTGGTTATGGAGGACAGGAGACAAATGCAAGTACAAGGAAGTTTATTGATAGTATGATGATGATGGAAGGCCGGAGAGTGACGCAGGAACCACGATGGCAGCACAGACTGGTGAGTTGAGATGTAGAGTGCGCTGACGACGATGACAGTGGTGATAATCCAATGGTGGTGAGTGTATTCCGAGCGTGAAGACAGGATCCGACAGAACGGCGACAAAGCAAGGCAGGAACAACACGAACACGACATCAAACACCAGGATCTACAAACAACGATCAGACAAACAGGAGACGAAAGACAGGGCGTTATATAGTCTGTGGGAATGAGCCGCACCTGCCGCTGATCAGACGATCAGCGGCCACACCCACATGAAACAATCAACATGACGTAACATGACTACAGCTGGAGACGGTGCATTCACGAACCGTGACAGTACCCCTCCTCCTAAGGACGCCTCCTGGCGTCCCCAGAATCTCTTACCTGTCGATTGTAATCATCGATAAGGGAATGATCCAGGATGTCCCTAGCAGGTACCCAACTTCTCTCCTCCGGACCGTAACCCTCCCAGTCCACCAAGTACTGAAATCCGCGTCCCCTCCTTCTAGAGTCCAGAATACGATTAACCAAATAAGTGGTCTCCCCATCTACGAGACGCGGGGGGGGGGGAGGAACCGGGGTAGGCGGATTAATGGGAGAATGAAATACAGGCTTGATTTTGGATACATGAAAGGCTGGGTGAATTCTCCTGTACGTCGGAGGGAGTTTGAGGCGGACTGTCACCGGACTAATGATCTTGGTGACAGTAAACGGGCCGATAAATTTGGGAGCCAGTTTATTAGAAACGGAACGGAGAGGAATGTTCTTAGTAGAAAGCCACACCTTTTGACCCACGACGTATACGGGAGGCCTAGACCGGTGGCGATCGGCTTTGGCCTTGGTGCGCGCCTCCACTTGGAGTAGAGTCTCGCGGGCTCTGGTCCAAGTGCAGTGGCACCTCTGGACGAAGGCGTGAACGGAGGGGACCGCAACCTCGGATTCCATACTGGGAAAAATAGGTGGCTGGTACCCTACACTACACTCAAAAGGAGATAGGCCCGTAGCAGATACTGGTAAGGTATTGTGGGCGTACTCCACCATAGACAATTGTTGGCTCCAGGAGGAAGGATTCTTGGAGACCAAACATCGCAACACCCTTTCCAAATCTTGGTTGGCTCTCTCGGTTTGGCCATTGCTCTGGGGGTGAAACCCTGAGGACAGACTTACAGTCGCTCCCAGTAATTTACAGAATTCTCGCCAAAATTTAGACACAAATTGGGGTCCCCTGTCAGAAACCACGTCTATCGGGAGGCCATGTAAACGAAAGACGTGGTCTATGACAGTCAACGCTGTCTCTTTGGCTGAGGGCAACTTGGCCAAGGGAATAAAATGGGCGGCCTTCGAGAACCGGTCCACCATGGTTAAAACAACCGTGTTGCCCTGGGAGGGCAGGAGGGCGGTAATAAAATCTAGTGCGATATGGGACCAGGGTCTCGAAGGTACCGGCAGCGGTTGGAGTAACCCATCCGGGGGCCGATTGGAAGCCTTACCAGTGCCACATACCGAGCAAGCCAAAACAAAATTGTGAATGTCGCGAGCCATAAGTGGCCACCAGAATCGTTGCTTGACTAAAAATCTAGTACGGTTAACCCCTGGATGGCAAGCCACATTAGAGCAATGTCCCCACTGGATAACGTTGGACCTTAATCCCTCCGGCACAAATAAGCGGTTCGGTGGGCACCCGGGCGGAGGCGTTACCCCTTCTAAGGCCGTTCTGACCTTCGATTCGATCTCCCATGTGAGAGTGGAGACCACTAATGTCTCAGGAAAAATACACTCGGGAGTGGACGGGCGTTCGGAATGGTCAAAAATACGAGATAAAGAATCGGGTTTGATATTTTTGGAACCCGGGCGGTACGAAATAGTAAAATCAAAACGTCCGAAAAAAAGTGCCCATCGAGCCTGCCTGGAGTTCAACCTTTTGGCGGTGCTAATATACTCTAAATTCTTGTGGTCAGTCCATACTATAAAAGGAACCCCCGATCCTTCTAACCAGTGTCGCCATTCCTCCAATGCCATCTTGACTGCCAACAATTCTCTGTTACCAATATCGTAATTACTTTCTGCAGGAGATAAACGATAAGAAAAATACGCGCAAGGGTGGACCTTGTCGTCTGAGGGAGAACGTTGGGATAACACCGCTCCTACCCCCACCTCTGACGCATCGACCTCCACCACGAACTGACGTGTAGGATCAGGGGTAATCAGAATGGGAGCTGAAATGAAACGGCTCTTCAGTTTCGCAAACGCAGCTTCCGCTGTGTTTGACCACCTGAACGCAGTTCTGGCGGAGGTCAAGGCGGTCAAAGGCGCGGCTAGTTGGCTGAAATTGCAATGAAACGCCGGTAGAAGTTAGCGAACCCCAGAAACCTCTGTAGGGCCTTACGAGAATCTGGGCTTGGCCATTCTACCACAGCCTTAACCTTCTCGGGATCCATGCGTATTCCCTCAGTCGACACGATAAACCCCAAAAATGGAATGGACTGTGCATGAAACTCGCATTTCTCCGCCTTGACAAAAAGCCCATTCTCTAGCAACCTCTGAAGCACTCGTCGGACGTGCTGCGCATGTTCCTGGAGAGAGGAAGAAAAAATCAATATGTCGTCCAGGTAGACATAAATGAACTGATCAATCATATCTCGCAGCACGTCATTGACGAGTGCCTGGAAGACCCCTGGGGAGTTGGAGAGCCCGAAGGGCATGACCAAATATTCAAAGTGCCCTCTGGGGGTGTTAAACGCGGTCTTCCATTCATCCCCCTCACTGATCCGAACCAAATGATACGCATTGCGTAAGTCCAGTTTTGTGAAAATAGACGCTCCCTGCAACCTCTCGAAGGCTGAAGACATCAACGGCAAAGGATAAGTATTCTTTACCGTGATGTTGTTCAGCTCTCAGTAATCAATACAAGGTCGCAGTGATCCGTCCTTCTTTCCCACAAAAAAGAACCCCACCCCCGCAGGAGAAGAGGAAGGGCGGATGAATTTGGAAGCTAGAGAATCAGAAATATATTTCTCCATAGCCTCCCTCTCTGGGACAGAAAGTGAATAAAGTTTGCCTTTGGGCGGAGACTTACCTGACAATAACTCTATGGCACAGTCGTAAGGACGATGCGGAGGAAGAGAAGCAGCTTGAGACTTACTGAACACTTCCTTCAGGTGTAGGTACTCAGCGGGCACGTTAGATAAATCCACCGCCTCCTCCTGTAACACAGGCACAGACACAGACGGACAAGCAGACACTAAACAAGACTCATGACACTTTCGAGACCAAGAAAAGATGGAATTAGAGGACCAGTCTATTTTGGGGTTATGGAGAAGGAGCCAAGGGTGCCCGAGGACAATGGGTGCCAGGGGAGAGTCAAGGATGTGAAAAGAGATGGTTTCGGAGTGGTTGCCAGAGGTGATGAGTGGGGAGTTGCTGACCCGTGAGGGCATGGACCGTGATGTGGTGCGGGAGGGGTTTGAGGGGAATGTGGAGCTTGTGTGCGAGATGACGGTCCATGAAGTTACCTTCTGCCCCAGAGTCCAGTAGTGCCTGACAGTGGTGTGTCTGTGCTGACCACCGCAGTCTTACCGGAAGGAGCGTAGATGATGGTGGTGATGAGGTCTTCTCGGCAGAGATCCCACCCGATAGTAGCCTCATGCGTACTACCGGGCTTGGCCTTTTACTGGACAGGTACGGGCTTGATGTCCGGCTCCCCCGCAGTACATGCAGAGGCCCAAGGATCTCCGCCTCTCCTTCTCCTCCCGGGAAAGCCGAGCTCGCCCTACCTGCATGGGCTCGTGATCGTAGGTGGGACTGACCACATCTCCGCCGCTGAATCGCCCGTCCGCCGGGCCCCTGGATGGGGTGTTGAACAGCCCCCTCCTCTCCATCCAAGTGAGGCGGGCATCCACCCGTAACGCTAGCTCAATGAGTCCATTAAGAGAGGGGGGCAGATCCAGGGCGTAGATCTCCCTCTGGACGCGGTCAGCCAGCCCATGCAGGAGCATGTCCCACTGCGCCTCCTCGTTCCAATGGCACTCCGCCGCCAGGGTCCTGAATTCAATCGAGAAGTCTGAGACGGATCTCTCCTGCTGGCGTAACTCCGCCAGCCTCCTGGCCGCCTCCCGTCCTGCGACGGCCCGATCAAAGACCCGCCTCATCTCCTCGGAGAGCGCCAGGAACGAGTCGCAGCATGGGTCCTGGTTCTCCCACACCGCCGTCCCCCATAGTGCCGCCCTCCCAGAGAGTTACGCCAGCAGGAGAGATCCGTCTCAGACTTCTCGATTGAATTCAGGACCCTGGCGGCGGAGTGCCATTGGAACGAGGAGGCGCAGTGGGACATGCGTCACATGAAACAATCAACATGACGTAACATGACTACAGCTGGAGACGGTGCATTCACGAACCGTGACAATGTGTTCATGTTTTGCATGTAAAAAACACAGTATTTTTCACACAATTCACCTATCTGTATACCGCTGTTTTTACTGTCATAAAAACGGGCTGATGACTTCCTTGTTGTATAAAGTCCCTCCTTCAGAAATACGAAACGAGTTCTGATTGGGCCAGCAGTTCCTGTGTTGTGATTCGACACCAGCTTAGAGCAGGCTGCCCTCCTGGAAACGCGATTGGACTAGTTTTGAGAAGCAAGAGGGCAGGAGCATGTGCTGGAGATGCACTTATAATCACAGGAGCATTTTTACTGACAAGATGCGCATGAAAATCACATTTGTTTTTTTGCACAGCCCTAACATCTAGGTAGTTAACAAAGCTAAACAGCGTTGCCCTTTGTATAATAAGTTACAGAAACTGTTCAACGCACCAACTTAAATAATAAAATACACTTACCGGTTGTGGTCCATAAACAACGCCTTCTCCAGACAAATAGGGAACTGCTCCATCTTTCAAGAATAATCATTTTGCGAATCCGGCATTAAACTGATTGAGATTGAGGAAATTGTCCTCAGCAAGCTGTCCTCAGCAAAATGTGCTGCACATAAGTTTACATGTGGATTATAATTTTCAGGAACCAAGTTAAACATAAATTGTAACCATTAATCTCCAAGTACAGTGTCCCTGGGAAGGCCAAACAAAGATAATTGGACTCTGAGATGAAAATAACAGCGTTTCAACGACATGGCGACAAACACAAACGCAGCTCTTCCTCCTTCTCCGTCGGAGTGCAACAAGACCACACCCCTCTTTTTGTGAATTCATGTGGGCGGAGGTTAGTCAAAAAACTGTTTTAGTGACGTCATTACTGCAGGAACTAGAGGGATGTAGCCCAAACAGGTCTTTTTTTTGTAGGCGAATTCTGTTAAATAAAATATCTCGCTTGGCATTGAACTTTGAGCTTTAAAATTTTACAGATATTATTTACACTCTAACAACAACATTACACACTAACTAAAGTTTAAAACATGGGATCACGAAGAAGGGGACCTTTAAGATAAAGGATCGCCCCAAGATTCAGAGCTGCTGGGAAAAATCAAGAAACAGTTAATCAGCATAAGGATGACTAAAGCATTAGGTTTAATAAAGAAAAAAAACTGACATTCTAAAACAATAGAGGCAACAATTATGATAGAAGACAGTGCTTTTATATAAATAATGCATGTAAAGAGAATAAATTATGTTAGGTAACGTTATAACATCTGATAGAATGACTAGAGTGTGTGTTTACATCAGGTCTTAAATCTGCTGCCTTCCCATAATATCTTTCAGCTGCCTCATTCAGACTAGCCTGTCTGTGGACAAACACACACATCAAGTTATTATTAGCAACAACATAAAGTTTTCAACGATATTAAATCTTTAGGTTCATGTATTTATTTGGCAAGTGGCTATGGATGTGGATGATGAAACAAGCGAGACACACACACCTGAGCAGCGCTAAACACCACAAACTCAGAACTGTCCAGCTCTGCAGTTTTCTGGGCCATCACTGCTGCCTCTCCCAGACGAGACTCTTGCAACAGAAACTGACCTGACAGAAACAAACAGAGAGGAGCTCACAGGATTGAAAACTACTCAAACACAGCAGACCAGAAGCCCACAGGTCAAACAGTCAGATATCAGTGAAGAGCAAGCCTCCAAAAAACACACAGAGACAAAGAAAGAGATATAGGAATCAGGCATACTGAACCATAGTATATAAAATCAGTATCTCTATATAAAAATAATCTTAATTTGTAATAATCAATAACTTACAACAAAACATTTTATAGAATTATAAATTATAAGTTTATATAAATTTACATAAAATCAAAAAATGTATAATCTAAAACAACAATTTACATTTACTTTTAATCATTTAAGAGACACTTTTATCCAAAGCGACTTACAAATGAGAACAATAGAAGCAGTCAGGTCAACAAGAGAACAACAACAGGATACAAGTGCCATGACAAGTCTCAGTTAGTCTAGTACAGAACACATAGCCAGTGTTTTTTTTATTTTATTTTTTTATGAAGAGACAAAAGGAAAAGTGCTAGTATTAGTTGGTTAATTGCTGGCGAAAAAGATGAGTCTTTAGATGTTTCTTGAAAATGAGTAAAGACTCAACTGTACGAATTTAGATTGGGAGGTCATTCCACCAGCTGGGCACAGTCCAGGAGAAGGACCGTGAGAGTGATTTTGAACTTCTTTGGGATGGCAACACAAGGCGTCGTTCACTTGCAGAGAGCAACTTTCTGGAGGGCACATAAGATTTAACCAGTGAGTTTAGGTATATTGGTGCTGTGACAGTGGTCATCTTGTAGGCAAGCATCAATACCTTGATGAAACCACTGCATGAAAAGTAGCACACATTGCTTTTAAACTTGAGAAGTGATGTGTGAAGTAAGAGGTTTGTGCGAGGACCAGAATGTGATGAAACACAGAGGTCTATGCTCCTCTCCAGGTTTAATGAGTGTTAAAGGTGTCTCACAATTTTTAAAGCCTTCAAATATGAACTAATGAAATCCCCATCACATACAGATACAAGTGTGGCCGGAAGGGTCGTCAGAGGCTCTTTAAGACTGTTTTGACACCACCGACTGGAATATGTTTAAGGAGGCGGCCACATACAATAACACCACAGACCTACAAGAGTACTCTGAGACTGTCTCTGCCTACATCACCAAGTGTATAGATGATGTAACAGTCACAAAGACCATCACTGTACCGGCCAACCAGAAGCCGTGGATGACAGGGGAGGTCTACAGACTCCTGGAGCCGGTTTCACAAAGATGGACTTTGACTATGGCTAAGGTATAGTTGATAGTCAGACTTCAGATAGACATCTAATTCAGATGTTGCATAATGTTGCACAAAGCACTTAAGACTCTGGCTATCTTATGTAGGATTACACTGCAGTGCATTCTGGGTAAATTAAGACACTTTTCAAAACAAAAAAAACATGGCGGATCGAGTAAGCGCATTTAACCGATCAGTGCAGTTTATCCCAGCAGAAAATATTTGTTTGTTGGAGGAGTATAATAGTTACAAGGATATTTTACTAGGGAAATTTAGTGGAGGAGAATGTAATAACAAGAAGAAATTTTTAATTTGGAAAAAGATTGCTGCGACAGTTAACAGCATTAATCTGACCCTTGAGCAGAGTGTTAAAGACATACAGAAAAGATACAAAAACATGGTACAAGATGCCAAAAAAGAAATATTCAAAAACGGGAGGAGGACCCCAAGAGAAACTTAAAGACACCACTGAAATGGTGATGAATATTTATGGTGGACAGTCACCTATGTTCTGGCGGATAAGCGGAAGACAGGAAAGTGAAGTGTGTGGTGCCATCAACATTGACGTAAATGACGGAGTTCCCTCAGCCACTGAAAGCAGCACCCCGCCACCATGTCAAGAGGAAGAGCCAGACAGTCAAGATGAGAATACAGGTAACAGCGGCTGATTGTTATTAATAAATCAGTTTGGTTTTTCCTTTTGCTTTATATCTTGAGTAGCCTAATCGAGCGCAGCGTTAGTTCAGTCAGGCCGCGGAGGCAAGGCTGTGAACAACTGATGCGGTCAGCTGTCAAATCGCTCCAATCACCACCTCTCTCCTATTATACACGGGACATATATAGTATATATACGTGGCACTACTGCTCGGTAAGTATGCTCAATGGCTCAAACTGCTCACGAGAGCCATTGCTCGCTCAGGAACTATCAGACGGCGAATCTCCATAGGAAGCGTTAAAATCAGGATTTGGCAGGATTCCCACAGAGTATCTCATCAGATTTCAGTCGTGAACTTAAGCAAATTCACCGTGTTGTTCGTCAAGCAACAGGCTGAATTGATATGAGCAAGCTCTTAATATAGATACTTCGCATGCGATTCATCGTCAGAGTGTTACTTATACAGTACGACCGAATCACAACTTTACACGAGATCTGCTACCCAAGATCTGTTGAAGCTATATATTCAACAAAATCAAAGCATCCACGAACAACTGGCAATTTCAACTTTAATTCATCTCTGGACGTCTTCACGAAGCTAAGCTAAGTTATTTCATTTTTACTGCCTAGTGCTATTTTGGCACTATAACATGCTTCAGACATTGCTTATTGTAAAACTATTGTTCAGTTATGTTGCGAAGCATGCTATCATATTACCACACCAGTAACACAGTTAAATATACCCACGAGCCTCGTTAATCTGTGGTCAAGGCTGTCGATATTAATGGCTGCTGCTTCAGACTCATCTATTGGGGATGCTTTCATCAAACTTATCCGATTACTCCAACACCTGGGTTTAATCAGTCATCTGCTGTTGCTCAAACTAGTGTATCGATCAAGTGCTTAATACTACATGTACAGATCGTAATTTTGCTTGTATCAATGCTAAAACGTATCCGACAAGGGCTTATGCTGTTGCCTAAATTAAAGTCTGACCATATATATATAAGGTTAGGCTACTGTTTACAGGTGCACGCTGATCTCCGGCTGTTTAAAAGAGCAACCTTCACTACTCCTATTTTCGTAGGCGGTCCCACACCACTCCACACACTAAGAAGGTCTTTGCTTAAAGCTATCAAGATTTTGGGACTGCTTGCTAGTGAGTTTTATATATTGTCCAGCATCATGTGCTAGTCCTGCCATTGCCATCATACAGGGTAATAGTACGGCCATTCGAATCCTCAAAATGCTGGAAATGAATGCAGTGTTTTCAGGGTTAATTATATAAGTGCTTGGATTTAAATAAGTGCATGGAAATGTGCGCATTGGGTTAATACTTGCTTCTTAATGAATGGGTAACCATGGTCATTTTATAAGCAGCTCTTATATAATATAAAAATATAAAAAATAAATTCCCTGCTCAGTTAAACTACATTCTAAGACCGCAATGCATACAATCATATGCAGGGTTTCCCAGCATCAGGGTAGGTATTATTGGCATTATATAATCACACACAGTGTTGAATGCTACAGTCGTGTCAGATCATGCGTCACTGGACTGGACTCTCTCAAACATCTTCATCACAACAGAGGAACGATGTAAACAAAAATTAATTTGTGGCATAGTCCGCGAAATGCAGTGGAATCGGCAGTCATCAATCAGGGATATGTTGCACGTTCTGTAAATTAAATCCCGAATGGATTAACCATCTGTTATGCTACAAAAACCACATATCGAAGGATGTATGAACATGATGTGTCATTCTCCCACAAACATGAATCATTGTGACAAATCTAAGGACATCATTATTGTAAGGACATTCATACAAAACGTTGTACCGGTCCAAATGTACCGCCTGTTGGCAATTTGATGATTTGTCTAGAACAATGAAATTGCTAATGCGCCTTAAAATCCAAACGTTTTACAAGCAAGCATGTCCGTGGGGTATCTGTGCATGTGCTTAACTAAGGTAAGAGTATTTATGCAAAAAAAATAATAATAATAAAAAAATAGTTGTTTACCCAGTCTAAAGTGCTGGAAAATGAAATGTCTTTGGAAGTGCTTGGATTTACCCGAGGGTGTAAGAACCCTGGTGTACCTTTCTCTGAACAACAGAGGGCGACAAAGACTAAACATCCTCTGAAACCATTGGGAATCACTAGTGAGAAGTACTGGCTGCATCCGATCTTAGGCAGCTGACTCGCTCAGCATCAGGCGTGTTCGACTCACCAGCACTGTGCAAACCGATCGCAATCTGACTGAAGCAGTGTATACCGGGTAGAATATTGTCAGACTGAGACTGCCCCGACGCACATGTCCGTCACGTGTGGCATCAAGTATTGCGAGACTGTTTCGAGAGCAGCCGGCTGATTCAGCCTGCAGTTTCTCCAGAGTGACAGCTAGAGCGCTGATGACAACATAGCTGTTCACGATTGGCCAGATTCACCACATGACTACGATCACGTGTGTTTCGAGTTTATTCAAAATTTCAGTTCCAATAATGGCCACAAATCTGCGTTTAGAACGGTAAAAGCTTTTAATGTAGTCAGCTGTTGTATTGAGTCAGGTCACAAAAAAAAAGTTACGGACCACAGCTGTGATTGGTTGTTTCTCTTAAGAAACAACCAATCAGAGCTGCGGTCCGTAACTTTTTTTTGTGTTCAAAGTATACAAAATGTATATAATAAGCGAGTACACCATGAATCCATTTTCCAAACCGTGTTTTTAGCCTGTCCTGAATCACTAGGGTACACCTATAATAAGTGTTTATATTCGGACTATTTTAGATTGCTTCAGGGGTACCGCGGCGGAGTAACCCAGTACCTTTCTGATTCTTCATAGACATAAACTGAGAGAAGTAGCTCCGGCTACAATGTCCTTCCGCAACACGCAAGCAGTTCTGTTTATTAACCGCTAGAGTGTCAAAAGTTACCGACTGCAGCTTTAAATGGAGATGGAGAAGTTGAATGTGGAGGAGAATGAAAAGGAGAGGAAAAAAAATTAAAAGGGGCTGCTGTTTTCTCTCACTGGGAGATCACCCCTTGCCGCCTCCAGCTCCAGCCTCCAGCTGGAGAGAACGCCCTTTGCTGCTATAGCTGCAGGGGACTGCTTTTCATAATAATAATAGTAATAATAATAATAATAATAATAATAATAATTAATTACATTTATATAACGCTTTTTTAGGCACTCAAAGCGCTTTACATAGACAGAGGGTATCTCCTCATCCACCACCAGTGTGCAGCATCCACCTCGATGATGTGACAGCAGCCATAGAGTGCCAGAACGCCCTCCACACACCAGCTTACTGGTGGAGAGGAGACAGAGTGATGAAGCCATTGTTAGGAGGCCATGATGGTCGGAGGCCAATGGGCGAATTTAGCCAGGATGCAGAGGTCACACCACAAGAATTTTTAATGACCCGAGAGAGTCATGACCTCGGTTTAACGTCTCATCCAAAGGACGGTGCTTGTTGACAGTGTAGTGTCCCCATTACTACTCTAGGGTGCTAGGACCCACACGGACCACAGGGTGAGCACCCCCTGCTGGCCTCACTAGCACCTCTTCCAGCAGCAACCTAGTTTTCTCAGGAGGTCTCCCATCCAGGTACTGATCAGGCTCAGCCCTACTTAGCTTCAGTAGATGATGAACACCCCTGCTATTTAAATGGAGATGGAGAAGGCAAGCTTGAATGGGAAGGAGATGAGAGAGAGAGAGAGAGAGAGAGAGAGAGAGAGAGAGAGAGAGAGAGAGAAAAATTATAAAGGAAAAGGGGCTGATGTTTTCTCCTGCTGGGAGATCACCTCTTGCCGCGATACCTCTCCTACCATAGGCTGCCTTAAGGACATCTCTATAACATTATCTTTCTCTTTTGCAGGAAGGAAACAAAATTTTGGGGGGTCTTCACATTACTCTCCTACAACTCATACCAAGCTTAGGGACATGCTGCTCATTTGCGATTCTCCAGCTGGAGAAAATACTCTTCACTTAATTATAGAGAGTCCCGCTATTTTCTGACTCAATAGAAGGGAGAATACCCCTTCACTAGCCAGTAGGCTACATTAAGGATATCTCAATAACACTGTCTTTTCTCTTTGCAGGATTGAAACAAGGTTGGTTTTGGGGGGGTTCTTCTTCAGGCAGTAATACCTCTCATTGTGTTTTGGGGGTTAATGTTAAAGCTCTTGTATGTTCAATTATTCTGGTAGCAAGAACCCCAATAAGGAACCATACCGCCAAAGATAAATTGTGTTCAATAAACTCAAGTAAACTTGCCAAAGTGGTTCCTGTCTGAAATCGAGTGCAGCGTTAGTTCAGTCAGGCCACGAAGGCAAGGCTGTGAACAGCTGATGCGGTCAGCTGTCAAATCGCTCCAATCACCACCTCTCTCCTATTATACACGGGACATATATATATATATATATATATATATATATATATACGTGGCACTACTGCTCGGTAAGTATGCTCAATGGCTCGCAACCCTCGCTCCCCATTATAAGCATTAGAACATTACTACGCACCTTCTGGCTGTCATCTTCTTGTTTCAGATCACTAAGGCTTCCACAATCTTAGCTAGTATGAACCTCACTGGTGAGAGTCATAACCAGGCTACAGGATAGACATCCCACTGCCATATCTACATGATTATCACTGTTTGCTTTAAAGACTTAATTAAAAGTCTTAATTGTTATATATTTCTAAATTCATGGTTCCAGGGGGTTAATGTTAAAGCTCTTGTATGTTCAATTATTCTGGGAGCAAGAACCCCCATAAGGAACCATGGATAAATTGTGTTAAATAAACTCAAGTAAACTTGCCAAAGTGGTTCCTGTTTTAACTAATTTATTGAATAATTAATTGAATGAACAGTATGTCACTTGTTTTGTGAGTTAATTGTTTTACAGTTTGTATAGTAAGTTGTACTTTTAATAACCTTGAGGATTTTGATATGAATGAAATGAGACTCGAATGTAGTGTAATTTATTGAATAATTTATTGAATGAACAGTATGTCACTTGAGAAACCTTACATTTTTTTTATATATTTATTAAGTTGTTTGCTACTCATTTAACCCTAATAGATAAAGACAGGCAACATTATTTTTGTTGTTGTTTCAGACATTGAAAATCCTGTCAACATACATCTGATGGACATATCGACCAGTTCCATTCTGCTCCTTTAAATCTTCTCTGTCCTCCAGTCCATTGAGATTGTCATCTCTCATATCCTTACCTTCATGCTCAGGTAGCCGGAGATCCCTAATGATTAATGAAATAAAAAAATGTGATTATAGTTGTAGCATGTGGTAAATAGTAATTCAATTAGGCCTATTGAAAATGGATGGCAATGTAGATTTTGCTTTCAGGTTGGCCTACCTCGCTATGTTATGCAGCACTACAGTCGCACAAATGATGTTACACACTCTGCCAGGTGCCATTCGCAATTCCCCATGTAGACAATGGAAACTCCTCTTCAGTACACCAAATGCCCACTCTATGGTGTTATGAGTTGAACAGTGTGCTGCGTTGTAGTTTCTCTGTGCAAGTAGTAGGATTCAGGAAGGGAGTAAGGAGCCAAAGTTTTAGAGGGTAGCCAGAGTCCCCCAACAGGACGCCATCAATAATGCCTTGCTCAAGTGCTAGACAAAGTTGAGAATTTTGCAGAATTCGAGAGTCATGAAGTGATCCAGGCCAGCGGGCCACAAAGTTGAGGAACCGGAGATCAGATTCACAAACAGCCTTAATGTTTAGGCTCTGATATCCTTTTCTATTCACAAACAAATGTTCATGAGCAGTTGGAGCCTGGATTCTGACATGTGTCCCATCAATTTCTCCAACAACATTGGGAAATCTTGCTATGCTGAAGAACCATTTTTTGTGTTTGTTCAGCTCAGCCATTTGGTTTGGGAACTGGGAGCTTATTTGAAAGTGCCTTTGATACCCTGTATACCACCTGTGACAGAAGATTTCCGGAGACCCACTGTGTCTCCAACAGCATTCAGAAAAGTTCATGTTGCATAATATCTCAAAGCAGTGCAAACCTGTAGCACTGCTGGGATACTGGGGCTTCTTGAAGAGGCAGGGCTCAGTACTTCAGCTAATTCATCTGTCAGACTCAGTATAGCTTCATTGGGCAAACAAAACCGACTGATGAAGTCCTCATTATTATAAATTTCCAGTTGGTTACTGCGGTCCCTAAAAGCCCTTACCCTTCTCATAGCTCTCTCCATAACGTCATCAGCAAACCACAAATTATGAGCCATTTTCCCTTTTCTTTTGGCTGTTTGTAATGTAACTGATTGTTTCCGCTGGTTGCCAAGGTAACATAGTCTTAGACCTAAGTTAGCCTGGGGGTAAGGTGTCTAATTTTTTTTGGTCTAAATTAAGTCAGTCTTTATCTTTGTGAAACAGTCTAACTTGCATTAGACTAGTCTATGAGCAAATTTTAGACTTGTCTAACACTATAGACTGGTCTGAATGATGCGGGACAGCCAGGGCCAACCTGTCCCGTGGCATCAGAGAGGCTAAGAGACAGTACTACAGGAGAATAGCCCATCAGTTCAGTGACAGCAGAGACACTCGGAGCCTATGGCAGGGGATACAGACTATTACGGACAACAAGCTCCCACCTCGGACCTGTTAAAGCACCTTCTCCCTGCTGAATGAGCTGAACACCTTCTTCACTCGCTTTGAAGCACAAAACCCCCAACAGCATGAACGCCAAGGAAATAATACTCAACACAGGAAAATATTCTCCACTTATAAAGTTTCTGCACAAAGCAGTGTTTCAACTTAGCAACTAAAATAAAAGGAACTGCATAAAACGCAACAAATAACCTTTGTATATAATACATAATCCAGACAGAAATAGTCAGGGTGCTGGAGGACGTTGATAAACTGAACTCATTATACTTCAGAGGACAAGGAAGCACTTGTTTCAGCTGCTGCTAATCACGCAACTCATAATGAGGAAGGCTGTGGGTTTTCAGCCTTCTACATTGGGACACCACCCAATTCAATCAGGATCTTTCAGTTTTTAACATCAAGAAAAAGGTAGGAGCATCGTCAACAATAGACCTAACACCAGTCTAAATAACAACATTATATGTAAAACCTCAGACAGATTATGCATCTAAAAGTCATTACACACCAGATAGGAACTGTGCTAGTCAGACTTCCAACTTTCTGCATCCTTTAAAGGGGGGGGGGGTAAAATGCTATTTCATGCATACTGAGTTTTTTACACTGTTAAAGAGTTGGATTCCTAAATTGTTCCAAAAATACTCCTTCCGGTTTGTCACAAGTTTCGGAAAGTTTTTTTCAAGTATGGGTCTGTGTGACGTTAGATGGAGTGGAATTTCCTTATATGGGTCCTAAGGGCACTTCTCCCGGAAGAGCGCGCGCGCGCCCGTAGAGCAGACAAGAGACATTCACTGACCAGAGCGAGAGAGCGAAATGTCACAAAAGAAGTGTGTTTTTGGTTGCCAGGGCAAGACAACCCTGCACAGATTACCAAAAAAAAAACAGCATTAAGGGACCAGTGGATGGAGTTTATTTTTACAGAGCATCAACGGAGTTGTGCAAGTGTTTTTGTTTGTTCCCTGCATTTCGAAGATGCTTGTTTTACAAACAAGGCCCAGTTTGACGCCGGATTTGCATATCGTTTTTCTTAAGGATGATGCAGTCCAAACAAAAAAGGGTCACAATCGTGTGTTGGAACCGCAGGCAGTGAGTAAAACTGCTTCAAATATCTCTGTGTTGTTAACTTAACTATCGGCACGTAAGCACATCAAGTAAACAACATGCGATGTTGGCATCAAACTGCACTTCCCACATGTACACCTTTAAAAAAAAAAAAAAAGACGACATAAAGTGGAACTTAGTCATTTTCCAAAACCGCTAAGCAAATATATACAGTTTCAATACATACCACATAGAGACGTCCTGCTGTAGTCGTTGCTGCTGCTGCTCTTGTTCAATTTCAGCCTCGGGATCTGATTCTGGTTCATAAATATATGGCTGAATCTGACTGTTAGCCATGGTTTGTTTTGGATGATGGTTTTTTCCTCACGGTACTATCACAGCTTCCAGACGCTCTCAACGCAAAAGCCTACTCGTGCTTGTGATTCTTTAGCTCCGCCCACATGTCACGCCTCCAGCCGCTCGTGTTTTTCCGAAAAAAAAGGTACAGACTATCTTTCTCTTTTAAATATAATAAAACTAAAGACTTTTTGGAGATATGAAGGATGCAGTACTACTCTATAGGTATTCAAGTTTAACAGGAGATTGAGTGAAAATGAGCATTTCACCCCCCCTTTAAGGAGACTTTGAAGCATTTCTCGGGAAGCTTGAAAGATTAATTTTATGTCTTCCAACTTCCATTGTACACTGACAAGCTGTGCAAAACCACAATCATATTTTGCACAGCTTGTCAGTGAACAATGGCTCTGTGTAGTTAACGCTTCTCCATTTGAAAGCGCGCAGGTGATAGTGATTTACCGCCGATTACAGAACCGGCATTACTGACAAGATGTGCATTAAATATCGCATGTGATTTATTGTGCAGCCCTACTAACAACATGCTTATGGGACCCACTTTATATTAAGTGGCCTTAACTACTATGTACTTACATTTTAATTAATAATTTAGTACAATGTACTTATTGTGTACATACATGTTTTTACATTGTACTTATATTTAAAAAAAAACGAAATTTAATTACATCTGTATTTAATTTCTGTAATTACATTTATAATTACACTGTTGACCCATACTTTACACCTTAACCCACCCCTAAACTTACCCATACCTCCAACCCTCTCCCTAACCTTACCCCTATCCCACCTCAATAGCAGCAAAAGTGTTTTACAACACAATATGAACACAATAAGTACATTGTACTTATTTTTTATGTAAGTACATAGTAGTTAAGGCCACCTAATATAAAGTGGGACCTGCTTATGCTAGAAACATGGTAATAACATGCTAATCATGCTAGAATCATGTTAACAACATGCTAGTAATTTGCTAACCATGCTAGTGTGACGGCCCTTGTGTGATTGTTAATTATCTTTGTTCTGTTGAGGTGATTGCTGATTGGGTGCACCTGGAACCTGTGAGTGGTGCACCTGGAACCTATGAACCAGTGGAGATAAAGCTCCACTTGAACAAACTACTTGGGCATTTTCTTCTCTGCAATCCAGACGTCATCCATGGCCTGATCACTCCGATTACTATATTTTGTTTTGGGTTTATTTGTGTTATAGAGACTTACCATTTGCATTTAAATAGTTATGTTTAGTGACTCTTTTGTTAAATAAATCACTGTTGATTATTTATGCTGCCTCGTTCCCTCTTTTGTCATGACCCTTGAGCCAGGTTGTGACAAAATGGGGGCTCATCTCGGTCTTAGAATTCTGGCAATTTAATAATATATCAATGTTTAATACGTAGGCCTATGTATGAGGATCTAGTTGTTGGGAGCGTGGCAGCCCGTGGGAATGGTAAGAAGTTTGTTTTACTTTGGTAATTGTTTGTTTGCTTGTTTGTTTATTTGGGGTAGTGCTGTGGTGATGGGTTTGTTGGTTGAGCAGGGTAAGTGAAGGTTTGTTTTGGCATTTGAAAAACTTGTAGGTGATTATCTGTTGACTGTAGCAACAACAATAAATAATTTGTAAAAAAATAAAATTAATAATCCAGGTGACTGTTGTGGGTCCTTGAGTGGATATTGTTGTCAAAAGCGGTTGGAGTTTTCTCTTGTAGGCTGTAGTGACGGTCCACTTTTGGGCTTGTTGTGCGGGTCCTTGGTAGTGTTGTGGCAAACGTGGGTGAAGCTTTTAGCTTGGGAGCATGTCCGTGGTTTTGGGAGGGTCGCTAGTGTGCTAGTTGCTCTTCCAAGCCAGCAGTCATTAGTGCATAACTGCCCACCACAAGTAGCTGCATGAAGACTAGGGATGAGTTAGTTAGCTGGGTTGATCAAGATAGCGGGAAAACTCCATACCATGTGAGGTTTCGTCCTTTTAGTACGCACGAGGAAGCTACACTGTCTTGCTGGGTCTGTTGCTGTGGTTTTGATGTGCCAATTGTAATTAGGTGTAATGACAGATTGTGATGCATTTATTGCACCTCCGTCTGAAGAGGTGTTGGAGCGTTGTACTAGAGAGCAGCTACTGAAGATTGCAGAGCACTTCTCTATAGTGGTAGGGGACAAACGCCTTAAAGAGAACATAGTAAGGTAGTTTTGAAGTCTGAGTTGAGGAAGAAGGGTGTGTTGGCTGTAGATGAGAAAGATGATTCTCCAGTTTCTGCTGGTGTACTTATCCAGACTCAGGGCTTAACATTTGACAAACAAAAGGAACTGTTGTTGATTCAGCTTGATCATGACAAATGTAAACATGAGTTGCAAATTAAAAAGCAGATTGGCAAGATATAGAGCAGGCCAAATTAAATCTGGAAGGGCACCGCTTATCTTTGGCAAATAATAGTAAGGGGTCCACTGAAGTTCAGAGCGGGCAGTTCTCTAGAGCTATGTGTTCCTTTTGATATTAATAATTTAAGACTACTGCCACAGTTTAATGAAAAGGACCCGGATACTTTTTTATATTATTTGAGCGTGTTGCTAAAGCTAGAGGTTGGTGTGATGCAGACTGTGCTTTGATGCTTCAGTGTGTGCTGACAGGACGAGCGCAGGAAGCTTATTCCTCCTTGAGCGCAGAAGATAGCTCTAACTTTGTAAAAATCAAGTCTGCTGTGTTAAAGGCGTATGAGCTGGTACCAGAAGCGTATCGCCAATGTTTTAGGTCCTGGGAAAGACGCACTGGTCAAACTTATATGGAGTTTGCTCGGGACGTAACTGGTCATTTTAAACATTGGTTGGATGCGCTGGAGGTCACTACTTTTGGGCATCTGTGTGACCTTGTTGTTTTGGAGCAGTTCAAAAACATGCTTCCTGGCTACATTGCAACATGTTAGTGAGAAAGTAAATTTCGTCCCCTTGTCTTAAAAGTCGCTCATGATGAGGGTGGGCACTTTGGTGTGAAAAAGACTTATCTTACTGTCTTGTAGCATTTCTTTTGACCACGGTTGAAAAAAGATGTTGCAGCATACATTAAGACATGTCACGTGTGTCAGTTAACGGGTAAGCCCAATCAGTATGTTAAACCTGCTCTATTACAACCCATTTTGGTTAGGAATGAGCCATTTGAGCACCTGATTGTGGACTGTGTGGGTCCGTAACCATGCTCTAAGTCTGGCTGTAAATACCTGCTGTCTGTTATGTGTCAGAATACTCAATATCCTGCTGCGTATCCATTGAGGGCAATTACCACTAAGGCGGTAGTGAAAGCTCTAAGTCAGTTCATTTCTGTCTTTGACATTCCGAAGGTCATCCAGAGCGATCAGAGGTCCAATTTTTCTTCGCACATGTTTGGTCAAATTTTGAAGTTGTTGCGTGTCCGTCATAACCAGTCATCAGCCTATCATGCACAGAGTCAGGGGGCCTTGGAAAGATTCCATCAGACTTTGAAGTCTCTCCTGCGTGCATATTGCACAGAGCTGGATAGAGCCTGGGAGGAGGGTCTTCCCTGGCTTATGTTGGCTGCAAGAGAAGCTGTGCAGGAAAGTATAGGTTTTAGTCCTAATGACTTGGTTGTTGGACACAAAGTGCGTGGACCCTTGGCTGTTTTAAAGGATGGTCTGGTGGAGGCAGAACCGCCCAGAAATTTGATTGATTTTGTCAATGGCTTTAAACATCGTCTGTTTGTAGCAGGTGAAATGGCGAGGGAGAAATTGCAAGTGTCACAGAGTAAGATGAAAAATATCTATGATCGCCGTGCGGAGCATCAAGAGTTTAGTCTGGGAGATCAAGTGCTTGCACTGATGCCTGTTGTGAGCTCGCCATTTCAGGCTAAATATGCTGGTCCTTATACAGTTGTTGAGAGAAGGTCTGACCTGATTGATATAATAGCAACACCAGGACGGAAAAAGTCAACACTGTTATGTCATGTCAACCTTCTCAAATCATATTATAAACGTGACGCTCAAGTAAGCCAGATCGTAAGAGACAAGGTGCATCCGGTTCTGCTTGTGAGTTCGGTGTCAGAATCACAGGAGGTAGACGGAGTGCCAGAACCAGATGACAGTTTGTTATATGGTCGTCTAAAAAATTCTGAGACACTTCGTAACCTTGATAGTCTGTTGTTGCATTTGACTGAATCTAAGCGTGGTGAGTTGTCTGATCTGATACAGAAATAACAATGTCTGTTTGATGATGTTCCTACATGCACAAATTGAATCGAACATGATGTTGATGTTGGAAACGCACAACCAATTAAACAGCATTTTTACCGCATGTCTCCAGAGAAACTTAAATATCTAGACTCTGAAGTTGGTTACATGTGGGAAAATAAAATTGCAATCCCGTCACCTTCTAGTTGGTCTTCACCGTAAACATTACACTACAAATTAATTCAGCCAGGCAGAGTGGTGACTGAGAGGAGACTGTATAGTCTGTGACAATAGGGAACAGCTGAGGGGGAGTGTAATGAGTCCATGAGTGAACAGGTGTATGGAGTTTGAAGAATGGAGTCTGGGAGATTGTGACCTCTAGTGGAGAGAGGAAGAAACGCAAGGCACAAACTCTGAGTGACTGACAAGGGCCAAATTGTTATGGCAAGACTAGGTCAGAGTATCTCTGAAACAGCAAGGCTTGTGGGTTGCTCCAGGCAGTGGTCTGAGGAGAGACAGTCCACTAACTGATGACAGATTGCTGGTCATCTAAGACTCATCAATGCATGGAAGCAATGAAGGCTATCCTGTCCAAGGCTATACCTTGTTCAAGCCAACAGAAGGTCTCCTATGGCACAAATTGCACAACATTTTAATGATGATAATGGGAGGAATGTGCCACAACACAATGCATTGCACACGCCTCAAATCAGACGTAAATGTGACATATGCCACCTAGCTAAATGTTGTTGCAGACAAAGGTCCACCCCTTCATGATGATAGAGTCAGGTGGAAGTGGCCTCTTTCAAGTAGGACAATGCTTGGTCCATGGTTGTTTCAACTCACAACTGTAGCGTATGGACCAGATCATGATAACACATTCATTCTAATAATCAGAAAGATTTTTAATCTACTGACTGACCTCATGTAAATTACAGATTAGGGCCAATGAGTCTGCATCAAACTGTGCCATTGACACCTTTAGGGGCCTGTTTGAGCATCACCAGGAACACTTCTACATTCCTAGCTCAGACTCAAAAGCTTCCAAGAGATCTTAATCAGCTTCAATGAAAAGCATGCAGAGGAAAATACCTCCCCATGCTGCTCACACACGCACACATATGCTCAAACCTTCTTGCATTTAACTCCGAATATAAGCCATTCCAAATGTATACGATATATACCTGTGTGTTTGTATGTTTCCCAGCTCATATTTAGCATAGTTATGATTCTCTAGCCATGTTAGTTGACCTCTAAGTGCCTATATTCAAGCATAAGAATGTATCTTTATGTTTCTATATTTCTTGCATATCTTTCTTGGTACCTAATTAAACCTCTCGGTTTGCCTTAGCTAAATATCTCTACTATGTGAGCCTAAAATGCATCATACTATTTGTACCATAGTTTGGGTAACCAGATAACCAGTTCATCACGCCATTCATACAATATGTAAATCAGGTGTCATTGAGACAAAGAAACACTTTCCTGCTGAAACGATATGCCTTGTTATTGGTCAATCCAACTAAAAGGGGTGTTACCGGGAAACCAGATAAAACCTCTTCCACACCCAAAAAGTTTGCTTCTCTTAACTTGCGATTCCCTGTAGACACCCATCACCTTGGACACCTCGCGACTTGGGGGGGTGGGGGTAGTTGAGAGTTGGATCTTCCGGCAGTTTTCAGCAACTTTATTGATTCACTTAGTTTGAAACAGTCAACCCATGGATGAAATGATGAAGGTTTCACTCCTAACACGATTCAACAGGAATCTACACATTATATATGCACTGGGACACTTCACTTTTACAGACCAGGCACTTTACAGAACCAATGCAAGTAACCTCTTGTTAACTATTAAGATGTGCTTCTAGGTTGTTATATGTACAGTTACTTTACACTCTGTTAAGCCAAAAAGTGCATACTGGCACTTTAACAATAATTTATTAAGTGATGCAAATTTTTGAGAAACTTTCAATTGTTTTTGGAAGAATTTTAGGAAAGAAAAAGATGATTTCAGTCTTTACAAAAGTGGTGGGAGTATGGCAAAATACAAACCAAACAATTATGTCAACAGTATACTCACAATGTCACAAAAGATATAATAAGATCCATGAAAGAATTAGAAGAGGAAATTCTTAAATTTCAAGAAACAGCAGAGTTAAGTGGAAATCAAACACATATTGAATCCCTTTTTTTAAAGAAATCTGCTTTGTCTGACATACAAAGAATAAAGGCACAGGGGGCGCTAGTGCGATCAGGTTTTAATGATATAGACCAGATGGACGTACCCTCAAAATTTTTCTTTAGTCTACAAAAAAAGAACGGTCAGAAACGCTTTATACATTCTTTGTTTTCTGAGACCGGTTCTCTTGAATCAGACCCTATTGAAATTCGGAAAAGAGCAAACGGATTTTATGAAAAACTTTATAGTTGTGAGCACAGAGAAAATAAGGTTGTTGAGCAATGTTTTCATGAAGAGCTACCAAAGGTCTCTGAGGACTCTAATGCAGAACTCAAGAGAGCTATAAGCCTGGAAGAGTTGCATGAAGCCCTCCAGAGTATGGAGAACGGCAAGGCTCCTGGGATCGACGGAATCCCAGTTGAGTTCTATAAAGCCTTTTGGCCTGTGATAGGGGAGGATCTGCTGGCGGTTCTCAGCGACAGTTTAGTCGGAGGACTTCTGCCGCTGAGCTGTAGAAGGGCGGTCCTTACCCTGTTGCCAAAAAAAAGGTGATGTGAGAGACATAAAAAACTGGCGTCCTGTATCATTATTGTGCTATGACTATAAATTGCTCTCAAAAGTTCTAGCTACTAGACTAGGAAGGGTTTTGGAAGAGGTAATCCATTCTGGTCAGTCGTACTGCGTACCGGGAAGATCAATCTTTGATAATATTTATTTTATAAGAGACTTATTTGATGTGTCAAAAATATTGGGAATCGACATGGGTTTGATTTCCTTGGATCAAGAGAAAGCGTTTGATCGTGTAGAACACGATTACCTTTGGAAAACATTTGGTTTTAGTTCTGATTTTATAGGTTACAATAAAATTCTTTATAATGACATTGAGAGTCTACTGAAAGTTAACGGTGGCTTATGTGCTCCTTTTAAAGTGTGTCGTGGTGTACGACAGGGGTGTTCTCTGTCAGGAATACTTTACACTTTGGCAATAGAACCACTTTTAAATAAGTTGAGAAGAGTTTTAGAAGGGGTATCTTTACAAGCCTGTAACAGCACTTTGTGTTTGTCAGCATACGCTGATGATGTGGTCATTATACTTAGTAAGCAAAGTGACATGGATTTATTATTAAAAACATTAAGAGAGTTTGAAACCATATCATCAGCAAGAATTAATTGGGGTAAAAGCGAAGCAGTGCTAATAGGAAAGTGGGAAAGAGGGGTACCAGTACTCCCAAGTGGATTAAGTTGGAGAAAAGATGGTTTAAGATATTTAGGAGTGTTTTAGTAGATGAAACAACTGTTCAAAAAAATTGGGAGAGAACAGTTGAAAAAATTAAAGGTCGCCTATTGAAATGGGAATGGATTGTAAAGAGTTTATCATATAGAGGACGTACTCTGATCATTAATAATTTAGTAGCCTCTTCTCTGTGGCACCCACTTGGCATGCATTGGTCCACCTGTATCGATAATTGTTAAAATTCAGTCCCTTTTAGTAGACTTTTTTTGGGAAAAGATGCATTGGATACCTCATAATGTAGTATATTTACCAAAAGAGGAAGGAGGACAAGGGCTTGTACATCTGCAGAGCAGGACTGCAGCTTTCCAGCTACCGTTCATACAGCGTTTCCTCCCAGGTCCAGAGACTTTAAGCTGGAGGCCGGTGACCAGGACGATTCTAAAGACCGCTGAAGGACTATGTTTGGACAAGTCTTTGTTCTTGTTAAATCCCGGAAAAATCAACACCTCCAGATTGCCACAGTTTTACAAGAATCTTTTTAAAGTCTGGGACCACTTTCAGATCAAAAGAACTGATTCTCCGTCATCATTGTTTTGGCTGTTAAAGGAACCTCTGATTTATGGATCACGTTTGGACATTCTAGGAGGGTGTGGGACAATATCAGCAGACTTTATTAAATCTAAGATCACAACCCTTAGGTGTTTAATTAAAGTGTCTGGTTCAAGCTTTGAAAAAGATGAAGAGGTAGCTGTTTTATTGGGGGTTAAATCCACTCGAATTGTGGCACAAGTGTTAAAAAACTGTACTCTGCCTTTACAATGGAAGAGAAAACAATGCTTCAAGTTTACTGTGAAGGGGAAGTTATCCCTAACGAGAGGGATCCGTTTCCAAATCTGTCTCTTTCACCAAATTTAGGTGAATATGCAGGAATTTTTCTAAAATCTGAAAAGTTGACAGATTTGTTTGAAAGCAATGGACAAATGTTTTACAAAGCTTGTGTAAAATCTTTTAACAAAAAAAGAGCTACAAGAAAGAGTTGACACACCATGGCGTAACATTCTTCAGATGAGTGACAATGTCAGACCAGAGTGGAGAGCATTGTACAAGCCACCGTTAGCTAAAAGAGATGGAGATTTACAATGGCGAATTTTACACTGCATTATTGCCGTTAATGCTTTTATTTCTGTTTTAAATCTGGATGTTGGTAAAGAATGTCCTTTTTGTTGCCAGAGAGAAACTGTTTTTCACACCTTTCTGTACTGTACAAGACTAAAACCTTTATTTGATAGTTTGCAAAATCTTTTTACTTGTTTTAATGAGAAGTTTTCCGTACAAACTTTTATTTTAGGTTTGAAATATGTTCAAAGGTGAAAGTATGAGTGTCATTTGTTGAATTTTATTTTGGGTAAAGCCAAAATGGCGATTTATATCAGCAGAAGAGATAAAATTGAGAAAAAAGTGAATACAATGTTGAAAGGGTGTTTGCAGCAATGATCAAATCAAGGATTGTAATTGATATTCGTTTTTACAAAGCAATGGATTCTTTAAATGTTTTTGAAGGAATATGGTGTCACAGAGGAGCATTGTGTTCTGTCATTGAGAATGAACTTCATTTTGTCATTTTGCACTCCACTAAAAAAAAAAAAATTACATTGTTTTTATGTGAATATTTTTGATAAAGATGATTGAAAAATTGAAAAATCGAAAAATCTCTCTCTCTCCTCCCTCTCTCTCTATATCCATGCCTTCCTTGCGTTGGCATCTATGTTTAATGTGTGTATGTTTGTGTTTAATCTGATGTTGCATGTTCCCCCGTAGTGTTGTTTAATAAACATCCATATGTATTCACACTTGGTTGTCTGTGTTCGCTGCTCACAGGACGAGGTCACTTTACCGTTCCGGTTTCTTGTATAAAGTACCTTGAGAATTCTGAACTATAAATTAACTCCAGCATCTCTAGTATGATCAAATTAAGACTTGTACCACCTGTTGACAAACACATCTGACATGACTCCTCCAGATTGGTCTCGAACCTTGTCCAAAGTGTGACTTCTACAAGAGCATCTACAAGTTTTCCACAGTCCCTCTCTCTACACACCACTGCAGCATCAGTCATATCCCAAATCCCAAGTCTTTTTCTGTTTTGCACCCCAGAACATTTCCCTCCTCTATTTATTTTGAGACTGCGTCCTTGATAGTAATGTCAAAGGGTGAGCAATTATGTTCCAATTTCCCTTGTACTCACTTGATGATAAAATACATTTTGAGTAGGGCTGGGACAACGCGTCGAGGTCATCGATGACGTCTACGCAAAAAATACGTCGACGCAAAATATGCGCATCGATTCGTCGACCTGTTTTTATTTCTCTAAAAAACGTTTACCTTATGTGCGCTGAATATACGCGATGGCCGGATCAACATTCTGTCCAACGTTATATAACCAATCCAGGGGTTTTTCTTCATTGATCTTTTTTTGGCGGCTGTCAAAGCCTTATTTGATCGGTGAGTGATGTAGAATAGAATGACTGCTGGGCCTGACTGGGCGCGTACGAGAGAGAGCCCCGGCTGTGCGCGCGCACTCACAGTCTTCAAACAACACGAGCGCTTCTTGCTCTCTCTCTCCCTTGTGCATATTAATCAATATCATTAAACATGATAGAAAAAGGGCGGAACGCCAAAGTTTCACGTGGAGCATTGGTTACTGTATTCTTTAAATTGCTCTAAACAAGTACTTTGGGTGACCTTTTTTATTGAATGCTAGACATCAAGTTGTTGTTTTTTTCATCTGAAAGAAGAACTTTTTTTCAGTAAGCTAGGCCCTATGTGTTCAGTAAGCTTGTTTCAGTAAGCTATGTGTTTTCAAGGCTTCAAGGTTTTATTGAATGCTATCTCTATAAGTGCAAAGTAATGCATTCTTAGTCAGTCTTTTATTTTGTAATTTTAAGAGCTATAAACATATATTGCAATGTTAAGGAATTCATGTTTTTTTTTTCATTCAGATATGTAAATCAACATGTATAAATTGTTAGTATTCAATTAATGGGGAGATAATCGAAATCGAATCGGTCTGGAAAAATTAATCGTTAGATTAATCGATGCATCGAAAAAATAATCGCTAGATTAATCGTTTAATAAATAATCGTTTATCCCAGCCCTAATTTTGAGCTAATTTAAAATGATGAACAAAAGTTAATTGTTTCCTTTATTTTTAACAAATAAGCATTTGATTATTTATGACATTTATTAAAGAAGATTTTCACAGAATGATTTTGGCAAATGACTTCAGAAATGTATATTACTGCAACTGATCTCCAAAAGACAGTAAAATACCATAAAATCCACAGAACATTTATCACTTGTTGTTCACTTCAAAACAAGCAGGGAACTAAAATCACAGTTTGCTGGCTCAGTCTGAACTGTCATTAGAGAAATCCAACATTATTTTGTCTGTCTATAGTCACAAACAAATCCGAGCGTAATACTCAAGTATCCAGCACTTATTGTAAGAAAAAAAAAGAAAGAAAAAAACAACTTCCATCACTGAATTAATAAAAAAGAGGGGAAAAAAATAAAAAAATCAAACAACATAAATTAAATATTAAAGTCACCTTCTTACATCTAATTTATTTGAAAGGAACAAAAAAAGTGAAATATGAAATCAAACACTTAAACCTGAGCATGAACTGTAGCAATCATGGCAATAAACACACTAGAAATTATGTTTGCAGTAATTATGTTGTTCAAGATATGTTTATGACTCCAAATATTTAAAAAAAAAATATCAAAGAGAACTCTAAATGTATTTCAAAAAATTGTCAAGCAAATTCATCAACCAAAAACAAGCAAACAAAACAAAAAACAAAACAAACAACAGAAGCTTTAATGAGCAGTGGCATTGAGTGTGGCCACTGAGTCATATACAGTAGTCCCTGCCTCATCATTCAACTCCCCTACATCATCATAGTCTGCAAAAAAAAAAAAAAAAAAAAACGTATTCAATATTGTGATTGCATCAGTATTTCTGCAAATTGTCTGTCTGTACATTCCTGCAGAAATTGTGCAACAAAAAGAAGTGCAGAAATCGCAAGACCAAAAAATAAAAAATACCTGACAGGTTTCTCACATCTTCATTGCTGTTCTCAAGATCATCATCATCATCACACTCCTCCTGATCTCCCTCTATAATGCACATGTATTAAAAAAAAAAAAAGTCTTCATGAATATCTGAGGCTATTAGATTGGACCTGATAAAGCCATGCTGATTCACTTATAGTAGAAACCCATGTTCAATATATCATAGAAAACAAAATAGAACTAAAAATGAAGTTCTGTGACTCACCTGTTACACATTGAGGGCACTGTCTACTAATGACGTCATCGTAATTCTCTGGTGTGTCCACTACACACACACACAAGCATTTATTTTATATTTAATATGTTGAATATAAAATAAAGCTGATAAAATATTATTCTATTTATATTTGAACTACCCTTCACCTTAAAGAAATGGGGTGTAAAAATGCATGATAAAAAAACCTTTTTTAGTACCATAGTTCTGTTCACAAGTAATGACATCATCATAATAGTCCTCTGGTGTGTCATCTAAAAATGTAACATGAAACCAATGTCATAATACTCAAAACAAACTTATACTAATAAACAGATTGTAGAATTACAGAGAGAGAACTACAAAAACAAGTACAGAGAAGCACCAGCACCTGTCTCATGATCTGGTTTTAGTCCATCAATGATGACATCATCATAGTATCCTGGTGTAATTTCAGTGACCACCCCCAAAAAATAATAAATAAATAAATAATCATCCTCATCATCATCACTTACAAATTTCACTGTTTATGGGTCATACATTTTCTGTAAATTGTGAATTTCACCATTTACACTGGTTTACCAAGTTTGTAAATCAGCTCTCTAACCTAAGAGAAGCTCATCAACATCTTCATAAGTATGCAGATCTTCAGAGTTTAGACTCCCTTTTAAAAGAGAGCAGAACAGTCAGAAACATGTCAGAATTACTAATACGGATTACCTTTGGAGCATAAAGATTGTTGAGAAAAAGTAAAAAAATATGACCCACAAAATGATTTCAGTGCTTTCTTCTTCTTTTGGAAATGTGTCATCTTTGTAGGAATCAGTATTGCAAGCAATGATGGTGTTAAGATCACCTTAACTTTAAATATGGATGAGATAAACTGACTTTTAATCAATTGCACTACAAGGGTAATTGGAAATGAGTGTGATAAACCTCCAGAAAGCAATAAAGTGCAGATTTTCCCTTTTACGTTCTATCCATCTGATAACCCTTTAGTTTTAAGACACCATTACACTATTACTTTATTGAGGTCTTTTCTGCATAACATATGAATGATGCATTAATGCCCATTATGGATTTCTTTTTATTTCATTTTGGATTGACTGACTGAATTGTATTTTATTGACTGATTGATAACCAGAAGGGCACCTGGGTACTGCATACCAATATCTGTGCATGTAGTATGCAAACCCATTCCTCCCTACCTTTCAAAATCTGCATATAGGAAGAGACAACTAACAAACATATGAACCTCTTCTTCAGAAAAGAAATAAAAATTAATAAAAATAGAAAAATATCAAGTCACATTTATTTATATTACACTTTATACAATAACAATTATGAGGTTAAATCACAACACTGAACTATATTTTCAGAAAACCAGCTCTTTTTGTAGTTGATACTTATTAAATCTGATTAAGCAGATGTGAATGACAGATAAAGCTTTAATTCTACAGTGGATCATATCTGTATCACTTGTATTTTTTTCTGTATAACTGCTTTGCAAAGATTTGCATTGTGAAAAGAGCTATACAAGTAAACTTGAATTGAATTTAACCGATGTCTCCTATCAATTAATGATGAAATGATATAATGATTCATAATTAAGAGATAAGGATGAAAGGTTTCCCATTACTAGAGTAACAAAACTTTAACACTGTTAAGTGATGTGTTTTGCTTGATGTCATTACTTTCTCAACAAGATTTTCACAATTATCTAAACACATTACTTCACAACATAAGTTGAGTTCCAATCAATTAAAAGAGGACTTCACAGGACATTCCACTATTTTACGTGAACCTCTAATCCAAATAATAAGAGAATAAGAGTATATCAATACATCACTTTACAGGAAGTTGAGAGGGAAATTTATGAACCTGTCCTTATGCATTACTACAGTACTTAAATAAGTTTAACTGAAATAAATGCCTGAGAAAGGAGGTGAGGCTTTTCGTTGAATTTAATTAGTACCAGGTGGGGTTTGTATGATTGTTTGTAGGTATAATATGCAGAATATGCAAAAGTTACAATGAAAGAGGAGAAATGAACAATGTGTAGTGGCCCTTTGAATCAGAATGCAGTTGGGTCATTCTACAGAAACGTCCACTTTTGGTATGGCAAAATGTCTTAAAATGGATTTCTTTTTATGACATTTAAACGTAGACCACATTATTAGATTACCTTTTGACTTTATGAATACATATAAATAAAAGCTGAATTAATGTTCTTTTTAGCATTTTTGTGCAATTATTTCAAGACCACATTTTTTTTGTCACTGGTGTTACCTTCTTTATCAATATCAAAATACTTTATGAAATATATTTTCTCAATTTTTTTTTTCAGCACATGTAGTCAGTGTTCCCGAAAAATAATGAAAATGCAGTACATACTGCATCAAAGTACAGTAACACAGTAACACAGCACTGTAACACCAGTGACACAATGAGTCACCAGTGACACACATAAAACCTGATATACTGATCTTCACTGGTGTTACCCAAAAGGAAGGTAACACTAGTGACAGTAAAACCAGTGACAATTTTCCTGAAAAATGTATTTTACAAAATGTCTGCTTTAAGCTATCAAACCATATGTTGTCAATCATTGCATACACTAAATTAAGTAGTGTAATCCATTTGTATTATAGTTTTTTTTTTCTTTATAATTCCCTAACAATAAATAGGTCATACCAGTGATGTCAACTAAAAGCTTCGTATGAAATCATAAGTTAAATGAAAAGAATTCTGATAACTGAAAAGAAACAGTGGACTTACAGTAACATGTGACTTTTTTCATAGATCTTTTGAGAATAGGATGGAGGAAGTCAAGTGATGTTATCAGTGTGATTTTTATTTCAAAATAACAGATTTTTTGTCAAACGGTAACACCAGTGACACAACTTAAGGGAACCATTGTTTTTATGATATATTTTATAACATTTATTCAGCATTTTTTTTATATATTTTGCCATTTATATCATATATTTGATAGTTATGAATACACTATTGTATTTTAAATGGTAGAAAAACCTGTTTTTGACTGCAA
Organism: Carassius auratus; assembly: GCF_003368295.1. Lineage (NCBI taxonomy): Eukaryota > Metazoa > Chordata > Actinopteri > Cypriniformes > Cyprinidae > Carassius > Carassius auratus. The sequence goes on from NW_020528487.1 coordinate 209,966, forward strand.
AATAAAGCACTTTCCCCCTCTACATTGCTTTGGTGAAAAGACGTTTTGTGGTGCTTAGTATTTGTTAACATTTATTAAAACAAAGAATGCCACATTGCTTTCAATTGTAATATATCTGTAAAGGCTAGGGACAGAAAAATGTATGTTTCTGTAGAATGACCCAATTATATGTAATTATATCACATGATGCCTTCCTTACCTCTCCGAGAGACGTGATTGTGTCTATGACAAATTTCCTCATAAACTGGCTCAATCAGTGTCTTGTGTAGTCCTGTGTACCAGTCAGAGAGAGCTGTGAGTGAAGACAGACAAACCTGCATCAGTTCACAACACATGACTGATCACACACTGAATAAGACACAATATGACAGTCTCTGGATCTCTCCTACAGTACCTCTCCTCATCACTCTGTTCTGCTGAATCAGTATAAGCAGTGACACTAAGAGCAGTAAGAGCACAACTCCCAGAAAAATCACTAGCACTGAGGGAGACTCTGGTGGAGGAGTTTGTGGAGGAGAGACTGATGTTGAGTGCACTGGAGGAGAACCTGATGGTGTTGAGGCAGGAGTAATGGACACTGACACATCTGACAAAACAGACACAAACACATTAAAAACATGCAAATGCACAAATATTTGCTCTTAAATGATCAAATGAATATTAATCCTCAGTGTTTGCTGTGACCTGCACAGGTGAGTCCAGCGTGCTCTTTGTGGGAGCAGTCAGTGTGGTTATTCAGGGAGAGAGGACAGTCCCACAGGTGAATCTCATTCCCTCTGCACTCAACTTTGTTCATCCACACACAACCTTCACCAGCACCAAAGACTGAATTCCCATCAGCCCTCAGTGCTGCTCCACAACCCAGCTGCCTGCAGACCACCTGAGCATCGCTGATGTCCCACTGATCATCACAGACTGAGCCCCACACAGCGTTATGATACACCTCCAGCCTCCCAGAGCACCGTCCGTCCCCTCCGATCAGTCTGAGAGGAACATGATCTAAAACGCACACATCAGCACTGACCAACTTCAGCACACAGTTCAAAAAACAACAACAATAACAACACACTGCAGTTTAAAGAGTCTAGGGCTGTGACAGAGCTATTTTGAGTTATCAATCAAAAATAGTGAGTTTTATACAGTATGTGGAAAAAAGTAGTAAACATTTAAACCTATTTGTTGTCAAATAAACTCACTTGAATGCGGTCTCTGGTGAGGAGATACTGAACATGATAGATGGCTCCGTGGAGACTCAGGACTCTTCTCCTCTGAGATTATAACATGATCACCAATTGACAGATTTGTTATTTATATAGAAACATCACCAAGTGGTCTAAAATCTTACCTGAGCAGGTGATTTTGGCCACTTCATCATTATCACAGGCAGTCTGTCCCCAGGGTGAAGAAGGACACTGCCATAAAGTGGAGTCATGTGGTCGACAATGAAAAAAATCAAGCCAGTTGTGTGACTTCAGTCCCACTGAATATCTGATTTCACTGCTAGATCTTCCACAGTTCAGCTCTTGACAGATCAGACTCGCTGTGTCTCTGTCCATCTTGTTCCAGCACACATTACCCCAGGATCCATTGTAGAAAACCTCTAGATTCCCTTCACAGCCCTCAGTTAACCTGATCTCTTTGAACTCTAGATGGAAAAATTATTTGTTATTTTTAAATTATTTATAAGTTATTTGAGTGCCTTTGAAAAATAAATATAAAAAGGCCTATATTTTACAATTTGCAGTGGTAAGATGCATGTCTTTGTCAGACTATGAAAAGTTAGAAGTGGAGTTCTGGGTCAAAGTGCAAGAATCTTTCAATTGAATTTTTCAGGAGTGTTTCAGTACTGTATTCTCTTCGCATTAAAAAAAATTACATCACTTAAAGGAAACACTTCCAGAATTCTTTTGAAAATGGAAACACTTTGGAATAAGAACAATTTTTAACCCCCTTCTTGATCTGTGTAATGTAAATACACTAGAATTTATTTATTTATTGTTTATTGTTTACCTGAGCACACGACTCCTACATCCTCCTTGTGTATGCAGTCATGTTTTCCCCAGCCTGGAGAAGAGCAGCTCCACAGGGACGTCTCATTCCCCTCACACTCCACCTCATCCAGCCATATGTGTCCAGAACCAGGACCAAACCAGGCTGGTACCTGCTGGTTACTGAGGGCCACTCCACACTGCAGCTGTCTGCACACCACATGAGCATCTTTAATATCCCAGGAGTCATCACACACTGTCCCCCATGAGCCGTTGTGAAAAACCTCCAGCCTCCCTGCACAGTCTCCCCCAGAACCCACCAGCCTGATGGACCCACGACCTGATATTCAGAGACAGAAAAACACTTTATTGATCACGAACAACTGAAGAATCTGTCCAGATGTTGTTCTTCTCACCAAGGCAGGTGATTGACAGCTGTTGTGTGGAGCTGCAGTTGAGAGTTTGTGGAGAGCTGCAGTTCCCCAGATGAGCTTCACTCCCAGAGCACTGGAAGCCTGTCACACACTCATGACTGTGTTCAGGACTGGATGAAGAGGAGCTGTAGAAGTTCAGCACAGAGCCACAGCCCAGCTGTCTGCAGACCACAGAGGATTCAGAGAGACTCCAGGAGTCCAGCAGAACTCTCCTCCAGACCTGATGGATGAAAACTTCCACCTCCCCCTCACACTGTCTCTCTCCAGACAACCGCACCATACCGTCATGAAGAGCTAGAGCGGAATCTGAGGGAAAAAATGTCATTTTTTAATAAACTTAGATTTGTGGTAGAACATACTGAAATAGTCTTCAATATACATAATTTAGAGAGTTTATCGGTATCATACTCTCAGTGTCAAATAAGTTTACCAGAGCAGATGACTCCAACATCTTGTCTATGTAAACATTCAGCTCGACTCCATGAAGAGATGGAACATTCTGAGAGTTTTGTTTCATTCCCGTCACAATCAAAAACATCAGCCCAGATTTCACTACTTCCCTCTCCAAACCAGTCTGATCCCACAAGAGACATAGCAATCCCACAATTCAGCTGTCTACAGAGGACACTGGCAGCTCTCATATCCCAGCATGGATCACACACTGTGCCCCATTTGCTGAGAAACTGAAGCTCCACTCTTCCAGAACAAGAGTCTGAACCGTTTACCAGCCTGAGATCTGTGTATCCTGAATAAAGAACAGAGAGGTTAGAAACAAAGTACAATGCAGCTGTCAGAGAAGAAATTATATTTCCTCTAAAAACAAATGAAGAAAAAGTGAATATTAATACTTTACCAGAACAGATCAGTCCCACAGTGTTGTCACTGGTGCAGTTGTGATTGTGTGATGATGATATTGAACAAAATGAAATTTGAGATTCATTTCCTCTGCACTGAATCTCTTGTGTCCACATCTGAGTGTCTCCTTTGTCAAAAGCGGCTGCTCCCAGCACCTGTACAGGAGCTCCACAGTCCAGCTCTCTACACACAACCTCTGCATCCTGCTGGTCAAAGACAGCATCACACATTGACATCCACATCTGATTATGAAGGATCTCTAACCTCCCAGAGCACAGGTTAGATCCATTAATGAGTCTGGAAGGTTTATGGCCTGTTTGGATAAAGTACATGAACAGTGCACAGTAGACAAAGATAATTGCTTGATAGCTAAATACTATACACAGCAATACACACACACACACACATACATACAACAACAAAAAAAGTTTTCCAAACAAAACAATAATTCACCATATATTCATAAACAATAAGTTAAATGATTTACCTGAACAGATTACTCCAGAATCAGATTTGTGAGTACAGTCGTGTTTGCTCCATCCTGTTGACCCACAGTTCTTCAGTGTAGACTCTGATCCAGTACATAATACAAGATACATCCAGATTGGTCCTGATCCTTGTCCAAAATGAGCATCACCCAGAGCATCTACAGGTTCTCCACAGTCCAGCTCTCTACACACCACTGCAGCATCAGGCATATCCCAACCAAGATCACACACTGTTCCCCACTGACCTCTATGAAGAACCTCCACTCGACCAGCGCAGCGACTGTGACCACCAACCAGTCTCACATTCTTTTTATCTAAGTCACAGGAGAATAGAGATACAACTGTGGGTGTGTCTCTATAAACTCCCTAAATTGTGAATCGTTATATTGCGTAAAACAGATTCCCAGACAGCAAGCAGTTTCGGCCCGGATCCGGCCCACATCTGGCCCGCATGGATTTCACACAGGCCAGATCTCTGCCGGATCTGGGCCGAAACTGCTTGCTGTCTGGGATTTGGGCACAGCACAGTGGTTCACTACAGACTGGAATACTGATTTTACAATTTCTAGTGACATCACTATGTGCTTTTGTTGGTTTATGTGATTTATGTTTCACAATTCAGAATTTCCATTAAGGAAATATACTGAATATCTGGTTTTTGCAGTGCACTGTGTGATTTTTAGTGAGCAAATATTACAGTGCACTCAAAGGATTTTGTGATTGAGACAGCCCTTAAAAATGGCTGGCTCCCAGGTTAGTGATTGAGACGCACCCTATGAGAAAAAATATATGAGGTACTACTCTCATATTATTTGAACTCTCACCAGCACAGAAAAGCTTCTGATAATCATCACGTGAACAACTGTCTTTGTGTAAGGAAGTTGGACAGAGGTGAATCTGAGACTCATTTCCTCTACACTGAATCTCTTGTGTCCACATCTGAGCGTCTCCTTTGTCAAAAGCAGCTGCTCCCAGCACCTGTACATGAGCCCCACAGTCCAGCTCTCTACACACAACCTCTGCATCCTGTTGGTCAAAGACAGTGTCACACACTGACATCCACGTCTGATCATGAAGTATCTCTAAGCTCCCAGAACAACTGGAGTTTCCAATAAGCCTGACGCCTGAAGTAGCAAGAAATAAGAAACCAGAAGAGAAAAAAAAATCAGATGTGTTTGTTATGTAAACATGTAATTCTTGTCATTTTGGCCTACCACAAAACACTTATTACTGTTAAAAGGAGTTGAATAGGGAAAATAATTGGTTACCAAGTCTCAAGTCACTCCAAACTACTCTAACTATCTTTCTTTGATTGAAGAAAAATGGGGATTTTAAAGAATACATGAGAGTAAGTAAACAATGACTAACTTTTAATTTTTGGATGAACTGTCCCTTTGAGTCAAGTGGAGTATCAGTGATGTAAAAAAGGGCTTGTTTGAAACAGCTTACCTGAACATATGACTCCAGCATCTTTAGTATGATCACATTGAAATAAACCCCATTCCACTGTTCCACAGTTCTTTAGCGTAGATTCTGATCCAGTACATAACTTCAGATTTGTCCAGATTGGTCCTGATCCTGGTCCAAAATAAGAATCACCCACAGCATCTACAGGTTCTCCACAGTCCAGCTCTCTACACACCACTGCAGCATCAGCCATATCCCAGAAATGCTCACACACTGTTCCCCACTGACCTCTGTGAAACACCTCCACTCTACCAGCACAGCGACTGTGACCACCAACCAACCTCACTCTCGTGCTGCCTATAAAATGAACAGAGAGAGAGAGAGCAAAATGTGTATGGACAAAAGAGAAAAAAACGGTTTCATACAAAGAGAGAGAAAAAAATAAATAAATAAAAACAAGGCTCAAACCTGTACACATCAGTCCAACATCACTGTCATGTGAACAGTTGTTTTGAAGTGATGGTGATGTTGGACAGAAGTGAATCTGAGACTCATTTCCTCTACACTGAATCTCTTGTGTCCACATCTGAGCGTCTCCTTTGTCAAAAGCAGCTGCTCCCAGCACCTGTACAGGAGCCCCACAGTCCAGCTCTCTACACACAACCTCTGCATCCTGCTGGTCAAAGACTGCATCACACACTGACATCCACGTCTGATTATGAAGGATCTCTAACCTCCCAGAGCAGCGAGAACCTCCAACCAGCCGGACTTCTGGAGAGAAAAAAAAAATACAAAAATGAAAAGAAGAACTTTTAAGTTAGAGAATTTCAAAAATTAGTCCTACAGTTTAAATCATATAATGAGAAATCATATTTTCCTTGATCTTCTGAAATAAAAGACATCATAAAAACATTACAAATTTCAGCAAAATATTTTCCACAGTCCAAAAACTTGTCTACAAGACAACTACATTGTCTTAAGCTACAAAAACATCCCTCACAGAAAACAGTGCATTGTTGCTTTAAAAATTTGAATACATGAGCCACATTCTCATCGTAAATGACATATCACATTAGAATGTACAGTAGAGTTTATTTTAACAGGGCCTATTTTAACAGTACGCATGGACAAAAATAAAGGTAGAAAATGGTAAAAAAAAAGAAAAAAAAAGAAAAGAAATTAACTTATGTCTGCTTTTGGTGCAGTTGTTTTGTACAGTAAAATGGGGTTTCTAGCTTCAGCTTACCTGAACAAATGACTTGAGCGTTTTTTTCACGACACTTGTCATGAAAATCTGAAAACATCGATCCACATTTCATGAGTGTTGACTCTGATCCAGTACATTTTGCATGTTTCATCCAGACCGGTCCTGATCCCAGTCCAAAATAAGCTGCACTCAGAGCATCTACAGGTTCTCCACAGTCCAGCTCTCTACACACCACTGCAGCATCAGCCAAATCCCAACCATCACCACACACTGTTCCCCACTGACCTCTGTGAAGAACCTCCACTCGACCAGCACAGCGAATGTGACCACCAACTAACCTCACTTTTATTATCTCTGTGAATGTTAAAGAGTGCAATAGCAAATGTGAGAGTAAATTTTAATTGTTAAAATAAAATGAAATTAAATGTGTTGTTTTACTTAAAATGATTACCAGTACACAGCAAAGCAATGTTGTTCACATAAGAACAATTTTGTTTTTGTGAGGATGATGTTGGACAAAGGTGAATCTGAGACTCATTTCCTCTGCACTGAATCTCTTGTGTCCACATCTGAGCGTCTCCTTTGTCAAAAGCAGCTGCTCCCAGCACCTGTACAGGAGCCCCACAGTCCAGCTCTCTACACACAACCTCTGCATCCTGCTGGTCAAAGACTGTGTCACACACTGACATCCACGTCTGATTATGAAGGATCTCTAACCTCCCAGAGCAACGAGAACCTCCAACCAGCCGGACATCTATAAAATAAAACAACAAATCAGCAAAATTATGGCTTAGAGAAAAAGAATATGGTACTGTACTTCAAGAAAATTATTTGTACATATAAGCCAGTAATGACATGACTAAGGATATGTAAAATGCTTTACCTGAGCAGATGACTCCAGCATCTTTATTATGAGAACAGTAGTTTTTTCTCCATCCTGATGATCCAGAGTTCTTCAGTGAATACTCTGATCCAGCACACACAACAAAATTCATCCAGATTGGTCCTGATCCTGGTCCAAAATGAGCAGCACCCAGAGCATCTACAGGTTTTCCACAGTCCAGCTCTCTACACACCACTGCAGCATCGGCCATATCCCAGTAATTATCACACACTGTTCCCCACTGACCTCTGTGAAACACCTCCACTCTACCAGAACAGGAATGGTTGCCACCAACCAACCTCACATTCTTTTCATCTAAGTGACAGAAGTATACAGAGAGAGACTGAAGGTGCATCTATTTAAAGGAATATTCAGAGCTCATTACAAGCAGAGCTCAGACAACAGCAATTTTGTTATGTTGATTAATACAAAAAATCATGCTGATTCCCTCTTAAAGGTTATTATTTTAATGAAAAGCAGTTAATATCTCTATCTAAAAATCTTGGTGTATTACTAAAAAAATGTATCCTCCATAAAAAGCTCTGGAAAAATAATAATAAAAAAAAAAACACAGACACAAAAAATTCTTAAATCAGCATCTGTACATGTATGGCAGGCTTTTCGTTTCAGTGTCTGTTGAATTCCAACACAGGCACACCTCATTCTGCTTAATGAAGTATTGATTAGGTGATCACCTCAACCATTTTTTTTTATGAGTAAAATTTCAAATGTCACTCAACACCCATAGGATGACATCAAGTGACCTAAAAAAAAGAATAGCAAACAGCAGCTGGGGTGAAGTGCATGGCAAGGACAGTTCGAAATGGGCAAAGACAGCAGAGGACTGGGGTAAAGTCATCTTGCACCCACTGTGAAATCTGGTGGAGGACTGGTGACGATCTGGGGGTGCTTTCTGCAAGGATGGAATTGAGCACATTCATCTTTGTGAGGGGAAAAAGAATCAAGCCACGTACAAGGTTGTCCTGTAAGAAAACTTGTTTTCTTCTTCTCGGGCAATGTTCCACAATTTTGAGGACTGATTTTTTCCAGCAAGACAGTGCTCCATGCCACACAGCCTGGTCAGTTAAGATATGGATGGACCTTAACCCCACTGAAAACCTCTGGATTGTGAAGATGGATGATTACAAGCCAGTAAAGCCGAGCTGCTTGAATTTTCTTTAATTTTGCCAAGAGCGGCATTAAATCACCTAACAGCAATGTGAAAAACTGGTGGAGAACATGGCAAGACGCATGAAAGCTGTGATTGAAAATCAGTGCTATTCCACCAAATATAGATTTCTAATCTCTTCCTAAGTTAAAACATTTGTGTTCTTTAAAAATGAATATGAACTTTCTTTGCATCATTTAAGTTTTTGTTGTTGATAATTTGATCAGTTGTAATTTTCTTGAAATAGATGCTTTACAAATTTTATTTTACTCAAACACATATAAATAGTAAAACCAAAGAAACCTTTGCAGTGGTCTCTTAATTTTTTTCCAGAGCTGTAGTTTTTATTATTATTATTATTATTATTATTATTATTATTATTATTATTATTATTATTATTATTATTATTATTATTATTATTATTATTATTATTATTATTTTATCTTGTTTCTTGTGATCACACTTTCTTGTGAACATAATGAAGCATTTATGCTGCAGGATCATGTATAAGCAATTGATGTTTTCATTTTGTCAGTGATACTTCCAATTCTTTTATCAAATCAGAACTTTATCATCATAGATACTCTAATGTCCCCAAATGTGTGATCAGTTTTACTGCCACCCAGCTTGAACGACTGGGACATATGCATGGTTATACATTTACATTTAGTGATTTAACAGATGCATTTATCCATGCGACTTACAAACAAGAAAAATAGAAACAATTAAACCAACAAATGAGCAACAATATGAAGAGTTCAGAAGTGTCTTCTGAAATTTTCATCTAAAATGAGCATTTTTATCAGGCTCCGGTATTTTTTCTTTAGTTATTTCACTATAATGGCATAGTAAAGGACCTATACTTTGCCATTAAAGTAAAATTACTGAACCTAAACATAGGAGCCTGATAAAAAATATTAATTTTAGGAGATTTCAGATAGCACTTAGAGGCTTTTCTATCTGAACTCTTCTTATGAAAAAGGTAGGAGAAGTCTCAGTTAGTCTAACATGGTTAAAGAAAGATTTTTGACACAATGATTAAATTGTTTGTGACCAGAGAAGCAGGTGCAGGTGAGTAATGTATGGAAGGTTAAAACAACATTTTCTATTTTGATATCACATGAAAATTATATTTTGATCACAAGACTTGAAAACAATTATATTGTAATAGGGATTACACAGTCATCTAAAAAATCATTACCATATAATTACTTTTTTTTTTTTTTTTACATAACAGTGATCGAAGAAAATACTTTTTTTTTTTTTTTTTTTTTTACTTTTTTTAACTGTATCTCTTTTTACTTCTGTACTTACCAGCTGTGATGAGCATTACAACTGAAGACAATAAAATGAGTGTCAGGCATCTTCCCATCATCCTCAGCATGATTAACTCAACACCCACAAGCTTCTCCGCGCTTATGATACAGAATTACAAGTACTCTCTCCTTAATGAGAGAGAAAGAGGCCCAACACCCTCCAATCACACTCGCTATTACCTTATTAGACACAACAGAGGAAATCATCAAACAACTTCAGTGACAAATCAGAGGAGGCTTTTTAGATTTTCTCCATATACATCAAAATAGTCCGTGCTGATTGGACCCACCCATAAAGAAGAAAATCACAAAAATAAACTGTAAAGAAGTCTTACAGGAGACAGGAAGCTCACTGGTTTATTTACAGCATCAAAGTCAACACCTGCAGAGACAAGATCAAAAATCAGAATAACTAATAAAAAACTGTGTTACATACATTTACATACATACGTAACTGTTTATACACACATTTAATTTTTAGTTTATACATACATTTACTCTTTGTAAAATATGACTGTAAAATAGCATACTGTAAATCTTTTTTTAAGCATTATTGTCTTTATTAAGAGCACAGAAGTCATTACACAAGTGAAAGTCAGAATCAAAAATGCACTTATTTGGAGGCATTCTCAAACAAATCCTATGCAGCGCTGCCAACGATTTTGAAACACATTGACGTGCGCTGTCTCGCTCTCCTAGGGTCAAATGTGTGTGTGCGGACGCGCTTTTCCAGGACAAATGCTCATATAAGGACTTCCGTTCTCATCTACTTCATTAGATCCACGATCGGAGTCTTTGTACCAACACGGAAGTAAGATTTTCGACACAGAAATTCTCAGTCATTCTTCAAAATTATTTTTTAAAACTTTGGCCCTTTTTAGCATGAGAATCCATCTCTTTGACACTGTGAACAACTCTGAATACACAAAACACCATTGTACCCCCCCCCCCCCCCTTTAATTTGAAGATAAACTAGCCTTTAAAATGTATCTTAATCCCAGAACATGGAAACAGCTTCAGCTTCAACTGAATAAGGCATAGAATCAGCTAAATTTACTATAAATTAAGGAGGTAGCATGAATTAATGCATGAATTTCCTTCAAACTCCAGAAGCTGTAATATGTTTTATGTTTAAGCCATGATTTTGCCAAGTAAGACATGTTCCTGGATCAACATTTTTTGATGGTCCTGGATCAACATTATTTTCTAAAATATAGATTTAACCCAATCCTTACCCGTAAACCTAACCTTACCCATAATTTATTCCTAAAATCAGTGTGAAATGATAGCTGATAAACAAGGGTGTAGAAGGACCTAACTCTGGCTGTGAACCTAAAACAGATATTTCCTGAAAAGGTATATCTCTATTCTGATTGGTTGATTGGAAGGATACACGATCCAGGAACATGTTGTACTTGGTGAAATCACGCTCACCCTTCCCCCACATAATCTCACCCCTGATTTCCACTGCACACGTCTGCGGCGCGTTACGGCTCCGACGCGGTTACCGGTTCTGATCGTGGCCACTCTAGTCAATGCTTATGTTTACACCAAACGCGCCGGGGCACTTCACTTTCACTAAAGACAGGCGCCTAGTCTATTTTTGACGCATGCCGCGTACAAACCGCAAAGCAAATACAAAACAGTAAAAAAAAACTAAAAAACATGTACATTTCAAAATAAACAGACTCCCAATCTTATTTCACATTAGCCTCCTATAGTATAGGATTTCAACCTGTGGGCCGCGGCCCCCTAGTGGGTCGCGGTGTTATTGCAGGTGGGCCGCCAATTACTTTTAAAATAAATAATAATATTGTTAATATATGTAAAAATGTCAAATGTCAAAGTCATAACATAACATCATTTCATATATATAATTAAATAACAAAAAAAATAATACTAAACTGTTACTATGCTTCCACTATTTGAGCTCGCTGATTGGTTTAAGAATAAACCACCAATTTATCTCAGATATTTTTTGCTATGTATGCTACAGAAAAACTAATTCAAACATGCATAAATGGCTGTCAACATATTCCCTCCTGACTGCTTGCTCCGCTGACTGTCTACCCGCTGCCGAGCTCTGCCTGGGTCTGGTTCTCCCATCTCCCATTCTAGGGCTGTGTGATTGTCATATTGTCATATTGTTAAATTGTCATAAAATCGCTTTTCTCTCGGTTCATGTCAAATTAATTTGGATAAATAAGTCGCACCTGACTATAAGTCGCAGGACCAGCCAAACTATGAAAAAAAGTGTGACTTATAGTCCGGAACATACGGTATGTCTGTTCTAGAGATGTTACAACTTTTTGATAAAGCTCTAATTGGTTTTATTTTGGAAATATGTTTCAAAATCATCCTGAATGCATTTAGCATATACGTGTGTGCCAAAACAGTTAACAATCTAGCTTCTGAGTACAAAATTATTAACTTAATAATAGTGGCGTCAGTTAATTTTTTTGCAATTTCATAAAATTCTGAAATGATTGTACATTACGGGATTTTTTAAATTATTGATTGTACATTGTACAGAGGTAAAAATGATCGTACAAATACATTTATATATAATTAATAAATAAATTAATAAATAAATAATTATCGAGACAACAGAAGCACTGATGACAACACAGCTGTTTCACGATTGGCCAGATTCTCCCAAGTTAGTATAACTGCAGACCGGAGATCTCCAAAATGGGGCGTGATCTCCAAAATTGTGTGTTTCGGGTTATTTAAGCCTTTTTTAGTTCCAATAATGGCCACAAATCTGTGTTTTCAGAACCGATAAAAGATTTATTTGTATTTTTTTTTTATTGTAGTAGCGCTGTTGTATTGAGACACGTTTATCCTACAACACTGATAAAAGAATATATAGCCCCACTGTATTAGTATTTAGCGAGGTGAGCCCCCTGGTCAGATGGTGCAGTGACAGCAATCTCTCTCTGAACGTGGAGAAGACGAAGGAGATTGTTGTTGACTTCAGGAGAGAACACACTAAGCATGTTCCTCTGACCATCAATGGTGCGACTGTGGACAGAGTGAGCAGCACCAAGTTCACAGAGGACCTCTCCTGGACCTGTACGTACAGTATTGTTCAAAATAATAGCAGTACAATGTGACTAACCAGAATAATCAAGGTTTTTAGTATATTTTTTATTGCTACGTGGCAAACAAGTTACCAGTAGGTTCAGTAGATTGTCAGAAAACAAACAAGACCCAGCATTCATGATATGCACGCTCTTAAGGCTGTGCAATTGGGCAATTAGTTGAAAGGGGTGTGTTCAAAAAAATAGCAGTGTCTACCTTTGACTGTACAAACTCAAAACTATTTTGTACAAACATTTTTTTTTTCTGGGATTTAGCAATCCTGTGAATCACTAAACTAATATTTAGTTGTATGACCACAGTTTTTTAAAACTGCTTGACATCTGTGTGGCATGGAGTCAACCAACTTGTGGCACCTCTCAGCTGTTATTCCACTCCATGATTCTTTAACAACATTCCACAATTCATTCACATTTCTTGGTTTTGCTTCAGAAACAGCATTTTTGATATCACCCCACAAGTTCTCAATTGGATTAAGGTCTGGAGATTGGGCTGGCCACTCCATAACATTAATTTTGTTGGTTTGGAACCAAGACTTTGCCCGTTTACTAGTGTGTTTTGGGTCATTGTCTTGTTGAAACAACCATTTCAAGGGCATGTCCTCTTCAGCATAGGGCAACATGACCTCTTCAAGTATTTTAACATATGCAAACTGATCCATGATCCCTGGTATGCGATAAATAGGCCCAACACCATAGTAGGAGAAACATGCCCATATCATGATGCTTGCACCTCCATGCTTCACTGTGTACTGTGGCTTGAATTCAGAGTTTGGGGGTCGTCTCACAAACTGCCTGTGGCCCTTGGACCCAAAAAGAACAATTTTACTCTCATCAGTCCACAAAATGTTCCTCCATTTCTCTTTAGGCCAGTTGATGTGTTCTTTGGCAAATTGTAACCTCTTCTGCACATGCCTCTTTTTTAACAGAGGGACTTTGCGGGGGATTCTTGAAAATAGATTAGCTTCACACAGACGTCTTCTAACTGTCACAGTACTTACAGGTAACTCCAGACTGTCTTTGATCATCCTGGAGGTGATCATTGGCTGAGCCTTTGCCATTCTGGTTATTCTTCTATCCATTTTGATGGTTGTCTTCCGTTTTCTTCCACGTCTCTCTGGTTTTGCTCTCCATTTTAAGGCATTGGAGATCATTTTAGCTGAACAGCCTATCATTTTTTGCACCTCTTTATAGGTTTTCCCCTCTCTAATCAACTTTTTAATCAAAGTACGCTGTTCTTCTGAACAATGTCTTGAACGACCCATTTTCCTCAGCTTTCAAATGCATGTTCAACAAGTGTTGGCTTCATCCTTAAATAGGGGCCACCTGATTCACACATGTTTCTTCACAAAATTGATGACCTCAGTGATTGAATGCCACACTGCTATTTTTTTGAACACACACCTTTCAACTAATTCAACTAATTGCCCAATTGCACAGCCTTAAGAGCGTGCATATCATGAATGCTGGGTCTCATTTGTTTTCTGAGAATCTACTGAACCTACTGGTAACTTGTTTGCCACGTAGCAATAAAAAATATACTAAAAACCTTGATTATTCTGGTTAGTCACATTGTACTGCTATTATTTTGAACAAGACTGTATGTACTGTACATGTGGAAGAATTGACAATAAAGCAGACTTGACTTGAATTATATAGTCTTTTGAAGTTTAATCGTCACATTAATCCATAAACCTACTGCGATTTTTATCGTTCCATCCCTAAATTTAACACCCTCCTGAAATGATAATAAAAGCTTTTCTTGTACCATTACCATTGTACTTTACATGTACTTAAATATGATACAACTAAACTTAAGAGTTTTTAAGGACTCGCAGAAACCAAGCGGACAAAGTGGCTGACTTTCTTACACGCCACTATAAAACCGTTAATTAATAAAATGGATAAATGGATGAAAGTAATACAGTATAGACCATGAAATATATCAGTTACCAATTATTTGGATATAAATGGCTTTGAAATCCAATCACATCAATTGTTTAGTTTATGAATGAAGTTTATGAATGAAAGTCTGATCAGTGATCCTTTAACAGGGTGATGTATTGAGCAGCTCACTTGAGCAAATGACTCCAGCATCACTGCGATGATCACAGCTGCCATGAACACCCCAACCTTCAGGACTCTTCCTCCTCCATATAGAGAATCTTCACTATATCTTCACCCCAACCTTCAAGACTGATAACTGATCACTTTAAACATATATTTTCCTCATACGATGAATAAATGAAAATTCCTTAAAAATAAATTGTGACACCCAGCAAATAACAATTTACAGCATAACAGGAAAACAAATAATATTTTTCAATTTTCTCAATAGTGTTAACTGCAATCATTAAGCTCAACCACTGAACCATGTTAAACAAATACTTATATATATAAAAAAAAGATGAATATATATCTTCAAAAATAACTACAACATATATCTCCAAAATTTGCAACCCTGTAATTTAATCTGGCATTATTATTATTATTATTTTAAACATTTTTCATTCAAGAATTTCATTCTATTATTAGAATTATAGTACAAAAATCTATGTCTTATTGTAAATAAACCGCTTTCATTCACTGCAGCAAGTATTAAAGTACATGGACTTGTCCGTTGAATGTAGCAATGTGTTTTTCAACCACAAGATGGAAGCAAAAAAAATATTCTAATGACTGCAAGGTGCATTTCATCCTGCAATGCGTTAGTCTTTCAATTGATGCCAGCAACGAGCTGATAAGAGTCTTGTGCTCGTGTTACAGCAGTAGAGAGTGTCTACATTTTGAACGCTTACTGGAACAGAAATACAGTATTTATGTTTTTCTTATAATAAAATTCTTAATTACTTTATTTCTGGTCAAGCATACATTTTTATTGTAGTAAACTGTTCTGGTTAAAAAGCCTGAAATTAGACAAAGCAAAATAATAGTGCTTCATAACACATTGAGGTCTGAGAGATGAGAGATACTGAGAATTTAAGTTTCATTAACAACCACTGTAGGTGACAAATTTTTCATTTATCAACAATAAATTAAGAGGCATATTAAATATCAGCATAACGACAATCTCAACTCTTTTTAAAAGTCATAGAAAAAGACACTTCCGTTGGGGGATAAAAATACAACAAGATAAATACAACAAGATCAGTGCTTTCAGAAGAATACAATCCAGCATGTTACAAACACCATTTCTTCTGTGTTTGTGCAATTTACTATTCTTTAACACTTTTAAGACTCTTTTCTGTCCAAAGCAGAACTTCACAGATGCTCTATCTTCATTCTCTACCTCCAGACTAGTTCAATTGTTAACCAGTTCCACCAACATCTGTCCATAAGCACTGAATCAGTGGGAAATTCCAGCTCAAAATCAGATCAGATGTCCCCAGATGAAATAATCAGCAAATGTTCCAGCAGCAGATCACGTCCCGGAGGCTCGTAGACCCTAGAAAACTCGTAGAAAACAATGCCATTCAGCAAATCAAATTTGAGAACTGTTGTTATGTAATAATAACCTGCTTTGAAGGAAGTGTTGTAGATGATGAATTAGATGTTCACCCTGTGGTGAGTTGTGCTTTTTGCACGTGGATCTCTTAAAATCCCCATAGAGGAGCAGCTGGGGCAAAACCTGTTCAGTGCATGTGTGAATCTGTGTGGGTCAAACACAGGAATGAGAGACAGAGGAGATCATTTGTACCCCAGTGTAGTCAACCCACTCCTGTTCCACCCCGCTGACCTCAAGCTGTTGTCCCTTGACCATCAACCCCACTGGAGGACAACTGCTGTTTTCAGGGATCAACACAAGCTCTGAACTTATAAGTACAGATACACAGTCAGACAGAATAGATGTCAATCTAAAAAGTATACAATTAAAAAAGCAATGGGAGAATAAGTAGTTTCTACGTAAAGCAGTGATTGTAATATGTGCTTCATTTTCTGCTGTTGTATAAAGAATTTATGTATATATATATATATATATATATATGTAGTGTGTGTGTGTGTGTGTGTGTTATAATACAGGAAAGACTTTATCACAGCTGAGGGTAAAATTGATTACTTGTGGATTATTGTGATGTTTTCATCAGCTGTTTGAATTCACATTCTGACGGCACCCATTCACTGCAGAGGATCCATTCAAGTGATGTAATGCTGAATTTCTCAAAATCTGTTCCCAACCTGTTGCCCCATAGAATATTGAAGAGCTGCACTAAATTAAATTTATAATACAAGTGTCATTTTAGTTCTGCCTTCCATATGTTATATGTATAAAAAATTTGTCATGTAAAATGCTGCTGGTCTAATGAGAGATTTTGTTATAGTTTGCATGCATCCTGACTCAAATAAGGAAGTGAGGATATTATGGGAAAATGTTTTCCAGCGCAAAACATTTTAATCTGAAACCTTTTACATTGCTGTCCAATTTGTGATAGGAAACACATTACAAAAACTTGTTTACATTTTCATCCACAACTGAAAAAAAAAGATTTATTTCCTAAAATCCTGTTAACACTTCAGACAGTGAGACAAAAAGAAGCTGATTATTTTCAGATGGAGCTCATCATGCATCATTCTAGATGAGATTGGCATATGTTTGAGTGCGAGGGAGAAATAGAGACGAGATTGAAAGAGAGAGAAATAATAACAGAGTATTTTCCATCTGTGCATCCTGTTAGTCACTTTGAATCACTGATGAAAAGATGAATCGCTCCTCTCATTCCTTCCAATTCCCTTCGGCCTCACTCTCCATCTTTTCCCATGCAGTTCCCTATAAAGCACTGATGCCTGATAAAGAAAATTGTGTTTTTTTCTTTGTTTCCTTCTTCATCTCTTTCTCACACAGAACTGACAGGGCCTGGATGTCCACAAAGCTAAAACAGCAAAGAAAAGTAGCATTCAAAAATCATAAGAGGCTATTAACACAGAATGCAGATTTGCACTCAACTGCACTGCTTTTTTATGTATTTTTTAAAAACACACAGCTGTTATAGTTGAATGTTGCACCTTGCAACGAGGCACTCAAGTTCGAAAATACTAAATCTAATTTGTGTGTTGTCATACGATTTGCTTATGCCCAACTGACAGATATGTGTAGGGCTGTACTTTTATGCTGCTTTTCTACAAATCACACTTTTCTGTACGAATCACCTTGTACAAATTTATATAAAATTAACACCTCATAAGCAGCGTCTGATACTGTGTTCTAAAAGTTAAAAAATGTTTCTTATAGCAAGACCTGACAAGTTTGTCAGGAATCGGTGCACTGGTCATGCTGTATATTTCTGACTCACTAACAAGAACATGTTCAAAAAAAATCATTTGTTCGGGAATCAGAACACACTGATTGTTGCTGTAAGTTTCAGACTCATGAGAGTAATTCATTTGAGAATCAGACAACCTGGTCACTTCGTATGGTTTTAATTCACTAAAAACAAGCAGATCATAAGATCACTTAGTTCAGGAATCATGTTACACTTGCTCTCAACCCTGATTGTGGTTCTATATCCACTCAGGATATATTATTTCGGATGAACCATCAGTTTGTGATGTGACGTGACATACAGCCAAGTATGGTGACCCCTACTCTGAATTCGTGCTCTATATTTAACCCATCAAACGTGCACACACACAGCAGTAAACACACACACACACACACACACCAGCCATTTTTGCACCCTGGGAGCAGTTGGGGGTTCGGTGCCTTGCTCAAGAGCACCTCAGTCATGGTATTGAGGGTTGAGAGAGCACTGTACATTCAGTCCCCCAACCTACAATCACTGCAGGCCTGAGACACAAACCCACAACCTTTGGATTATGAGTCCAACTCTCTAACCATTAGGCCACGACTTCCCAAAAATCAAGTTAAATCAAGTTCCCAGCATATCCATAAGTAAAAAGAGAATTGGACCTGATCAAAATAATCAACTGAACTGAGCACAGCTTGTTTCAATCCAAAATCCATATTACAGCTTTTCATAATCAATGACCAAAGCACATTAATGTAATTGGCAGCACACCCAGAGTACTGTGTTATGAATGGTTTATACATAATAAAACCCTCCACATGCCAAACTGTAAAGCAGAATCTCATTTCAATGTGGTTAACAGAGTTCACAGAATCGTCAATGAGAAACCTTATCATGCTGCCAAGCCCTTTAATGTCACAGACCTCTATAGAAAAGAAATGCACAGATCTGATAATGGGGAGGTTTTACTTGCTTTACATTACACAACTGATAAGTGACCCCTTGTATCACATGGAAACTGATCCCACAGAAAACTGCTGTCACTGTTTTGTGAGTATAAACAAAATGATTCTGTTAGGGCCTAAATTTTCAGTCTAACGTTCTTCACAGACGGCTGAGTGGTCAAGAAGGAAATGGGCATGTAAATTAAAACCTCCTGTAAGTTAGAAATCTTGAAAAAAGCAAAAACAATATTTGTTTTTTGTTTTTGGATCTGCTTTATGTGGTAACAGTCTTTTGATATAAATGCTGTGAAAGTAAGTTGTTGACTTGGGCAAACTGTGTTGTGGTTTTGAAGTAAAGACTGAAACAAAAAGCCCCTCACACTTCTCTAATTATATGAGGATTAAACATCTTAACATGCACAAATGTACAGGATTAACATACAGCAGAGGGTTAAATGTACAAGTTCTGTTATCTGTCCTACAAATGGTTTGTTACCTGCTCTTTCAAGTAGCAAAGTTGTTCAAGGAGGATGAGATCCTCTATACATGGTGCCAAAGTGACTTTCAACTGAGGAAGATGCAAAAAAGACATAAATGAAGTTTATAATCAAAATAAAGGACATATAAGTTTCTCTGTTTGTTTAAAATATTTTATGTTAAATTAAGTTATATTGCAAGTAAAATGTTTATATAAATATAACTATATGTACTTTAGAAAAAAAATTTAAACTCACATACACATATAATGCAAAATAAAAATATATTTTATTATGTAATATTTTATATTGTTATATTTTACAGTTTAACAGAATAAACATAATATATATTTTTTTTATTGCAAAGTAAAAAAGTTCTATATATATATATATATATAGAAATGTATAAGAAAATAATATATATTTATATAAATCTATTAATATAATTTCTTTAGTTAAAATCTTATGTATATTATTGGAAAATGTTTACCAAATCAGCATATTATGTGACTCATAAGACTTCATACATTTCATCTATACCATCACAGGAATAAATTACATTTTAAAATATATTAAATAATATATTTATATAAAATATAATACAGTATACATTATTTTACTGTTTAACAGAATTCTGCAGATTGTCCCTCAAAATCAAGGGAAAGTCCACTGACACGATGTGGGGATAAAATTTAATTGAATGTAGTTTAAAAACTAAATGTACAGACAGTAAGTCACATGAAGAGGGTGAACTTTGCACTCCTTGTTGACTTGCACATTACTGTAACCTGATGGTTTGGCTTTGACTCACAGAAGCTTATTAAACCTGAAAACAGGGCTTTGTGGTTTGAGTCACAAGTATCAGTCAGCACTGAATCAGATCTCTACAGCTCTCTACAGCCACGATCAAGTATCTCAATAAACATTTCTCATCCTCTGCAAAACAGAAGGAAGGGCCGGAGGGAATTTGGAGCCTCTTTATTCTCTCCTCTAGTTTACTAAAGCTCTCCGGCGACTAAAACAAAGACAGGTGGTTGTTTTCTGTCTAATGAGCTGATCCTGGTCTTTTGGAGGGGAACAGTGTAGGAGCTCAATATTTGTCATAGAGCATTTTTTTTTTTTTTTGACTGAGAGTTGATTCTGCTGCAGAGTGTGTTTCTGTTTTTACAGACTGTTTTTCAAAGCCAGGACTTTTTATTTTATTTTATTTTTTATTGAATTATAATTTACTGCCAAACCTTCAATAGTTGGCAATTTGGTTGGCAATATGGTTCTTTAAGTCATGAAGATTTGATTTGCCAACAATTAGTATAAATATATTTTAAATGAATCATAGTGATCCCGTAAAATAACATGAAGAACTGCCAGATAAAACAGTTGACACCACAGGCAGCTGAAACAGACAAGAAACAATTTTCTTTCATTTCAAAGCTGCTTGCTAACACAACTCATGCTTCTTTGATTATGTTTACTTACTTATTGATAATGTTTACTTACTTATTTATATTTTTTATTACTTCATTTGAAATGTTTGTCCCATTTGTGGCAACTAAAAAAATGACAATTATGTCATCCACACAATCAGGCATGCAGAAGACAGAAAGAGATTAGGATGCAGACTGCTTCACCTCTGAACTTTCAATCATATTTAAAAGAAGAAAAATCATAATAAAATACACAGTGCATCTAATTAAATCAGACAAATATGCATAGGCACATTTGCTGTACATTCTGGCATTCAAGCTTGACCAGCACATTACAATCAATTGTGCAAACAGCCTCAATCGCATGAGACTGCCCTCTTTTTATGCAAATTCTGCAGGAGAAATGGGTTTTTAATGTATTAATATTTATATGATATATGACACAATCAAATACTCACCCCTCCTCCAGCAGACACTCTCTCCAGAGCCTGAGAGGAGAATAAAAAGAGTTTGTGAAGAGTCTGCAGGAAACAAGCTGGAACTAAAAAAAACTTATGATAACACATGATATCATTGTTTGATAGTTGCTTTCAGTTAAATAGCATTATGTGCTCATCTAAAAAAAAAAAAAAAAACACCTAAAATATTGTATATTTAGTGTTAAAATGTGATGTAAGATTCATCAGCTAATAAGCAAAGGATGTGGTTGAAGATGCGCGGGCAATGTGATGTTATTTGTGACATGTGAACCAGAATTACGAGACAAGCTGACATCCTGGCATTTCGACCACAGAAACAAGCCTGAGCCTTCAAATACTGACTAACAGAGAAACCACACACACACCATCATCACACCCTGAGCAACAGCCACAAAACAACACACAAAAACAGATGAAATCAAACCGCTTTTAACATAAAAATACTGTTCACTTTTTAAAAGAAATTATACTTGTAGTGAGCAAGGATGCATTAAAATTTACCAAAGATGACAGTAAAGTATAAAATATGTCTGTTTCAAATAAATGCTGTTCTTTTGAACTTTATATTTATCAAAGAATCATGTAAAACTTTTTCCAACCATTTTCAACTTTGATTAAAATAAGAAAAGTTTCTAGAGCAGCAAATCAGCTTATTAGAATGATTTCTGAAGGATCATGTGAACCTGAAGATTAAAGCCTTCTGAAAATTCAGCTTTGCATCACAGGAATAAATTATATTTTAAATTATATTAAAATAGAAAACTTATTTTAAATTATAAAAATGTTTCACAATAATACTGTATTTGTTTTATATTTGAACAAAGGAAAGCAGCCTCGGTAAACATAAGAGACTTATTTTAAAAACATTAAAAATCTTAACAACCCCAAATTTTTATTGCATTTTAAAAGTGAAAGCTAAACATTATGTGGATGAGAACCTGTTGAACACATGCCACTCAAACAAGACCCACGCTGTGGTTTGAGGACTATTGGTGACGCAGATAACCACTGTTTACTCCAGCTATCATGTTAATCTAAACCATGCCAAACTGAACAGGATCCAGAGTCCAGCACAGGCCTGAAAAATGTATGAGCTGTTTATAAAGAAAATGCAGGGACAGTGTGCAAAGCAATATCAGCATTTTCATCATGAAATGTCTGAAAGTGAATGAACTTC
This sequence comes from Carassius auratus, assembly GCF_003368295.1. Lineage (NCBI taxonomy): Eukaryota > Metazoa > Chordata > Actinopteri > Cypriniformes > Cyprinidae > Carassius > Carassius auratus. The sequence goes on from NW_020528487.1 coordinate 232,556, forward strand.
AACACTTTAGAAGATCAGTTGCTGTGAGGTGTTAAACTGAAGGATCTTCAGTTAACATTTGATAATAAAACATTGTTCAAAATTGAAGTGTGTATTTTTTAAATGAAAATATTAATTTAATTCACTATAAATAAGTGACTGCTTAACCAAATTATGCTTGTGGGTGGGACTTCCTGTTTTCTGTTGAAGTAGGAGACATTGCGAGGGCTCTTCTGTATTGAGTCAGCAAATGCAAGCCCTGAGAGGAGATATTATGTAAAAAGTATTACGCTGTCAAAATGAAAAAAACATAGCAGTTAATTCTGCTCAAGCAAGTTAAATTCTATGCAAAATCTACATAAATCTGTGGGATACTGCTAGTGACACATAGATGACACACTTCACCTTTATATGCACAGCATGCTGTAATCTTACAGGTTTTGAGACTACAAGACACAATGTTCATTTCCACTAGAACTGCATTAGTTTGACTACATTTTGTTTCTTCATCAGAACAAACGTTCTGACATCATCATGCTGAAACACCACGTTACATTTACATTTAGTCATTTATCATATGCTTTTATCCAAAGCGACTTACAAATGAGGACAATAGAAGCACTCAAAAAACAACAAAAGAGCAATGATATATACTGTAAGTGCTATAACAAGTCTTAGTTAGCTTAAACACAGGACACGTAGCGAGTGCTTTTAAATAATAAAATAAATGAAAAGAAAACAGATATATAAAAGAATAGAGCAAGGTAGTGTTAGAGGTCTTATTTTATATCATTGTATAATAAATGAAAAGAAAATAGAATACAAAAAGAATAGAGTTAAAATAGAGAGTGTTAAAGTTAGAGGGTCAAATAAAGATGGAAGAGATGTGTTTTAAGCCGATTCTTGAAGATGGTTTAGGATTCGTATTGAGTTGGGGAGGTCATTCCACCAGGAGGGAACATTTAATTTAAAAGTCTGTAAAAGTAACTTTGTGCTTCTTTGGGATGGCACAATCAAGTGACGTTCACTTGCAGAACGCAAGCTTCTAGAGGGCACATACAGTCTTGTTCAAAATAATAGCAGTACAATGTGACTAACCAGAATAATTAAGGTTTTTAGTATATTTTTTATTGCTACGTGGCAAACAAGTTACCAGTAGGTTCAGTAGATTGTCAGAAAACAAACAAGACCCAGCATTCATGATATGCACGCTCTTAAGGCTGTGCAATTGGGCAATTAGTTGAAAGGGGTGTGTTCAAAAAAATAGCAGTGTCTACCTTTGACTGTACAAACTCAAAACTATTTTGTACAAACATTTTTTTTTCTGGGATTTAGCAATCCTGTGAATCACTAAACTAATATTTAGTTGTATGACCACAGTTTTTTAAAACTGCTTGACATCTGTGTGGCATGGAGTCAACCAACTTGTGGCACCTCTCAGCTGTTATTCCACTCCATGATTCTTTAACAACATTCCACAATTCATTCACATTTCTTGGTTTTGCTTCAGAAACAGCATTTTTGATATCACCCCACAAGTTCTCAATTGGATTAAGGTCTGGAGATTGGGCTGGCCACTCCATAACATTAATTTTGTTGGTTTGGAACCAAGACTTTGCCCGTTTACTAGTGTGTTTTGGGTCATTGTCTTGTTGAAACAACCATTTCAAGGGCATGTCCTCTTCAGCATAGGGCAACATGACCTCTTCAAGTATTTTAACATATGCAAACTGATCCATGATCCCTGGTATGCGATAAATAGGCCCAACACCATAGTAGGAGAAACATGCCCATATCATGATGCTTGCACCTCCATGCTTCACTGTCTTCACTGTGTACTGTGGCTTGAATTCAGAGTTTGGGGGTCGTCTCACAAACTGCCTGTGGCCCTTGGACCCAAAAAGAACAATTTTACTCTCATCAGTCCACAAAATGTTCCTCCATTTCTCTTTAGGCCAGTTGATGTGTTCTTTGGCAAATTGTAACCTCTTCTGCACATGCCTTTTTTTTAACAGAGGGACTTTGCGGGGGATTCTTGAAAATAGATTAGCTTCACACAGACGTCTTCTAACTGTCACAGTACTTACAGGTAACTCCAGACTGTCTTTGATCATCCTGGAGGTGATCATTGGCTGAGCCTTTGCCATTCTGGTTATTCTTCTATCCATTTTGATGGTTGTCTTCCATTTTCTTCCACGTCTCTCTGGTTTTGCTCTCCATTTTAAGGCATTGGAGATCATTTTAGCTGAACAGCCTATCATTTTTTGCACCTCTTTATAGGTTTTCCCCTCTCTAATCAACTTTTTAATCAAAGTACGCTGTTCTTCTGAACAATGTCTTGAACAACCCATTTTCCTCAGCTTTCAAATGCATGTTCAACAAGTGTTGGCTTCATCCTTAAATAGGGGCCACCTGATTCACACCTGTTTCTTCACAAAATTGATGACCTCAGTGATTGAATGCCACACTGCTATTTTTTTGAACACACCCCTTTCAACTAATTCAACTAATTGCCCAATTGCACAGCCTTAAGAGCGTGCATATCATGAATGCTGGGTCTCATTTGTTTTCTGAGAACCTACTGAACCTACTGGTAACTTGTTTGCCACGTAGCAATAAAAAAATATACGAAAAACCTTGATTATTCTGGTTAGTCACATTGTACTGCTATTATTTTGAACAAGACTGTAAGTCTGAAGTAACAAATTTAGGTAAATGGGTGAAGAGCCAGTGGTAGTTTTGTAGGCAAACATCAATGCCTTGAATTTTATGCGAGCAGCTATTAGTAGCCAATTGCAAATTGATAAACAGAGGTGTGATGTGTATTCTTTTTGGCTCATTAAAAATGAATCTTGCTGCCGCGTTCTGGATTAATTGTAAAGGTTTGATAGAAGTGGCTGGAAGACCTGCCAAGAGGGCATTGCAATAGTCCAGCCTGGACAGAACAAGAGCTTGAACAAGGAGTTGTGCAGCATGTTCCGAAAGAAAGGGCTTGATCTTCTTGATGTTGAATAAAGCAAATCTGCAGGACTGGACATTTTTAGCAGAAAGTCAGCTGATCATCAATCATAACTCCAAGGTTTCTGGCTGTTTTTGAAGGAGTTATGGTTGATGTGCCTAACATAATGGTGAAATTGGGATGAAATGGTGGGTTTGCTGGAATCTCAAGCAGTTCTGTCTTGGCCAGGTTGAGTTGAAGGTGATGGTCCATCATCCAGGAAGAAATGTCTGTTAGACAAGCTGAGATGTAAGCAGCTACCGTCGGATCATCAGGATGGAATGAGAGGTAGAATTGAGTGTCATCAGCATAGTACATGTTGTATTGCCTCTTCTTGAGTTAGTGATCAAACAGACAGTCTGGTGAAGGGGAGAGTGTTTGTGATGTCAGTCCAACTTCTGCAAATACTTCAGGTGTTTTAGTTCTATCCCTTCAGCAATCGAGAGCCTGTGATGTGATCACCAGGCTTTAAAAGACAATGAGATATTATTGTAGCCCTGCTGTGCTTCATAGCACAGTAATTATGTGATCAAAATATCACATTTTGAAGGCACTCCAATCATTTCTGTGCTGCCTGCTTTATGAAAAAAATGTCTAAGAGAAGGAAGAGAGAGAGAGAGAGAGAGAGAGAGAGAGGGAAACCACATGCTCTCTTAAAACTAACACCAACTCTTAAAGGAAAAGTTCACCTATAAATAAAAATTCTGCCATCATTTACTTATAAGCTATATGACTTCATTTCTCTGCAGAAAACAAACAAAGATATTTTGAAAAACAAGAGTGCTTTTTGTCCACACAATGAAAGTCAGTGGAGACTAATGGAGTCGTTTTGGAGCCTAGTAAACTTTAAATAATAACAATAATAACAATAATAATAATAATAATAATAATAATAATAATAATAATAATAATAGTGATTTTACAATTCATTAAAATAAAATATATAGTTACAAATTAGTACATTTTTCTAATGATAAGAGTATTATTAAATTATTAAATTATATATTAAATTAATGAATTACGTAATTTAATTTCATAAACAACAATTTATTATTCATTATATAATAATATGTATATTCATAATAAAATGATAAATATAATAATAATAATAATAATAATTTTGGTAAATTATTTTATAATGAATAACACATTTATTATCAATCTTGTATGTGTTATTATTATAACTGTTTTACAAGTTTTAATTCATTGTTAGAATGGTATATATTTGTAAATGATATAGATAAAAAAAAAAAAATATATAAATATATATATATATATATATATATATATATATATATATATATATATATATATATATTTATAATAAAAATTTTACTATTATTGTACCTTTTTCTTACACCCAGTATTGGTACAGAGCTAAAAAATTGCTGGGAACAACATTATACAGAGAAATGCTATTACACACAGCTTGTCTTGTCTTGACTTGGGCACTCTGACACAATCTGTCCACGTGTGTGTGTGTGTGTGTGTGTGTGACAGGAAGTGTTCTTACCCTGTCTGTCCTGATCAAACTCTTCAGAGAGCAGGTGATAGCAGCAGCTCACACTGCAAACAGCACACAGCTCCTGTTTGGCCCTGAACATTTGCAGAGTGCTGGGGGCCAAATCTCCACATGTATGCAGGTCAACCAGAACTACATCCTGGACACCACACAGAGAAAATAGAGAGGGAGAAAAAAAAAAGGTAATTTAGAGAAATCAACAGAGACTTTGATCATTGATCAAAAATAATCTGCTATGGACACAACCAGGTCTCTCTCCATGTTTAGCACAATTTCACCTAATTAACATAATTATGATAATCGCAGGCATCTCGCTGAACTGTAATAGCAATGGAACAACTTCAGCTCCATAATCAAAGCCCACAGCTGGAACACTATTACAGCACAGAGTTTCTCTTGTGCTTTTATATGAGTTTAGTATACATGAGTTTTTTGACCCCGAGAGAATGTGATATGAAATTAATTCACAACACATTTACAATACAAAAACGTAATGCTTCAAATAGCATGGAAAATACAGTTTGAGTACCTTATTAGTATTTTTCAAGCCTTATATTATATGATGTTATGATATTATTAAAACAACGATGTAAAATTAGTTAATTTATTAATAATAGTTTATTATTATTATTATTATTTTACAAATTGTATATATTATACCCTTTTATATATTATAGCCTACCCTTGATCAGAGCCCCCTGTATTATGACCTCTCCTCACCTCCAGCTCTGTGTCGAGCTCCGTTTCTGCACTGATATATGAGGTCAAAGGGGAAAACAGGCTGCTGTCTCTGTCGTTCCCCTTCTCTTCTCATGCTTTCCTCTGCCTATTCTCTCTCTTCCACTTCTCTCTTTCCTCCAGACTCAGCTGGATGGGGTGGACACGGGGAGAGACGTCCTCTATGACATCCAGAGACAGCATACTGAGGAAGCTGCTTCCTGAATCTGAATCATTTGGGCCTAATGGACATTCTGAAGCATTATCTGAAGTGGATAAATCACTGGTGACTTGTTTTGATAGAGCACTGATTTCTGCTTGAGCCATAAAGTTTTTATTTTCCTTAGTAATAAAGTCTTTGTGGCCATCACTGTTTTCAAAGTTTCTGCTGTGTTGTTTACTCCCATCCTCACTGTCCAAAGGTTGTTTTTTAGTGGCTCTGTCCAGTTTCTGATAGGCTTTGGAGAACTTCTTCAGTTTCCTGTTCCTCTCATGAGCTCCATGTGTGTTGTCGGTGCTAGAGGAGTCGATCCGAACACTTGCAGGTTGAACAGCATGGACAGATAGAAGCACATGTAGCCTTTCCATGAACCCACATCTATCATCTGAGATGAAGAAACAGATGATGAAATAGATGAAATTCAGTTTGTTTTAAACTAAACTAAATTTGATTTTTTTTTTTTTTTTTACTGTTTGACTCGACAGCATTTGGCCAAACAAGCCACACACACACACACACACACATGAGTGTATATATATATATATATATATAAAAAGGATGCAAGAATCAGATTGAGCTTCTCTTACCTTCTGTCGCCCTCACGCGGTCATGTGAGGAACTGATAGCACACAACACTTTCTCTGGACTCACACACGCGAACGCGCTCCAAACATCACGCGTGTAAAAGTCCACAGTGTACGCATTAGGGAAATAACGATATGGAGAGAAAGCGCTTAACCTCTTCTATTGTTGACGCCCAGATGCACAAATCAGACCCTCCCACCTCTGTAATAAACACTGAGATGTTAGTCTCGTATTTACATGAAAATATCAGACGTCAGGTGGTAAGAATCGAAACTCAAACCGTAGTTTAGAAATCTAGTCCCGTCCGAATAGGGCTATAATAGATATCATTGATTATTCATTTTTATGTCCTGATGATATAGTTATATCTATTTCTTGGATTTCTATAAAGTCTTTGACACAGTAGAAAATACATTTATATTTTAAACTATTGAGAAATTTGGTTTTGGTGATTTTTTTTCTGTACTGCAAAGGCAATAGCTCTATCAGACTAAAAAATGGGACATTTAGATCACATAGATATGAGCTGCAAAGAGGCATCCGAAAGGGCTGCCCTGCCTCCCCCTACCTATTAATTTTATGTTCTCAACTTCTTTTCACCCATGTTAAAAATAGTACTTTAAAAGGAATTTCAATTGCAGAAAGAGAAGTTATCCTCACCCAACTAGCAGATGATACTACACTATTATAAACTAATTGACCTAAGGGGCAATTAAAGACGTCTGAAAATAGAAAAAAAAAATCGAGTTTAAAACGTACATGTCTAGTTCTTAGATATACATTATTTGCAAACTTTCAAAGTGTTTATACCATGTACTTAATTATATTTTATTTTTTTGCATATTTGTATTTACGCTATGAACCAGTATATACAATAAATAGTTCATAGTGTGCATAAGGAGGACTTAACTTGAAATGTATTCTGTCTGAATCTCATCTCTCTCTCATTCTTTCTCAGGTCAGGGGTTTGCTTTCAAAAGGAAGGAGAAAATAAAACATGAATACAACAAACTTCTTAGAAAAGAGAGGAAGAAGATGCAACCATCAAAAATCCAGTTAGAGGAGGAATATGCCGAGAATCTGAGACACCTGCCTGAAAGAGAATGACTAGATGAAGAATAACAAAAAAACAAAACAAGAAAAGATGTAAAGGCAGAGCAGTAGATGAAGAGACAGTGGCAGACGATGAACTAAAATCAGTGCTGGATTCTGCTTTCACTGAGAAACACATCTCAAACACAACGACTGACAAAATTACTGCCTCTGATTCAGCTAATGAACCAGCAGAGTCTGACAGGTGTGTGTGCATGTGTGTGTGCGTGTGTGTGTGTGTGTGTATGTATATATATATATATATATATATATATATATATATATACACACACAGACTCCATTCATCCAAAGAAAGCAGAAGCAGAAAATGTCATTGTATCAGAAGACAAAGCAAGAATATGAAAGGATAAAGGAGGAACATCCACGAAAAAGAGAGGTGAGGAAATCAAACCTAGCAAATGTATCAGTATGATGAATTCTATTCCCTGTCATTAAGGACCCATTATGTCATGTAAACATACACAGTTTAATCATCCTCTACATTCTTTAGTAAATGATTGATGGATGTTTTATTATGCGTGTCTGTGTAGGAATTCTTGAAAGACAAAGCTCAGGAGAAGAGGCTCTGAAGAAATACCAGGAGAAGAAAATGGCAACATTTCATCATCATTATGTTGGAAGGATATATTTTGTTTATTTGGTGAAAAGCATTGATATCAAAATAATAATAAAAGACCAAATGCTAAAATACAAATATTTAAATTTGTTGATATTTGAATTTTGAAAAGCATCTTACTTTTCATACAAAAATATTTAAAATAACATAAAAACATAAGGCACTGATGCATTAGTAACAATATGAGAAGCTCCCAGCATTTCCAGTAACTATAATTTGATTTAATGAACAGTGGCAGAGGGTGTGGCCATTGAGTCATATGGCCCCTCCTTCTTTATTTGACTCCTCCCCCACATTGTCATAGTCTGTTTTAAAAAACAAGCAAATTCACGTTCATTTTCATAATCTCTTTGGAAACAATAATAGCGTACTGTCTCAATGGCATTTTACTGAATTACAGTTTCCATAGAGGTAACAAGTGTTGTAAATAAATATTAATTTAAGCAACATTTAAATCATTAACTGCTTCAAAAAGCATACTGTTTACAAAATCATTGTTGAAAAATGTTCACAGTGAATAACTGTACACAGTGTATACGTTACAAAGCATATACTTTTATTCAGATTTCAGAATGATAACTTTGACATTTATAATACATATTTTGAGACATCTCTTTCGTCTGCTGATCAAATGTTAGTTACTATAATGAATATGAATGTAATTTTTTATTAAGCAGGGGAAATTTTCAACATTATACAACCATTTAAAAGCGTAGGAGATTTGCGTTGTAAGAATGTACAGTGAGACTTTAGATATAAAAATGCTCATTAGGTGACATTTTCTTATTAAATTTATATGATTAAAAAAATCTGTCAAAAATTTCATTTGTATATTGAATGTAACAAAACTCTGTTGGTGTAACAAAACAACTGAAACCTATAAGATTTATAAGAGTAGTCAGTTTCTTCCTGTTTTTCCTGGTTTCTCCTCCACATCATCATAGTCTGTTATTGGAAAACGACCAAATTCATGTATTAATACATACATTAAAATTCATTATAATAAACATTAATATTATCAGTAAATTTAAATAAGATTTAATGATAACAGAAATTGATAATATAAAGTGATTATAAAGACTAAACAAAGGTGTTAATACCAAACATGTCACTCATATACTCGGAGACATTCTTCACATCATCATACTCCTCGTGAACACCCTCTGAAATAAATGTGGCTATCATTAATTACATGAAAATAATAATAATAATAATATATATATCAGGGGTGTCCAATCCTGCTCCTGGAGTGCCACAGTTCTAATCACAAACAAACACACCTGAATCATTTTATCAAGGTCTTCAGGGTTAGAAACTTCCAGATAGGTGTCCGGGACAAGATGGAGCTAAACTCTGCAGAACACTGGCCCTCCAGGAGCAGGTTTGGTTATCACTGGACTACATACTTTATATCACATTAAAATGTAAATAAAAATAATAATGATAAAAAAAAAAAAAAAAAAAAAAAAAAACTGTTCCAATCTAGAAGTGTGTAAATTGAATCCCACACCTGGTTTATCACTGGAAAACTGTCGTATAATGACAACATCATCATAGTGTGCTCGTAAGTCATCTACAACAAAAATAATAAATGAAATGCATCCATAAATAAAAAATAAATAAATAATAAAAAATAAACACATCAGTTGATATAACTGACCTGTCAATTTTATTTTTTTAACCTGGCAATGTTTTAAGTTTCTCCATAGTGATGGAAAAACACTATGTGTGACAACATCTGCAGATTTTGCTTTAATAAATGAATGAATGAATGAATGAATGAATGAATGAAACGGGTGTTGACTTGAGTCCCAAATTTGATGACTTGTGACTCGACTCGAAATTACATAATTACAGAAGACTTGAGACTCGACTTAGACAGCAATGACTCGAGACTTGACTTGGACTTGAGCCCTGTGACTCTAAAAGACTTTATGATCAGATCAGTGTCGCCAGAGACTGCGTTCAGGGAGCGGTGGACATTATATGCTAGTATAACTAATGGAGTAATAACATAACTTACTACAAAATAACTGAGATAAGAAAACAATGACAGGATTTTTTCTAAAGCTATCTCCAATGTCCGCTCCTGAAAAATGCTGCCCTGCCCGTTTGATCGCCGCCCAACAGACACATGGAGCGGGCAAGTGAAACGAGAGGAGCGGCCACGATCAGTGGATCAAAATGAAGGGTTTAAATGTAAACCTGCTTATTTTTAAAGGCAACATAATTATTAGATAAAGCTTGATTGAATCTAGATTTAAAATTAATCAATGCAAACCTTGCCTTTAATTTCATAAATAATAAAAAAATAAAATAAAAGCACATTAGGCCTAATGTCTGAAGCAAGCGACAATAGGCCTAGTGATCATTTAAAATATAATTTGAAGACGTGTTTCTTTCACAAAATGATAATTGAATATATAACTATAAAATAAACTACATTTGTATCCCTCTTCACAAGGCACTGGTCACTTTGATATCTTTTGTAATTAATAAATTCATGTCTTGTAAATCAGTCCGTAGGCCTATAGCACACATAGCCCCTAAATTTAACGATCAGCTACGCATATTATGAACTTAACATTTAACGTTCAACATTTGTTTCTATAAAATGATTTTGTCTTTGTTACTGTTCATTTTAAAGAATGATAGTACAGCATTTTTGAATGCTGTCTTCATGAGTTTGTCTGCATCCATATGTTTCCACTCATTTGTAAAGTATGCCTGCAGTTTCTTTCTGTGTTTCCGCTCACATTTTTCAATCTGCTTCATTGAAGTTCCAAACAATGGCTCATTGGCTAAGATAGAACACCTAGCATATATTCTTAAACCCACATACAATGTTGCAGCTGTATTTCTATGAAATGCAGTTGTTTTGGCTATTCTGTTACTAATAAAATAGTTGTTTTCTTCACTGCTTGTCCAATTTTGGCAAGCTTGCCCAAGTTTTACTAAGGGCATAAATCTCACATGAAATTTAATTTTTGTCAAACATAGTCTACCTGGTTTTCTGATATAAATGACTATACATTTGATGGTAATTGATTTTGAGACACTAATTTGAGCAAAGAGCAGTAATGAGTTGTTTAAGACTTGAAGCTAAATGTTCAGTACTTGCAACTCGACTTGGACTTGTCTGTCTTGACTCAGGACGTGACTCGAGAATTTATTGCAAAGACTCGAGACTTACTTGTGACATGCAAAACGACTTGGTCACACCTCTGGTTCTTAGATATGCATCATTTGCATTAATGTACATTTTTCAAAGTGTTTAAACCAATTCCTTAAAAGAAGTTAATCCAAGGCTTCTTTTGCATATATTGCAATATTGTATTTACGCTGTCAACCAGTATGTATAATAAATAGTTAATAGTATGCATAAAAAGGACTAAACTTGAAATGTATTGTGTTTGAATCTCATCGCTCTCATTCTTTCTCAGGTCAGGGTTTGCTTTCAAAAGGAAGGAGAAAATAAAACATGAATAAAAAACACTTTGAAAAGAGAGAAAAGAAAATGCAAGCATCAAAAATCCAGTTAGAGGAGGAATATCCCGAGCATCTGAGACATCTATCTGGCTGAAAGAGAACGACTAGATGAAGAAGAACAAGAAAAAAACAAGAAAAGATGTAAAGGCAGAGCAGTAGATGAAGAGACAGATGCAGACGATGAACTAAAATCATTGCTGGATTCTCCTTTCACTGAGAAACACTGTCATTAAGGACCTATTATGTCATGTAAACATACACAGTTTAATCATTTACATTCTTTAACAAATGATTGATGCATGTTTTATTATGAGTGTCTGAGTAGGAATTCTTGAAAGACAAAACCCAGGAGAAGAAAACGGCAACATATAATTTATTGAAAAGAAAAACCAAAAAGGGTCAGCCCAACCTTAACCTGCATATGGAGCTGTTGCTGCAAAAGATTCAAGCTCAGTGCAAATAATTCCATAGGGGATGTGTATACCTTTGCATACCTTTTTCTTTCCCAGTAATATTTCTTGTAAATAAAATATTAAATTATACTCTTCTTAAGTTAATTAAAGATTTATATCAAAATAGTAATAAAAGACCAAATGCTAAAATGCTAATATTTACATTTGTTTGATACTGAATTTTGCAAAGCATCTAACTTTTCATACAAAAATATTTAAAATATAAAAACTGATGCATTAACAGTAACTGTAATATGGTTTCATGATCAGAGGCAGAGGGTGTCTCCATTGAGTCATATGGCTCCTCCTTTATTTGACTCCTCCTCCACATCACCATATTCAAATTTATTATATTTTTTTATAATCACGATATAGTTTAAATAGGGTTTAAATGAGCAACATAATGATTAAAAGTATATTATGTAAAAAGATGACAAAAAACATACCTAACAGTGTTCTCTCATCTTCATTGCTGTTCTTCACAACATCATACTCCTGATCTCCCTCTGATACACATGTGAAATAAAACCTCACATTGTAATGTGTAACATAGCTTGTGTCATTCATCTCATTCTCCTCATGACTGTCTGAGACTATTAGATTAAACCTGATAAAGCCATGTTGATTCATTAATGGTAGAAAGGCATGTTCAATATATTATAAAAACATATAAGAGTGATATTAAATTGCAGTTCTGTGTGACTCACTCATTACACCTTGAAAGTTCTGTCCAATAATGATGACATCATCATAATGATCTAAGAGAGAGAGAAAAATATTTTATTTCAGAGATGTCCAAAGCTGTTCCTGAAGGGACACTGTCCTGCAGAGTTTAGCTCCAACCCTAATTAAACACACCTCACCTGAACCAAAGTAATCAAGGTCTTCAGACTCACTAAGGCCCCATCCACACAGAGACGCGTTTCGCTGTATTTGCATAAATTTTGTATCATATATGCGTTTCGTCCACACGGATCCGGCTTTTCGGGAGAGTGAAACCGATATTTTTTGAAACCGGGTCCCAGAGTGGATAAATTTGAAAATGCCTTTGCGTTTTTATGTGGACAGCGAATCCATATATTTTCTGAAATGATGACCTCATCAGCCCACGTCTCGCCCCTAGTCAGACACTGCTACATCACATAACGCAGAACCTGATTTTACCAAGTGAGACATGTTCCTGGGACAACACCTTTGTTGTCCCTGGAACAACACTGTGATTAGCCAATCAGATTTGAAGAACCAGTTTATAGATTTTGTGAAGTTTACGCTTAAAATCACTGTTTGGTGCTTGTACATCAGTGTCATTCATCTATCATTTCCTCTGTTTCTAGGGATTACTCATAGTTAAGGTTAGGTTTAGGTGTAGGGATATGGTCAAGAATATATTTTTGGAGTAAAATGTTGCTCCAGGGTCAACTAAATATGTTGACCTAGGAACACATGTAACTCAGCAAAATCAGGACGTGCATCACGTAACAGCAACAAACAGCTAAGAACGATTGTCTTTTTATTAACTAACATTAACACAGATTAATAAATGTATTGTTGCATGTGTGTTTGTGTACCACGCACAGGGATGTATAGTAACGAAGTAGAACTACTTCACTACTGTACTTAAGTACTAAAAGGCGGTATCTGTACTTTACTAGAGTATTATTTTTTTCCCCTACTTCCACTTTTACTTCAGTACATATTTTCGATGAGTTTAATACTTTTACTCCGATATTTTTTTATGTGCTGCATCGTTACTTGTTACAATTATAAAAATGTTACGAATCATTCCATTACAAACCCCATTACCACTGCCAGAACTGTAGATGGCAGGTTTGATGAAGCTGGCACATGATTGAGCGAAGACTGCGCGTGCTGACTGAACTTCTGTGAAGAGAGAGATGAACACCGAGCCGAGACAGAAAATGAATGACTCGTTCACGAGTCAAGAACCGTTTGCATCGCTTTCCGGATCACCAGTAGTTCTTTCTGACAGTTCGATTCAATAAACCGGTTGAAGAAAACAGTTCACCGGTTCTTTTGCGCTCGACGTAATGACGTCATTTGCGATGGTTGCAAGCTTTTGGTTTACCTGCGCTCATAACAGTAGCACAGAATCAGTTCAGAATCAATCACCAAAAGTTCGGTTCAGACACTCCTTGTGTCGGTTTGCTTCATGCTGAATCACACATGCGCAGTATCATCAGCTCCTCGGTTCTCGAATCGGACACGAATTCGTAAACGGTTCTTGACTCGTGAACGAGTCAGTCTGTTGTTCGTTATCTGGCTCGGCTCGGTGTTCATCTTCAGTTCTCTCTTCAGTCAGTGTACTATTTGAGTAAATGAATTACTCTGGGATATTGGTTTGTTTTAACTCATAGGGTGTGTCAGCCACATTAAACAAGTTTACGTCATTTGTGGATTAATGCGTATTGGAGACGCGAACCGTTTAAAATGATTCATTTCGATTTGGTGAACTGTTTCAAAAAGATCCGTTTACATCTAACGTTAATGATTCGTTCGCGAACCGGATATCACAAACTGCTTTGTTTTGAACTGTTTTACAACCGACACAGAAGAGAAGACAATGCTGAATAAAGTCGTAGTTTTTGCTATTTTTTATATTTAACTGACCCTCTGATGTCACATGGACTACTTTGAAGATGTTTTTCTTACCTTTCTGGACATGGACAGTATACCATACACATAGCTTCAATGGAGGGACTGAGAGCTCTCGGACTAAATCTAAAACATCTTAAACTGTGTTCCAAAAATAAACGGAGGTCTTACATGTTTGAAACAACATGAGGGTAAGTTATTAATGACATAATTTTGCAAATTGGGCGAACTAACCCTTTAATCTGTTTTTTGTTTACAAAAAGTTACAGTCAAAGGAATTGTGAGTGTCCTTTAGGTTAATCGTTTGAAATAGTAAAAACAATATGTTCAAACTTTTGACTACTTTCTTTAATAACTACATAACACAATACTTGTACTTTTACTTTCAGTACTTGAGTAGTAAATTTTAAAATAGACTACTTGCAATACTTAAGTACAAAAAATGTAATCTTCTACTTAAGTGTGGTGCTTAAAGAGCACTTCAACTTCTACTCAAGTCACTTTTTTGATAGAGCACTTGTACTTTTACTCAAGTATGGGTCTCTAGTACTTTATACATCTCTGACCATGCACAAGGTTTATGCGCATAGTCCATGTCTTCTCTGTTTTTAGTGCATCTCTGGTCTGGCATGTATACTACATCGTTTTGCGGTTTTGTGTGGACGCGGATATTTCTTGAGACGAGGAAGAAAAAAAAGATCGGATAGGGAGAGCTCTGGCTTTGTTTGGACATAGCCTAAAGCTGTGTCCTAAGGTTGAGTGTGCACACTTTGAAGGCCACTGACTTCGAAGACCAGGCCTCCGAAGCAGAAGGGGTTACCAGGATGTCATGTTTCGGGGAGCAACATAAACAATTGAAAAAAATCAGCACAAAATTAATTATATTCATTAATTATATATGATGATGATGATGATATTATTATTATTATTATTATTATTATTATTATTATTATTATTATTATTATTATTATTATTATTATTATTATTACGGTGATGATGAGTGACAGGTATTTGCTTGTGAGAAGACTAGGCTACCGAGGGGGCAAGAGAGTTTAAATGAATCTGAAGTCACATTTGTACAGACGAGGTAAATTAATTTGTTTCTTCTTCTAAGCTGTTCCAGACGTAAGTGCTACTTTTAGTATGAGAACAGTATTTGAATGTTATTCTCTGGTTGTAAGTGGCTTTGGATAAAAGTGTCTGCTAAATGAATAAATGTAAATGTAAACATGCAGGCCTAGATAAAAGGAAACATATTAAGCTACAGGGGGACAAGAGACCCAAAGAGTGGAAATAAAAGCTATTTTTGTTAAACTATAAGAATTGAAATTATGATATGATTAGCAGAGGCAACATAACTTTTTTAAATATAGTTGTATTTATTTTTATTTTTTTATTTTTTTTATTATCAGTGGTGCTTGCAATAGGCAAATATTATTATTATTATTCTACAGGGGTTTGGAGTCTCTATGGGTTTGTTCTCCCTCATTCTCCCTCAGCTAGGGGTGGGCGATATGATAAAAATATAACAAATATTTTTTTTTTTTTTTTTTTTTTTTTTTTTTTAGAAATATCATGATTTTATCCTGATTATTTGTCATGTTGGTTTTTCTATTTTGCAAGCTGTTTGAGCATCACAGCCAAACTAATTTCCCTATATAATATCTTTTAAGGTAACAAAATATGAAAGTGTGGCAGATATTTATGCCAAAGTGCATGGGTAAAGATAGAAATCTTTCTCATTAATTTTATCTTTGTTATTTAAAAAGAGAACAAAGATACACATTACAAATACAGATATTATACAAATAAAGTGTTTTATTTTCAGGTACAAGAGGTGTATTTAGAAGGAGCATAAAATTTTTTAATGAACAAATATAAAGATAAAATACTATATACACTGATAGTTGGATCTGATCAAATGTGCATTTTTATTCATTAGCTTGGGTTAAACTGATTTTACTTTGTTGGATCAGCAGCATGCTAATGATGTCATTTTGTTTCTATGTTTTGCCATGGGATTTACATCCCGTGGTAACTAACTAGGATTTACACAAGCTCCAGTCTGGATCCAGAACACCTGAGAAGAGATGATGCTGACCCTCAGAGGACCTCAGATGATGAGAGAAGCATAAACATAATTTTCTCTAAAGTTGCTTTGTAACGATTTGTATTGTAAAAAGCGCTATACAAATAAACTTGAATTGAATTGAATTTTTTGTTTTCGTGCTGCACTTTTAATGTGGCTGAAACTCCCTCTGAGTTCAAACAAACCAATAATCCGGAGTAATTCATTTACTCAAGCAGTACACTGACTGAACTGCTGTGAAGAGAGAACTGAAGATGAACACCGAGCCGAGCCAGATAACGAACAACAGACTGACTCGTTCTCAAGTCAAGAACCGTTTCCGTCAGACGCGTCCGATTCGAGAACCGAAGAGATGATGATACTGCGCATGTGTATTTCAGCGTGAAGCAAACCGACACACAGAGCGTCTGAACCGAACTGATTCTTTTGGTGATTGATTCTGAACTGATTCTGTGCTAGTGTTATGAGCGCGGTTAAACCGAAGGCTTGAATCAAGGGCAATCATCGCCAATGACGCTATTACGTCGAGCGCAAAAGAACCGGTGAACCGGTTAAAGAGTTAAAACGATTTAAAACGATTCAGTTCAATTTGGTGAACTGGTTCAAAAAGATCCGGTTACATCGAATGATTCATTCGCAAACCGGATATAACAAACTGCTTTGTTTTGAACTCTCTCTCACAACAGACATGGAAGAGAAGACAAAGCTGAATAAAGTCGTAGTTTTTGCTATTTTTGGACCAAAATGTATTTTTGATGCTTCAAAAAATTCTAACTGACCCTCTGATGTCACATGGACTACTTTGATGATGTTTTTCTTACCTTTCTGGACATGGACAGTATACCGTTTACACAGCTTCAATGGAGGGACTGAGAGCTCTAGGACTAAATCTAAAATATGTTAAATTGTGTTCCAAAGATAAACGGAGGTCTTGCGGGTTTGGAAAAACATGAGAGTAAGTTATAAATGACATCATTTTGCTATTTGAGTGAACTAACCCTTTAAGGAAGCTGTGGATTTTGATTACTTCAAAACACAATTTTTTTTTCCCTATAACCTTTATGTTTCTAAGCATTTTATTGACAAATCAGGGCAGCTTGTGTGAGTGATCCGTAATGTGTCTGTACAGTACATGTGTTCGTGCACTCCAAGCAGAACTGGTTTAGAACAACTATAGTTCCGGCATTAACTGTGCTATTGATTGAGCAGTAATGGAGCACATGAGAGCGAGTGAAAATCTGAATTCTCTGACTTTCAAGAAAACCTTCAGCACACGCGCACTGTCAAACAGGCCAAACTGGATTTATTTGGGGGTCAGACCCATCTGCAAGCTATGGAAAAATATGCACAAAACAATACACTTTTAAATTTTAATTTATCATCAGATGGACAGATAATTTCTCAGGGGAGGCAGGGCTTATCCTAGGGGAGGCACTGCCTCTCCATAGACACGTCCCTGATGAGATCCAGTTTTAGGAATATGCTAAAAGTTACAATTTAAAAATAATTATATTTGTGTGATTTTGAATGTGAAATGCATTTTATCTATTTTTCATTGAGTATGAAAATCAAATGTTTTATTTTTAGGTATTAATTTGAAATAATTTAAGCTCTCTAACCTGAGAGAAGTTCATCAGCATCTTCATACCCAGAATGCAGTTCTTTAGAGATGAAACTCCCTGTTAAAGAAGAGCAGAACAGTCAGAATCATGTTCATTATTAAAAACAGACTAAATCCTCATTTTCTCTGGGTTACAAAGCATTGTGTTGGTGACAACACAACAAAAATGTAAATTACTTGCATTTTAAAAGAATATTTTGTTGGGCCAATTAGCAAACACACACACACACACACACACATATCCTCACATGAACCCATTTCTCGCTGCCTTCCAGAAATACACTCAGGAAGAGATGCTGTCTGACACAAACACACAGAGTAAAATCAGCAGTGTTACATTTGCAATGTTAAAAGTTATTAATTCCCTAAGAGTTTAATAAACAGCCTACAGTGTTAAACAGTAATCATGTTCAGTGTTATTATATGGTGTAATTTCACTTTTACACTAGAAGTGCGGAATAAAAAACCTGCCAAATTGTCTGGACTCCACTGTTCAATGACTGCTGCATCACAAGGAGACAGTGCCATATTTTCTTCGAGCGACCGAGACGGTAAGTTGGATTACTTTCTCTTGATAAAAGTATATGGGAAAAAAATTTAGTTGAGAATTTTAGTCAAAATATGATTGGTGGTGAACACATTTAGAAATTACTAATGTCTAGGTTACATATAGAACCCTTGTTCTCTGAAGGAAGGAACGAAGATGTTACGTCAGAAAGAGCCCAATTACCTTTGAGTAGTAACAAAACGAGCCAATGGTACACAGTGTACATTGGTCTGCAGGATTTGAATTGCGAGCTCTGTCCCGCTGTGTGGGTATATAGGGACCAGTGCAAGCAACTCACATTCAAGTTTTCGCTGAGGAACCAAGCCAAGTGACCCGGCCGTTCAGCAGAACAGTGACATAACGTCTCCGTTCCCTCCTTCAGGGAATGAAGATTACATACGTAACCTAGACGTTCGACGTTATGTCAGAAAGAGACTGACGAATGGGGTCCCTTACAAAATGCCACATGGCTGTCTTCCAGTGACCTGTGTGAGTGATAGCACCCTGTCGTGAGGCCAGCACGTGTGATGGCCTATACCTGACACAGAATGCACTGGGTAGCATATTCCATCTGGACGTATGCTAGCAGGCTGCCTGCTCATATAAAGACTTACAAAGGCAGGCATCAACCATGTGGTGGTGATACACATGAATCTCTGAGGTACTCAGTCCGCAGTGCAGAAGTTTCAATGACAGAGCTGGCAAGGTGGTTGCCAAAGGAAAGACACGCTACCAATATACTTAGAGTGGAAATACACACATGAGATTGCCCCCCAAAAAAGGGGAATCACAACACATGGAGGCACCTAGTCCAACACAGGGGCTGACCGATAGGGCATGCATGCGAGTGCTGGACATCAACAGTGCTGGAGGAACTCAGGGATCTGAACTGAGGAACTCACCTGAGGGGAATAGCGCACACATCCAGTCCGTGGAGTGTAATGGCGCAGCAAGCGGATTGACACCGAGCAGGTCCTTACTTGTCTGAAGGGGCTAGTACCCTGGAGGACATGGGCTCTACACAGAGATTATAAAATCTCGCAAATCAGTTAGGTGTCGCCCAGCCCGCAGCTCTACAAATGTCTGTTAGCGAGGTGCCATGCGCCAGCCCTAGGGGGAATGGCAGGTCTTGAACCTAATAAGCTAGGACAATACCATCGACTATCCAGTAGGATAACCACTGCTTTGAGACAGCCTTTCCCTTCTGCTGCCCTCTGTAACAAACAAAGGGCTGGTCTGAGGTCCTGAGGCACTGTGTTCTATGTAAGTGCGGAGTTCATATACTGGACAGAGCAGCACCAGGTCTGGGTCTGCCTCCTCAGAGGGCAGCGCTTGCAAGTTCACCACCTGAACTCTAAAAGGAGTGGTGGGAACTTTGGGCACATATCCAAGCCGTGGTCTCAAGATAACGTGAGAGTTGGCAGGCCCGAATTCCAGGCACGCTTCGTCAACTGAAAATCATGAGGACCCCCCTGATCTGTGCAAGAAGTCTCACTGGGGGAAATGCATACTTGTGCAGGCCCAGCAGCCAGCTGTGCACCAGAGCATCCATGCCAAGGGTGCCCTCGGTCAGGGAGAAAAATAACTGGCAGTGGGAATTCTCTGGAGAGACAAAGAGGTCTACCTGAGTGTCTCCAAAGCATTCCCAAATCAGCTGAACCGACTGGGAGTAGAGTCTCCATTCCCTGGGGCAAGACTGCTGACGTGAAAGCTCTTTGACTGCATGAATGAGCCTGCTCGGGATGTGAATGGCACAAAGTGACCTCAGATGCATCTGACTCTGACTCCCGCAGACCAAGGTACACTGTGTACCATTAGCTTGTTTTTTTACCACTCGAAGGTGATTGAGCTCTTGGGCGAGACCCCATTCGTCAGTCTCTTTCTGACGTAACATTGAACGTGACTGACTGAAAGGGAACTGCAAGTTTTTTTGTCACGTTTAGTGTAAAGTTCTTGTGCATGAGGTGCAGAGATGTAATGTTAAGTTACAGAAGTTTCTCATGCCGGTTCGATTTCCTGTGATTACATGTAAAATAACTTTTTGGAATGTGCTTAAAATTTATGTAGATAAGTTTTTAAGTTCTTTCATTTTGGTTTGTTAATACATCCTCTCGCCTCCATTCCCGCCTAGGCCTGGTTTTACTGCAAGTCTGGCACTGAAGTCTGAAGCAGCTACATTTGGGTGCTTTTCTACTCAAATGAGAGAATTCATCAAATGGTAATTTTTATTTTATTTGTATTATTATTATTATTTGTTGATTGATGTTATCTAATGCAAAACTCTGGAATTGACCATATGCACAGTGCACTATTTAGAACTTCCAGATAAAGATAAACCAGCTCATAATCTTCCAGTGAAGCTCATTTTATATGTGCTATACATGGGTAGAGACTCAAAGAAACCTCTCCTGCATTCTTATCAAAAACTGAGAAACAAAACAATTGCAACACCATAAATAATGTCAGTGGAATTAACATACAGTTTCGTGTTATTAAAGAACATATAATTTTATGTGCAGAATCTGGTAATCCCAGGAAAGTACTCAGATTTTATACAGTCTATGACCCAGAAACATAACTGTACATTTTAATGCTGACAAATAAACACTGTTGTAACTGTTTAGGCAGTTATGCTAATCTTTTAAACAACATTGTAATGGTATTCTCGATAATCAATCTCTAACCTTCAAAAACATTTTACAAATTGTATACAAATTTAAAGCATTTATTAATTTTCATTGTTGTGCAATGAAGAAATGTGTCAAAAATGTGTCTCTGTGAAAAATAAAGACTTTTTAAGATGAAAATTAAATAACCATTAAAACCATGAGATGGCAGTTTAGGATTACTAACTGGCTGCAGTTGCCATTTCAACACCCTAGGTTTTTTTTTTATTTTTTATTACTATTATAAAATAAATATTATAACAAATTTAGTACTTTATCACACTATAGCTAGTGCAGGAAGTCACAGTCACTTGTCATTTAAAGAAATACATAAGGCCAGCCTATAATGCTGAATTTTTTAAAATACCTTATAGTTAAATACAAATTAAATAAGTTATAACAAATAAATAATGGATTGAATATTTGCAAATGTTAAGATTTAATTTAAAAACTACATCGTTTAAGTTTTGTCCAACACAGACTTGCTGCTGTAGTTTTGTTTGTCTGAATCACTTATTGTACAGCTCTGTTTTGACCGGCTTGTCATACGAGTCATTCCATTGCCACTGTCAATCATAGCAATGACTCACGGCATGATTTTAGGATTCTGTGCGTAAATTTAAAATTTGTGTTTGTCATTCCTGAAATGTTATACGTGGACATTTGGTCATCTTAGACTAACAAAACTTTTCTCCAATTTGTGAAAGGATTATGTAGATAAACCGAGCAAAGGGCTCTTTATGGCACAGTACAGTTGACCGGAAATTATTGAGCTGGCTTATATAAAACCAGGAAGTAATCGTGCATATGGTCAATTAGAGCATGTTTAAGTGTGAACTGTGTAATCTTTACATTGCTTGTTCTCAGTGCTGAATAGGGGAGAGCAGGGGCAAAAGTACCATTTTTCAGAAAAACAATTAAAAAAGATAATGTTTTAGACAGAGATATATTTCTGGCCAGTAACTCAGAAGTGTGGTCTATCAATACCAGGTGGTATTTTGTAGAAATGTAAAAAGTTGATTTTTTTAATATATATTTTCATTTCATTGTATTTTTATTAGTGGTGGGCCGTTATCGGTTTTAAGGTGCTGCGTTAACAGGAGACTCTTATTCAACAATAAAAAAAAATATCGCCGTTAATCTATTCTCAAACTGGGGTTGAGAGCTGGGTCTATACTACGCGAGCTATGATGACTTTCACCTTGACATTTTAGCGCAAATGTTTACCTAGCCGAATCTGTAGGGGGCGAGAACGAGTCTTTGCGCCTGTGTGGATGTCAACTGTGAAATTACCACATCAAACGTGACGTGCTAACATGGATGCAGCTAAGATGCTGCCGGGTTTGCTTCAGGGATTTTTTTTTTTAAGAAAGGAATCCTCAACAAGACGCACTCCTGTTTCACACATAATCCGTCTGCAGTGCATATGCAGTCCGTGTGCATTACGTATGTGGTGCAGAAGCAACACGGACTCATACTCATTGTGCTTTCACACAGGACACGTTTGCAGTCAGAATCCATTAACATGGGTGCGTAAAAAAATATGAATACGAGTATGTGTGTAACAGGCATAAGGTTGTTTGCACCTTGTGCAATGTGGAATTAGTTTACAGCTTTCTCAAGCAGTTTGTGATGCATTTTGGAAACAGGAGATGAGCCCCCGGTCTAATGCACCACCTGGCTTGAGAAACCCGTTCTCAAAGCCTTACTTTTAGTCATTATTGTATTTGGGTAGCACACATATTCTGAATGCCTTTGGCAGAATTCAAATGAGCCATTTTAAATCTAGATTAATCTAGATAATTCCAAGATTTCAGTGAGATTAATCTAGATTTTAAAAATTAATCTATGGCCACCTCTAATTTTTATAAAACTTTTTTCAACAGAATGAACAATATAAAACTTGAGTTACATAAATTTTAAACATAATGTAACAGTAGGCTTATTCCTGTTTCCATACAGTTGTTTTTATGCATCAATTCAAAATGTGCATTAAAACATCTGGAAACACTGCAAATTCATATAGGTGGGGGTTTAAAATGTAAAGTATGCCTAAAACCTCAATATAACTATGTCTATGTCTATGTCCAGTAATGCTCTCATAAACATCCGGATAAAACCAGACCTCTGTCTGTCTTTCTGACCCTCACTCTTGACCTATTTTTTTTGTATAATATGACAAACATTTTTATAAATGATCCAAGACACAGAAATTAACAATATAACATGCACCGTAATAAAAAAGAAATACTTCTTGTTAATTTTGTCCCACTACAGTGACAATCTTTTACTTTCGTCCCGACAGAAACTCCTGACATTTAAACCTGATTTACTTTTATACTGAAAAACTCTGAAAATACAAACTTTAGGATGTGTTAAAGCACTAAATAACCTGTAGATTGATCATTACTGTGACACATGAAACAAGAAAAACAACTAATAAAAAAAAAAAAAATTTTTTAAATGTTGCTTCAATAATTTATTTTTCTACTCAAAAACAGTTTTACGGACCTAACTGCGGGAGATGACAAATCACGTGCTATTTCTCAGCTACGTCAAGGGTTGCGTGTTGAACATGCTTGGAATGCAAATGCAGTAAGAGGCTCTGAGAAAATAGCTTTGTTACTTTCGTCCCACGTTACTTTCGACCCCGCTCTCCCCTATCAAGTCTGTCATGTCGTCATATCGGCACACTAACATGCAACCATCAAGTTTTTTATGACAATTACGTTTATGCAAGCATCGTGAAAGTGAGTTAAAGGTATGTTAAACTGTAAATGCGTCAGTCTTTCAATTTCCTTCAGTGCCTTATCAATTCATATGGCATGCTCTGTTGGGTTAAATAATGTACTAAATATTTCCAGATGTACAAAGTTATGTTTTGATTGAGAGATATGTCTGAATCTATCTATATTTTATTTTCCCATTATAAATAATAAATTAATAGTAAGATAAATTCTTAACACGTGTTCATTTATTCTAGTGTAGTACACTGTTTGTTTTAAGATGCCTTATTACTCATGTTACTCTTTAAAATTATAAAAATGTATTTAATAATCAGATTAAATAAATACTTAAATTGTTTCAGGCCTCCATGTGAATATTGCACAATGTTTAATTTAATTGACTATAGATTGAAGGATGTAAAAAATATATATGTGTACGATTTGACACAGACAGTTCTCAGCATACTCATAATTGGGGGAAACTCAATTGTTTACCATATTTACTTAATTACTGAAATAAGTGTTTTTTTTTTTTTTGTTTTTTTTTTTTGTTTGTTTGTTTGTTTCGTTTAGTTTTTTTGTATACTTTTTTCAGTAGAATTGGCCCAGACTTCTGCAGTGTCAAGTGAAGGAAGCTTCTCTCATAAGATTGCAAACTGGGAGTCTAATGTGTGAGTGATGGAAGCCCTTCACGAAAGGAGCAGAATGCTGAAGATGACGCCAGAATTAGGAGTCGGTGTCATTTATATGTTATTTTATGTGCAGTACAGATTTAAAACACACAAATGAATATAAAAAATTTAAGTTTAACTTGGCAGGCACACAATATCAGCTTATGGTCACACCTGAAATGTACTAATTATTAAATTAAGATATCAAGCTGCAAAAAATAAATTGTAAGTTGACCCAAAAATAAAAAGATTGTCATCATTTCTAATTTTTTTGTTATTCCAAACCTGCAAGATTTGCATTCATTTTCAAAACACAAATTAAGATATTTTAAATGAGAACATTTCCTTCCATTGACAGTCTACACAACTACCACTTTGATACTTCAAGAAGTTCAATAAGAGATCATAATAACTAATCCAAATTAATGAAGCACTTGAGTCCAAATTTTCACTTTACAATGAACAGATTTACTTTTTTTCTTCTTTTTTTTACATTTAAACATTGATCAGGAACATAAACAGAAAAACAGAAAATTTTGATTAAACATGATACATATGGATTACTTCTCTTTATGGATTAGATCTCTTTATAAGAGATCTAATATTCTATTAAAATATTTTCAGTTGTGTTCAAAAATAAAAGTCTTGGCTGAGTAAACAATAAGAATTTTTTAATTTTTTAACTAACCCTGTAATAAATGTATGGGGCCATATGTGTCCCCTAAAATGCATGCCAACGCCAGGTTGTGAACAGAGCCACTGTGTGACTACACAATCAGCTTAGCAGAATGGTTCCTGAGAGAGATGTTTATGTTATTAATTGTTTTTTTCTTTTTTTCTTTTCTTTCCAAGAAGCCAAGTTCCTGGCTTCTCCCAAGACTTTCAAGGACCCAATGTACCTTGGAATGAGCTGTAAAGGAGCATGAAACCAATATCTAAGGTATCTAGACTGTATTTCAGAATAGATATATCTATATTCATGCTTTATCTATATTCATGCATTTTTTTTTTTTTTTTTTTTTTTGCTGAATTTGTCATATCTATTATTTAGAATGGGACAGTGATATTGACCTTGAGTGTTATTTTTGTCTTTGATCTGCAGGCACCAACAAGAAGAACAACTTGATTGCAGAGAAGAGACAGCTTTACATACAATACGTTCTAATGGGGCAACGAGGAACAGCTACAAAACTGTCTGTCAAATCTACCTGTCATATGTGTTCATGTCTACGTAAATGTGATGATTTTGTGCTTTATCAACTATTTTATTTAACTATTTTATGTTTCTATGCATCATTTAACACCCATTTGTTAAATAAACGTTGAAATTTATAAATCTGTCTGAAGGCTCTTGATTTTATGTCTGATATTGTACATTAAACACCATACAAAAGCTTTTTTTTTTTTTTTTTTTTGCCCTGAAAATAATACTTTATTAATAACACCTAAGGGATTAAAACACTAAGGGATTTACACTATGGGGTATTTAACACCCCTTTACACTTGGAGTTTAATGTTTCTACACTGTGAAGTGCTATATATCACTAAAAATTAAACACTACGAACGGTGTACGTTTAACACTAGACAGATTGGGATCATATATGATCTTTAGTAGTGTTAAAACTGACACTTTAAGTGTTGAGTTGACACTGCTTTTTTACTGTACACACACACACATGAACATGCACCTGCAGCTCTGTGGTTTTCTGTCAGGAATTCTGTGGTTTGAAGCAGGAGGTTTAACAGGACTAATAATAGATGAACATCAACTGTCTGACAGACTCTTATTAATGATATTAAATGAGATTGATGGCTCATGTCTCACCCCTCTGAGTGAAGTGATTGTGTCTGTGCTGAATCTCCTCATAAACGGCCTCAGTCTTCGTCCTGTGTCTCCTCTTAGAGAGAGCTGTGAGTGTAGACAGACAAACCTGCTGTCAGTTCACAACACATGACTGATCACACACTGAATAAGACACAATATGACAGTCTCTGGATCTCTCCTACCTCTCCTCATCACTCTGTTCTGCTGAATCAGTATAAGCAGTGGCACTAAGAGCAGTAAGAGCACAACTCCCAGAACAATCACAAGCACCGGGAGAGACACTGGTGGAGGAGTTTGTGAAGGAGAGACTGATGTTGAGCGCACTGAAGGAGAAACTGAAGAAGAAGCTGATGATGTTGTGGCAGGAGTAGTGGACACTGACACATCTGACAAAAACACAATTATAATCATGCAAATGACTGATTAAATACTGAACTATTATTAGCAATAAAATTATTTAAAAAATTTGTGACCTTCACATGTGAGTCTAACAAGCTTTTTGCGGGAGCAGTCAGTGTGGTTATTCAGGGAGAGAGGACAGTCCCACAGGTGAATCTCATTCCCTCTGCACTCAACTTTGTTCATCCACACAACACCTTCACCAGCACCAAAGGTTGAATTCCCATCAGCCCTCAGTGCTGCTCCACAACCCAGCTGCCTGCAGACCACCTGAGCATCGCTGATGTCCCAGTGATCATCACAGACTGAGCCCCACACAGCGTTATGATACACCTCCAGCCTCCCAGAGCACCGGCCGTCCCCTTCACGCAGTCTGAGAGGAAGATGATCTAAAACACACACATCAACCAGCACTGACCAGCTTCAGCAAAACATTTACAACAAAACACACACTGAACAAGGTTGGCTTTAAATGTATGATTATCAGGCATGTGCAGAAGTGGGGCCTTTGGGGGCTCGAACCCTTGCCCTTTTTTTAAATTATTAAAAAGTGCCCCTCAGACAAATAGCAATTATGTTGGGATCAATAAAACAAAAAGCATTTGAATTATAATTAATATGACAATGTGTACAAAACAGTAATTAATTGCTCAAAGGTATGAAAATTCCTGTGTATTTTTATGTAGGCCTATGTGTCAATCTGAGGAGTTGCTATGCGTTTCGCTTGATATTCCACAGTATTTTCAGAAACCTTTTTTCAGTAAGTGCCTATGGGTCACTGGAAGGAAAAAAATAACTTAATATTTGTTTCTTTTTTCCCCATCAGTAATCAAAACTAGTTTACCATGCGTTGCGCGAGAAAAGACCCAGTCAAGAGAATCAGATTTTTCAATTATGAAATTTCAACTTCAGGCCTGTATCTCACCTGTGGTCAGTGCCAGCCCTACCTAATAAGCGATATAAGTGGCTGCATAGGGCCCCTGTGGCCATCAGGGTGGCCAGACAGCAATCACGGGAATAAGGCAAGGTGATGGTGGAGATGGCAACAGCAGAGCTGAGCTGGAGCGTTCTCTGGAGCTGTACTTCCATAGGAATTAATGAAAAATATTCGTGGACATGTCTATGCATTCTACACAATTTGTCATTACACCTGATGCATGCAAATTAGACTGCATACAATATCTAGGCTGAAATTATTATACACACTGTGTAGTCATAACCATCTCTTAGCTCTGTAACATGCTTGAAGAAAATTTTGGTTTATTATTGTACTTTGATTTGAGTAGAGACAATAACCTAATTTGATTATGCTTGCACTTAATAAGACTAAGAAGTAAGTTTTTTTTTATTTTTTTAATTTTAATGATCAAAAAAACTTTGTGAAAAAAGTTCAGATAGGAGGTAAACCCATAGCCTGCAAGTACAATTCAATAGGTATGAAGAGACTCATGAAATCATACAAAAGTGAAGGCAGTCAGTTCAGTATTTTACAGTCCTTTAGTATTGTTGTTTGCTGCATAACCTAATTCATACTCAGAGAGCAGAACTGAGATGGCATTTATTGCAAGATTTCAAATGCACCTGCAGACTATTTTTCATCAGTGAAGATTTCTTAAAATAGTGTACAAATCTTGTTTAGTCTCATTCTTGTGAACCCTATCTTGTGTCTGGTCTCAAATTTTTGCCTTCACCTTTGATGTAGCTTAAATCTGTTTCAACATTATTATTTTTCATTTTAATATAGCCTGTCATGCCAGCCCAGAAAATTAATTATTATTATTCAGTTATTTTCATAACCAGGTGTTTTTGCTTAAAGCATTAATTTCACTAAATATTGATACATTTCTCTTAAGCAATCGATAAACTCTTTAATAAAAAAAATGTAAACTTTGCTTAAATGGGTTGTTTACATGACATTGCATTTTCACTGTCACACAAGAATAAAAAAATATATAATTAATATTGTCATTTAAAATGTATTTGTCTTACATGGACCCATTGTTATAAAAACTTTTTTGTTATTAGATTTTTTATTATTATTATTATTATTTTACATTTTTTAGCTACATAAATCTCAAAATTGACCTATAGTGTGACTGTCTCAAGGATGTTCAATAAATTACAACTTTTATAAATTAAAAAGAAAAGCATATAATTGTTAATAAATACCTCAGGCATAATTTTACAAGAGTCTATTTTAGTAATAATTTCTTTCATCCATATATTTCTAAAAGCATATGAACTTAATACATCATGTCTCTGAATACTTTGTCCTTCGGTGTGACACCATATCCTGTTTTTAAACATACGGACAACTTTAATTTTTAATTTCAATTTTTAATTTTTTACTGCATATTTGTTAACTACACAAATATATTTTCCTATCTATATTTTAATATATAAATATATTGAGTAAAACAAATTGGTAAAACTTTAAAATTAGGCGTCCTTGTATGATGTGTACCCGCATCCCATTGGGGTAAATATGGGGAAATGAAAATGTAAGTATGGGGCCCCCTTTTGAAAATCAGCTTAGGGCCCCCAAAATGCTAGGGCCGGCCCTACCTGTGGTCATTAACTAATGACGTTCAATCCACACTTTTATCTCAAAATCTTATTCATCATGTATTTATCTGACACAATTGTTAGTTTGTTAAAATTCAAAGTTCAAAATAAAAAAAAAGTCCTCTTCTTTTTCAGGATCGCATCAACTGCTTCTCTCTCAAAAAAACGTTGCATCATCTCTGTCCTGAATCCATCCATTAGGGTGGGGCTAACTTTCCAATCATCTTATTGCACCAATCTTCATCTTATTAAAGGGGGGGTGAAATGCTCGTTTTCACTCAATATCCTGTTAATCTTGAGTACCTATAGAGTAGTACTGCATCCTTCATAACTCCAAAAAGTCTTTAGTTTTATTATATTCATAAGAGAAAGATAGTCTGTACCAATTTTTCCTGGAAAAACACGACCGACTGGAGGCGTAACGTGTGGGCGGAGCTAAAGAATCACGAGCGCGTGTAGGCTTTTGCGTTGAGAGCGTTTGGAAGCTGTGACACCGTGAGGAAAAAACCAACCAAAACGAACCATGGCTAACAGTCAGATTCAGCGTATATTTATGATCCAGAATCAGATCCCGAGGCTGAAACTGAACGAGAGCAGCAGCAGCAACGACTCGCTCCGAGCGGGGCTCGAACCCGGGTCTCGGCATGGGAGGCGGACGCACTAACAAGAAGGCAGATATTTGAAGCAGTTTTACTCACCGCCTGCGGTTCCAACACACGATCGTGACCCTTTTTCGTTGGGATTGCATCATCCTTAAGAAATAAACGATATGCAAATCCGTCGTCAAACTGGGCCATGTTTGTAAAACAAGCATCTTCGAAATGCAGGGAACAAACACAAACACTTGCACAACTCCGTTGATGCTCTGTAAAAATGAACTCCATCCACTGGTCCCTTAATCCCTTTTTTTATTTGGTAATCTGTGCAGGGTTGTCTTGCCTTGGCAACCAAAAATACACTTCTTTTGTGACATTTCGCGACGCTCTTGCTCTGATCACTGAATGCCTCTGCTCTCAGTGCTCTGCTATACGGGAGCGCGCGCTCTTCCAGTAGACGTGCCCTAGGACCCATATAAGGAAATTCCGCTCCATCTAACGTCACACAGAGCCATACTCGAAAAAAACTTTCCGAAACTTGTGACAAACCGGAAGGAGTATTTTTGGAACAGAAATACTCCTTCAAACGTACAACTTAATTTTTGAAACTTTGTCCATGTTTAGCATGGGAATCCAACTCTTTAACAGTGTAAAAAACTCAGTATGCATGAAATAGCATTTCACCCCCCCTTTAAATAACTTTTCAAAATTAGTTTTTAATTTAACTTATAATTATTAAATAATTCACCAGTGCCCATTTTTCATATATAATACACTAACCAATCATGATCAGCAAAAGAAGTTCAAACTTAAAGGGGGGGTGAAATGCTATTTCATGCATACTGAGTATGGCTCTGTGTGACGTTAGATGGAGCGGAATTTCCTTATATGGGTCCTAGGGCACGTCTGTCGGAAGAGCGCGCGCTCCCGTATAGCAGAGCACTGAGAGCAGAGGCATTCAGTGATCAGAGCGAGAGCGTCGCGAAATGTCACAAAAGAAGTGTATTTTTGGTTGCCAGGGCAAGACAACCCTGCACAGATTACCAAAAAAAAAAAAAAACAGCATTAAGGGACCAGTGGATGGAGTTTATTTTTACAGAGCATCAACAGAGTTGTGTAAGTGTTTGTGTTTGTTCCCTGCATTTCAAAGATGCTTGTTTTACAAACATGGCCCAGTTTGACGACGGATTTGCGTATCGTTTATTTCTTAAGGATGATGCAATCCCAACGAAAAAGGGCCACGATCGTGTGTTGGAACCGCAGTCGGTGAGTAAAACTGCTTCAAATATCTCTGCCTTCTTGTTAGTGCGTCCGCCTCCCATGCCGAGACCCGGGTTCGAGCCCCGCTCGGAGCGAGTCGTTGCTGCTGCTGCTCTCGTTCAGTTTCAGCCTCGGGATCTGATTCTGGAACATAAATATACGCTGAATCTGACTGTTAGCCATGGTTTGTTTTGGTTGGTTTTGTCCTCACGGTGTCACAGCTTCCAAACGCTCTCAACGCAAAAGCCTACTGGCGCTCGTGATTCTTTAGCTCCGCCCACACGTCACGCCTCCAGGCGCTCGTGTTTTTCCGGGAAAAATCGGTACAGACTATCTTTCTCTTATGAATATAATAAAACTAAAGACTTTTTGGAGTTATGAAGGATGCAGTACTACTCTATAGGTACTCAAGATTAACAGGATATTGAGTGAAAACGAGCATTTCACCCCCCCCCCCCCCCCCCCTCCCCCAGGACCAGTGGATGGAGTTTATTTTTACAGAGCATCAACAGAGTTGTGTAAGTGTTTGTGTTTGTTCCCTGCATTTCGAAGATGCTTGTTTTACAAACATGGCCCAGTTTGACGACGGATTTGCGTATCGTTTATTTCTTAAGGATGATGCAATCCCAACGAAAAAGGGCCACGATCGTGTGTTGGAACCGCAGTCGGTGAGTAAAACTGCTTCAAATATCTCTGCCTTCTTGTTAGTGCGTCCGCCTCCCATGCCGAGACCCGGGTTCGAGCCCCGCTCGGAGCGAGTCGTTGCTGCTGCTGCTCTCGTTCAGTTTCAGCCTCGGGATCTGATTCTGGAACATAAATATACGCTGAATCTGACTGTTAGCCATGGTTTGTTTTGGTTGGTTTTGTCCTCACGGTGTCACAGCTTCCAAACGCTCTCAACGCAAAAGCCTACTGGCGCTCGTGATTCTTTAGCTCCGCCCACACGTCACGCCTCCAGGCGCTCGTGTTTTTCCGGGAAAAATCGGTACAGACTATCTTTCTCTTATGAATATAATAAAACTAAAGACTTTTTGGAGTTATGAAGGATGCAGTACTACTCTATAGGTACTCAAGATTAACAGGATATTGAGTGAAAACGAGCATTTCACCCCCCCCCCCCCCCCCCCCCTTTAATTGGACAATATAGTGAAAGCTGTGATTTTATAAATCATTTGAAAATTACATGGACAGACAAGCTTACATTTGTCAAGTGATCTGGTTTTGTGGTTTGTCTCATTTCATAAATTAAATGACATCGCTGAGAAAATGGATGCTATAATGACTGCAAAAGCACTGCACAAAACCGTATATAACAACAATGGTAATCAGTATTCAAATCCCTTATATTTATGTATGGTACACCTTCATGAATAATGAAGGGCCACCTATAGGCCTATTATGTGAAGTTTAAGCTGGAGCAATGGTGATGTGAAAGGACTTTATTATATTACAATTTTTTTTTAATTATGCAGTATTATTATAGTATCTTATGTTCACCAAGTCTGCATTTATTTGATCAAAAATACAAAAAAACTATAAAAACTATATTTAAAAAGAATAATTAAATTGTACTCAATTTAAAATAATGCTTTTCTATTTTAATATACTTCAAAATATAATTTATTTCTGAGATGAAAAGCTTTATTTTCAGCATCATTAGTCCACTCCAGTCTGAACTTGTGCTGCTTAATTGTATTTTATTATTTTAATTTTTTTGTAACCTGTAATACTTTCTGGGGGGTCATTGCTAAATAAAAAGTTAAAACGAACTGCCTTTATTCAAAATAGAGATTTTAGCATTTCTATTTAACAAACCCTGAATAAAAACAATATATAAAAAAAACTCAAGCGTTTGAACAGTATTATATATTGTTACAAAAGTAATATTTTAAATAAAGCTGTTATTTTTTTCTTTTATTTTTTTATTGATCAAATAATCACAGGTGAAAATTAGCTCAGGTTCCCTTTCAGTCGGTCACGTTCGACGTTACGAATGCGATCTCGCCCGAGAGCCCAATCACCTTCGAGTGGTACAAAACGAGCCAATGGTACACAAAGTAACTTGGTCTGCGGAATTTGCATCGCGAGCTCCACCCCGCAGAGCGGGTATATAAGGAGCAACGCGAGCAACTTGCATTCAAGCTTTCGCTTCGGAGCCGAGCACATCGCTTGCTGCAATCACCGGAGTGTTTACAAGCAAGAGCTGGTGTTGGTGTGATGGCGCGATTCAGCGGTTCGTCTGGGTTTCCTGCGACAGCTCCCACGTTCCCCTGAGGGCTTCAATACCTCTAAAAGAGACAATTTCTCTCACAAAAGAGATACGGGCCGATTTGCATCTTTTTAAAGATGTCATTTCGCCCGTGTGTTTCTGGATGCGGTCGATATATCGCTCCTCATGACGGTTACGATCGTTGTGTCACGTGTCTGGGCTTCCAGCACGCTGAGACTGCGTTCGTGGATGCACACCCCTCACATATGCCGCAGCCGGTCGAGTTCCCGGATGAGTTTGCTGGACCCTCTCAGGCTCCTGACATCTCATTCGGGGCTCGCAAAGAGGACCGTATGTCGATCGCTGCATCACAAGGCGGGCTTGAGTCCTCGGGAGATGAGGGTTCGGCTGCGTTGCCTCCCTCAGGAGTGCCAGCATTGTCCGAGTCCGATCCCGAGCTGATGGCCGTGCTTTCCCGGGCAGCGGAGAGCATCGGGCTTGAGTGGAATCCTCCACCCTGTCCCGAGCGCTCGAGGCTGGATGATTGGTTCCTGGGGGCTGCTCATGCGGATCGCCAGCACCCCCCTCTGGTTCCTTTCTTCCCGGAAGTGCACCAGGAAGTAACTAGTTCATGGAAGGCACCTTTAACTGCCCGAAACCGTTCTGGTTCTTACTCTGCCTTCACTGCCCTCGATGGCGGGGCGGCCAAGGGGTATGCTGGAGCATTCTGTTGCGATGCAACTGTGTCCACAGAGCGCCTCCGCTTGGCGTGGTGGTCCCAAGCTGCCCTCCAAGGCC
This sequence comes from Carassius auratus, assembly GCF_003368295.1. Taxonomy (NCBI): domain Eukaryota; kingdom Metazoa; phylum Chordata; class Actinopteri; order Cypriniformes; family Cyprinidae; genus Carassius; species Carassius auratus. Next base: position 266,833 of record NW_020528487.1, read on the forward strand.
TGTAAGTTCTCATCATCGCTTGTGGCCAAGGCTTACAGAGCTGCGGGCCAGGCCGCTTCTGCCCTGCATGCCATGGCCTCACTTCAGGTCTATCAGGCCAAGCTGCTCCGGCAGCAGCACGAGGGCAGTGCTGACCCAGGGGTTTTGCAGGAGGCGCGCACTGCTACCAACCTCGATCTCCGGGCGACGAAGGTCACTGCGCGCTCCTTGGGTCAGGTGATGTCCACTTTGGTGGTCCAGGAGCGCCACCTATGGCTGAACCTGGAAGACATGAGGGAGTCTGATCGGGCTCAGCACCTCAACTCCCCGGTCTCCCAGGATGGCCTCTTCGGCGACGCGGTAGAGAGCTTTGCCCGGCAGTTCTCTGCCGCCCAGAAGCAGTCAGAGGCCATCAGACACATCCTGCCCCGGCGGCCCACTGCTGCTTCCACACCGCCGCCGGCGCAACCTCAGCCTGCTCGTTGCCGAACGCCCCCCTGCGGCCTCCTCCACTCCCGCTCGGCCACAGCAGCAGCCTTCACCCCGGCTGCAGCGAGGAGATGGCCGCAGAAGGGCGACGCAACCCATCTCTGCCCCTAAACCTGCCAAACGCCAGGCCAAGCGGCATTCCTGAGACGGGCGACCCGGAGTTGGAGACGTCAGCTCATCAGGAGATGGTAGCAGGACCACTCCTTCCCCTGGAGGAGGGCCAGTGGGAATCCTTTGTTCTCATTTTCTTTTTGTTCCGCCACTGGCCCTGCGGCCGGTGGTACCCAAACCTTCACTAAACGAGCTGTTTCCTCTACCTCTGGGTCCCAAGAGGCCATGAACGACAGCTGGCGACGTGCTTCCTCGCCGCTCTCGTTCTCCTCTCCCCTTGCCAGTTTCCATACAAAGACGGCTCAAGAACGCTTTGCCTTCTCATGCCCTCTTTGCCACTTGGAGTCAGATGAGTGCCCGCACTCCACTCCCGCTAAGGGACGCTATGCCTCCCATGCCGGAGCTGTCTGCTCCACCACACTGCCCCACTGTGGGTACGCCTGTAGTCCCCTTGACCCCGCTGGTTTGGTTCCTGGGAGCCTGGCTAGAGCTCCCCAGGCCTTCCCGCTGGCTTATCCGGACACTCAGGCTCGGCTACGCAATTCAGTTCGCCCGGCGTCCCCCAGGTTTCGGGGTGTCCACGCGACGATGGTGGGCAAAGATGCCCCTGTCATGCGCGCGGAGGTCACGACCCTGCTGGCAAAGGGCGCGATAGAGCTGGTCCCTCCAGCCGACATGAAGTCCGGCTTTTACAGCCCTTACTTCATAGTACCCAAGAAGACAGGTGGGTTACGGCCAATCCTGGACCTGCGTGCCTTGAACCGAGCTCTACACAGACTCCCGTTCAAGATGCTAACGCCCAAGTGCATTTTCGAATGCATTCGTTCGATGGATTGGTTTGCAGCGATCGACCTGAAGGATGCGTACTTTCATGTCTCCATTCTTCATCGACACAGACCGTTTCTTCGGTTTGCTTTCGAGGGGCAGGCATATCAGTACAAGGTTCTCCAATTCGGGTTGGCCCTGTCTCCCTGCGTCTTTACGAAGGTTGCGGAGGGAGCCCTGGCTCCTCTCAGGGAACAAGGTGTCCGTATCCTCAACTACCTCGATGACTGGCTGATCCTAGCTCACTCTCGAGAGCGGTTGTGCGAGCACAGGGATCTGGTGCTCAGACACCTCGCCCGACTGGGTCTTCAGGTCATCTGGGAAAAGAGCAAAATCTCCCCTGTGCAGAGGATCTCTTTTCTCGGTATGGTTCGCACAGCTTACGAACGAGCACACGCAGTCACTGCTGAATTGCCTGAGACAATTCGAGGGCAAGAGAGCGGTTCCAATGAAACTGTTTCAGAGGCTCCTGGGGCATATGGCGTCCACGGCAGCAGTCATACCGCTCGGGCTACTCCATATGAAACTGCTTCAGCACTGGCTTCATGACCGAGTCCCGAGATGGGCATGGCAACAGGGCACGCTCCGAGTGACCATCACTCCGGCCTGCCGACGATACTTCACCCCGTGGTTGGACCCCTCGTTTCTATGGGGCCGGCGTGCCCCTAGAACCAGTGTCCAGACATGTTGTTGTATCAACAGATGCCTCTGCCACGGGCTGGGGTGCCATGTGCAACGGGCATGCTGCGTCAGGCTCCTGGACAGGACCCCGACTTCAGTGGCATGTCAATTGCCTCGAGTTGCTAGCAGTACGTCTTGCTCTGCACCGCTTCAGGGCCCTGCTGAAGGACAAGCACGTTCTGGTCCGTACGGACAACACTGCGACCGTAGCGTACATCAACCGTCAGGGTGGTCTACGCTCCCGCCGCATGTCGCAACTCGCTCGCCATCTCCTCCTGTGGAGTCACAAGCATCTGAGGTCGCTTCGTGCCATTCACATTCCGGGCAGGCTCAATTGTGCAGCCGACGAGCTCTCACGACAGCAGTCTTGCCCCGGGGAATGGAGACTCCAACCCCAGTCGGTTCAGTTGATTTGGGAACACTTCGGAGACGCTCCGGTAGACCTGTTTGCCTCTCCAGAAAATTCCCACTGCCAGTTGTTTTACTCCCTGACCGAGGGCACCCTCGGCACGGACGCCCTGGCACACAGCTGGCCGCTGGGCCTGCGCAAGTATGCATTTCCCCCAGTGAGCCTTCTTGCACAGACATTGTGCAAGATCAGGGAGGACGAGGAGCAGGTCCTTATGGTTGCGCCCGCCTGGTTTTTGGCCCGGCCGGACCTGGTTCCCCGAACTTGAACTCCTCGCGACAGCCCCTCCTTGGCCAATTCCTCTGAGGAAGGACCTTCTTTCTCAGAGACAGGGCACCCTCTGGCACCCACGTCCCGATCTGTGGAACCTACATGTGTGGGTTCTGGACGGGTCACGGAAGGTTTAGGTACCTTGCCACCACAGGTGGTAGCTACCATCACTTCAGCTAGAGCCATGTCCACCAGACATGCCTATGCTTTGAAGTGGAACCTCTTCATCACTTGGTGTTCTTCACGGCGTGAGGACCCCTGGAGATGCCTGATTGGGTCAGTGCTTTCCTTTCTTCAGGAGGGGTTGGAACGAAGGCTGTCTCCTTCCACCCTAAAGGTCTATGTGGCTGCCATTTCGGCTCACCATGACCCTGTTGAAGGTAAGTCTCTTGGGAGGCACGATCTGATCATCAGGTTCCTGAGAGGAGCAAGGAGGCTCAATCCGCCTCGCCCTCAGCAAGTCCCCTCTTGGGACCTTGCAGTGGTTCTATCAGCACTGCAGAGAGCTCCCTTCGAACCCTTGCTCTCAGTAGAGCTAAAGATTTTATCTTTGATAACTGCGCTCCTGACGGCTTTGGCTTTGGTGAAGAGGGTCGGGGACCTGCAGGCATTTTCAGTTGACGAAGCGTGCCTGGAATTCGGGCCGGCTAAGTCTCACGTTATCTTGAGACCCCGGCCTGGGTACTTGCCCAAATTTCCCACCACTCCTTTTAGGGATCAGGTGGTGAACTTGCAAGCGCTGCCCCTGGAGGAGGCAGACCCAGCCCTGGCGCTGCTCTGTCCAGTACGTGCGCTCCGCACCTACGTGGACAGAACTCGGTGCCTTAGGACCTCAGACCAGCTCTTTGTCTGTTACGGAGGCCACCAGAAGGGAAAGGCTGTCTCCAAGTAGAGGTTGGATAGTGGATGCTATTGTCCTGGCTTATCAGGCTCGAGACCTGCCATGCCTCCTAGGGGTGAGAGCTCACTCAACTAGGAGCATAGCTTCCTCCTGGGCGCTGGCACATGGCGCCTCGCTAGCAGACATCTGTAGAGCTGCAGGCTGGGCAACACCTAACACATTCGCGAGATTTTATAATCTCTGTGTAGAGCCCGTGTCCTCCCGGGTACTCGCCCCTTCTGGCCAGTAAGAACCTGCTCGGTGTCAATCTGCTTGCTGCGCCATTCCACTCCGCAGACTGGATGCGTGCGCTATTCCCCTCAGGTGAGTTCCTCAGTCAGAACCCTGGGTTCCTTCAGCACTGTTGATGTCCAACACTTGCGTACATGCCCCTTGGTCAGCCATGTGTGGGACTAGGTGCCTCCATGTGTCGTGATTCCCCTTTCTGGGTAATCCCACGTGTGTATGTCCACAGTAAGTCTCTCCACAGCATGTGTCTTTCCCTTGGCAAGCCCCTTGCCAGCTCTGTCATTGAAAATTCCACCCTGCGGGCTGGGTACCTCAGAGTTCTTATGTATCACCACCTTGGTAGATACCTGCCTTCTGTAAGTCCTCCCACGGGCAGGCAGCCTGCTAGCATATGTCCAGCTGGAATATGCTACCCAGTATATTCTGTGCGAGCTATAGGCCCTCACTCGTGCTGGCCTCACGACAGGGTGCTATCACTCACACGGGTCGCTGGAAGACAGCCATGTGGCGTTTTGTAAGGGACCCCATTCGTAATGTTGAACGTGACCGACTGAAAGGGAACGTCTTGGTTACGTATGTAACCCTCGTTCCCTGAAGGAGGGAACGGAGACGTTACGTCCCCTTGCCACATCGCTGTTCCGCTGAACGGCCGGGTCACTGGCTCGGCTCCTCAGCGAAGACTTGAATGTGAGTTGCTCGCGTTGCTCCTTATATACCCACTCTGCGGGGCGGAGCTCTCGATGCAAATTCCGCAGACCAAGGTACTTTGTGTACCATTGGCTCGTTTTGTACCACTCGAAGGTGATTGGGCTCTCGGGCGAGATCCCATTCGTAACATCTCCGTTCCCTCCTTCAGGGAACGAGGGTTACATACGTAACCAAGACATTTCCAACATTGATAATAAATCAGTACTGAATACAATTTATTTGAAAGTACATTAAAATTTTGATCAAATAAATGCAGGCTTAATGACCCTAAGTGACTTCTTGCAAAAATATAAAATAGTAATGTATTCAAACTTTTGACCTATAAGTTTTTTTTTTGTTTTTTTTTTAATTTACATTGTCCCTTTTTTAGATTTGAGCCCCTGTCCCTGAGGAACTCTCTTATGGAAGTAAAATAATGACATATGTCTTAAAAAACAAAAATTACTGTGTATTTCCAGGGCTTGCATTTTTAGCTCTTGAAATTTCAATTTTTTTTCATTTGAGCTGTGAATATTACAATTCAAAATATTTCACACACCTTTTCATAATTAAAAAAATCTATAATTCACATTCACGTTCCAGAATTCACTTGCAACATATTCAGTCAGTTATAAAAAATATGACGTGTAATATTCGACAGGCAAATTTCGGTCCATTTTATTTCACTGCTGCAGGAATAGCAGTAGAGCACCGATGTGTGATCTCCATCTGCTGTCAGTCGCTCACCAGCTGATGGTGCAAGCGGCTATTGATTAAGACCAAAGCAACAGGTGGATTAGGTAATACTGTTACAAAAACTGATCTGCAGAAATGATGCAAGCACTAAGTTTTGGACAGTTCTGATTATAGGGGCATGTGGAAAAGCTGATTGTGTGTATGTTTAATTCAACATCTTTGCTGTTACCACAAAGGAGATTATAATGATGTTTTACCCAACGTTGAAGTACAGAACTAACATTAGATCTAAGAAAGACATATATTGCTTTCGGTTGTTTAGTTTCGTAACTTTGTGTCATGGCTTGTAAATCTACAATGTGAAAGTCAAAAACTTACCTGAACACTGTTTCTGGTAAGGAGATGGTGAGATAAAACATGTCAGATGACTACGAGGAGACTCCTGATTCTCCTCCTCTGAGTTTAAAACATGAAGAGAACTGAACATTAGGACACAAGGGACATAACATCTTTCAGTGAACCATATCAGTGTGAAAACATTATTTAAGCCTCATAAATCATTTAAATTTTATCTCACTTGAGCAGATAATATTGGCCACTTCATCATTATTATTACAGTCGTTTTGTCCCCAGGGTGAAGATGGACACTGTCCGAGATATGAATCATGTGGTCGACATGTAACTTTATCCAGCCAGTTACGAGCTGATTTCACTCTTGCTGTAGAATCAGACAAAACACCAGATCTTCCACAGTTCAGCTCTTGACAGATCAGACTCACTGTGTCTCCCTCCATCTGGTTCCAGCACACATTTCCCCAGGAACCATTGTAGAAAACCTCCAGATTCCCTTCACAGCCCTCAGTTAACCTGATCTCTGTAAACTCTAGAGGGAAATTAAAAGAAAATATCATTTTAAAAATTACCAAAATTGGAAAACCTGGGCATTATGGATATGGGAATGTGTTAAAAGGTTATTTCTTAAACCTTTATATTAATTTTAAGTGTAATTTTTACCTGAGCACACGACTCCTACATCCTCATTGTGTTGACAGTCATGTTTTCCCCAGCCTGGAGAAGAACAGCTCCAGAGGGACGTCTCATTCCCCTCACACTCCACCTCATCCAGCCATATGGGTCCAGAACCAGGAACAAACCAGGCTGGTACCGGCTGGTTACTGAGGGCCACTCCACACTGCAGCTGTCTGCACACCACATGAGCATCTTTAATATCCCAGGAGTCATCACACACTGTCCCCCATGAGCCGCTGTGAAAAACCTCAAGCCTCCCTGCACAGTCTCCCCCAGAACCCACCAGCCTGATGGACCCCCGCCCTGATATTCAGAGAAAGAAAAACACATTATTGATCACGAACAACTGAAGAATCTGTCCAGATGTTGTTGTTCTCACCGATGCAGGTGATTGACAGCTGTTGTGTGGAGCTGCAGTTGAGAGTTTGTGGAGAGCTGCAGTTCCCCAGATGAGCTTCACTCCCAGAGCACTGGAAGCCCATCACACACTCATGACTGTGTTCAGGACTGGATGAAGAGGAGCTGTAGAAGTTCAGCGCAGAGCCACAGCCCAGCTGTCTGCAGACCACAGAGGATTCAGAGAGACTCCAGGAGTCCAGCAGAACTCTCCTCCAGACCTGATGGATGAAAACTTCCACTTCCCCCTCACACTGTTTCTCTCCAGACAACCGAACCAGACCGTCATGAAGAGACAGAGCAGAATCTGAGTGGAAAATGTGGCATTTTATTATTATATTATTCAATGGTCTCTCCTAATACTTGATTCTGATTGGCTGGCAAGTATGCATTAAAACTGTTTAACGCACAGGTAGTTCCAAGTCAGTTTAATCACCATTCCATATTAATGTGCTGCTTAAATGCACACACACACACACACACCACTCATTGAGAGAGAGAGAGAGAGAGAGAGAGAGAGAGAGAGAGAAATTGAAGATCCGCTGCTCACACAGAAACGTTCAGGAGTAGGCCAACATGAACTTGTCAATGGTGCTGCGCCTTTTTTTATTATTGTTAAATACTGGATTCCTGCATTATATTCCTCAGCAACTATAGGAAAACTATAGGTAAATTGTACTTGATTTGTGTTCTGGGAAACATACAAGTATCTTCTGTTGCTTACAAAGAGCAGAACTAAATGTGAAAAAAAATTTTTTTCAACAAAATACAAAATGGAGATCTTCTAACCCATTTTTCAATAAAATCCTCTCACCAGAGCAGATGACTCCAACATCTCGTCTATGAGAACATTCAGCTCGACTCCATGAAGAGATGGAACATTCTGAGAGTTTTGTTTCATTCCCATCACAATCAAACACATCAGCCCAGATTTCACCACTTCCTTCTCCAAACCAGTCTGATCCCACAACAGACACAGCAATCCCACAATTCAACTGTCTACAGAGGACACTGGCAGCTCTCATATCCCAGAATGCATCACACACTGTGCCCCATTTACTGAAGTAGTGACATTCGACTCGACCAGAACAAGAGTCTGAACTGTTAACCAGCCTGAGATCAGTGTAACCTGGAGAAAGAACATGGTCTTAATGAAACAGAAGATAACAGTAATTTTAGTAATGCGTAATTCTTCAGATGGTTCGGTTTAATACAGTCAAAGCAGGGCTTGACATTAACATTTTTGTTTACCAGCCACCGTTGCTATGGGTTTTTTCCAAAGTTACTAGCCACTCAGCATTTTTATTGACCATAATTTTTTTGTTGGGAAATGACATTTTATATGATTAAAGTCGACTATGCTAAAACACTGAAGATAGATTTACAACTTCTTTAAATGCAAATGTCATGATTTAGTACATGATTCTGTGCTGGATCATATAGCATCAATTCTCAACCTGACTTCCACTTTTTCATTGAACTGACTTTTCTTTTCTGTTTCCATATGTTTACAGGGTATCTGCAGGATTTTAAATACAAATTAAAGCTTTTTAAGGGCTTTTTTTTTCTTAAAGTGCTGCACAAATAAAATTATTACCATATGAGTGGGGTAGGGCAATGACTAGAGTAAGATATTAAACAAAACAAAACAAAAAAATGACATGATTTACAATTCATATTAAAAACTGGGCATTTGGCAGTCCTTACTGTCAAGCCCTGTGTAATTCAGCAACATTGTGAACCTCAAAAGCTTCACAAAAATATATATATTTTTTAAATCAAGCTGTGCCTCGATACATAAGAAAAAACAATTGCACTGTGCTTTGAATTGTGATTCTTGTCTTTCTGTCCCCAAATTTAAGACCTCTTGAAATTCTAACAGGCTTTTCATGTAGCATTTTAGAAATTTTCTATTTGATACAACAAAATTTAAGAGTTATTAAAGACCTGCAGAAACCAACCAAAGTGGCTAATCACAAATGACTGTGTTACACGTCACCCACACTAGGTGATTGTTAAAGTCAAGCCCTGTATAATTTTAGTCTATTTAACAATTACATTTGTTTAAATTATTAATTAAATTATACCAGAACACAACAGTTCCACGTGATTGTCATGGGTGCAGTTTATATTATTTGAAGTTAATGATGGGCAGCGTCGAATGTGTGATTCATATCCTCTACACTGAATCTCTTGTGTCCACATCTGAGCGTCTCCTTTGTCAAAAGCAGCTGCTCCCAGCACCTGTACAGGAGCCCCACAGTCCAGCTCTCTACACACAACCTCTGCATCCTTCTGGTCAAAGACAGCGTCACACACTGACATCCACGTCTGATTATGAAGGATCTCTAACCTCCCAGAGCACAGGTGAGGTCCATCAGCAAGTCTTGTAAATCGTCCATAGTTTATAGTTTCTGATTAAATTTACACAACACAAAAGACAATCTGTCTCTATGATTATGATAAAGACATACAAATCAACATCCAGATAATAAAAAGAGATAAATTGATTAAAGTAGTAGGTTTAGACCATAAAATATATTTATTATTAATTAATTGTTCATGAAATGCTTTGGAATCAAATTAGTTTAATTTGCAAAAATGATGTTTATGAATGTAAGTCTGATCAGTGCTGCATAAACAGGGTGATGTAGCAGCTCACCTGAGCAAATGACTCCAGCATCATATCGATGATCACAGTCATGAACACCCCATCCCCTTGATCTACAGTCTTTCAGAGTTGACTCTGATCCACTACAGGCCACTTGATTCATCCAGATTGGTCCTGATCCTTGTCCAAAGTTAGCCCCATACACTGCATTTAAAGCCTCTCCACAGCTCATCTCTCTACACACCACTTCAGCATCAGTCAGATCCCAATTTCTATTACACACTGTTCCCCACTGACCATCATGATGAACCTCCACTCTACCACTGCAGGAACTGTTACCACCAACCAACCTAACAGTCTCCAAATCTGTATATGAATAAGAAAAATTAAGCACAGACAGAGAGAGGGAGAGAGAGAGAGAGATGATGATTTAACCACAGTAGCAGAACAGAAGTTTGTAAATACAAATATTTATACATATTTTGAAGTAGTAGTTGTAGTAGTAGTAGCTTTTATTGTCACTGGTCACAGGTACAGTGATATTAGCCATCAACCTGTCCATACATACAATATGACAAGGAGACAGGACAGGAAGACAGGGAATTGAGGAAGAAATACAGCATATCACGAGGGAGGGGAGGAGAAAAAAAAACAACCCTCAGACTATTCTCCTGTGGGGAAAACAATGCGGGAACAGGAAAAAACACCTCAGCAACATAAGCACATAACCAGTACAGCATGAAAAACACACGACTTGCAACAGGGGAGGGGAGTCGGGGGTGGTGGTAATCCAGCACAGGCAAGCAGCCATCCGGTCCTGCAGCCATTCTCGACGCTGTTCACAGACCCATTTGTCAGACTGGCGGTACAAAGCGGCGAAGGCGAGGGATGGGGGGGTAATCCAGCACAGGCAAGAGCGTCTCACTGCAGTGCTCTTCCGGGGGAGTTGTTGTTCCAACAGCGGCCTTGGCTGAGGCGAGTGCTGGTTGAGGGGAGCCGAAAGCAGATAAGATTGGAATTGTTTGGTCTTGGGGAGAGCCACATTCCAATTTACACGACTAATCCCTTAGTCCATTCTGGTCTCCGAAATCAATCCATTTGCCTTTGCAAAGCCGTGAACTTCTCTGCAATGTTATCCATATTGCGGTTAATAGTCCTGGTCTCAGTACTGACCGCTCTGCCCACTGCTTCAATCATGACGAACAGCCTTGTGAGGCTTTGGACAGCTGTTAATGTTTCCTGAATACCTCGATAAACCAGGGCAATGCCAAATCCAATCAGCAGAAGACCTGTTATCATGGTTCTGAATAGGCAGATATCTTCAATGTCCTCCACGGAAAGAGCCATCAGACACACGACCCGCCATCTCTCCTACGCGTCCATCGTGAAGCCAGCCGCGAACGTTCCGGCAGGGTAGTCAGGTTCCCCCGAACCCAAGCTTCTCGTCGAGAAGATGGTGTCAATTGCGATGAGAGACCAGTTGATCAAATCCATGATTTCTTAGATTTTTTAGTTCGGAGAGCAGTGTGGAGAGAGTCTCTCAAAGTATAAGACAATAGAAGAGATGAGAGGAGCAAAGGAGGGAAGGTAAGGGGGAGGAGAGGGAGAGAAAAATGCGACCGCCTTCGTTGAGAGCCAAAAAAGAAGGTATTACAGAGTTTGACAATTTCTAACATACTCTTTCTGAAATTGTGGTTCCTTTCTTTAAACTTAACATATCGCATTTAAATAATAAACATTTATTTAAAAACTTTTTTGAAATCGTTTTTAAAGGTCAAACATTGACATTTTACCAGAACATATCAGTCCCACGTTGTTTTCTTGAGAGCATTGTATGTCATGTGAAGTTGGACACAATCGAATGAATGTTTCATTTCCTCTGCACTGAATCTCTTGTGTCCACATCTGAGCGTCTCCTTTGTCAAAAGCAGTTGCTCCCAGCACCTGTACAGGAGCCCCACAGTCCAGCTCTCTACACACAACCTCTGCATCCTGCTGGTCAAAGACAGCATCACATACTGACATCCACGTCTGATCATGAAGTATCTCTAGCCTCCCAGAACAGTGAGAACCTCCAACCAGCCGGACTCCTGAACAAAGAAATACAGAGAAGACCATCTGTCACTATGATTATGATATAGAAATACAGACAATTGCAAGTCAGTGTCAGTGTTAAAAAATGTCATGACGTTTAATTACCAAAAGAAAATGAGAAAAGGTTTTATACCAACCCGGTTCCAAAAAAGTTGGGACATTGTACAAAATGTGAGTAAAAAAGGAATGGAATAATTTACAATTCCCATTAACATATATTATTCACAATAGAATATAGATAACATATGAAATGTTGAAAGTGAGACATTTTAAAATGTCATACCAAATATTGGCTCATTTTGGATTTTATGAGAGCTACTCATTCCAAAAAAAGTTAAAGGAACATATGGAGGACCAATTTGCAACTTATTAGGTCAATTGACAATATGATTGTGTATAAAAAGAGCCTCTCAGAGGCTCAGAGATCAAGAAGGGCAGAAGATCACCAATTTCCCCAATGCTGCGGCGAAAAAATAGTGAAGCAATATCAGAAAGGAGTTTCTCAGAGAAAACAAAGACATATGCTCCCATCCAGATGTTGTCTCTTTCAGGGAAGACTTTGCATTTTCCAACATGACAATGCCAGACCACATACTGCATCAATAACAACATCATGGCTGTGTAGAAGAAGGATCCGGGTACTGAAATGGCCAGCCTGCAGTCCAGATCTTTCACCCATAGAAAACATATGGCACATCATAAAGAGGAAGATGCGACAAAGAAGACTTAAGACAGTTGAGCAACTAGAAGCCTGTATTAGACAAGAATGGGACAACATGTCTATTCCTAAACTTGAGCAACTTGTCTCCTCAGTCCCCAGACGTTTGCAGACTGTTATAAAAAGAAGAGGGGATGCCACACAGTGATAAACATGGCATTGTCCACACTTTTTTGACATGTGTTTATGCCATGAAATTTAAAATCAACTTATTTTTCCCTTAAAATTATACATTTTCTCGGTTTAAACATCTGATATGTCATCTATAATGTTTTCTGAATAAAATATTGAAATTTGAAACTTCTGCATCGTTGCATTCTGTTTTTATTAACAATTTGTACAGTGTCCCAACTTTTTTGGAACCGGGTTTGTATAAACAACAATCACCTAGTTTATTTACAGCATCTAAGTTCTATTTGGATGCTGAATGTCCAGGTTTAAATTATTATGTAGATGGTACATAAGACAGAGTTGACAGCATGTGCAAGATTGGCATGACTGTTTAGTGAATTTGCTCCAAAAAGTATTGAAGATCACTCTCATTCACCTGAACAAATGACACCTACATCTTTGCTATGATCACATCTGCTTTTACCCCATCCCGATGATCCACAGTTCTTCAGTTTAGATTCTGATCCAGTACATAAGACAAAAGCCATCCAGATCGGTCCTGATCCTGAACCAAAACGAGCAGCACCCAGAGCATCTAGAGGTTCTCCACAGTCCAGCTCTCTACACACCACTGCAGCATCAGCCATATCCCAACCAATATCACACACTGTTCCCCACTGACCTCTGTGAAACACCTCCACTCTACCAGCACAGCGACTGTGACCACCAACTAACCTCACTTTCACACGGTCTGTTTAATGCACAAAGAGAATGAAACAAATAAAATATTGAAATAAGCAAAGAAAGAAAATGTGAGATGCAAAAATACTCAAAATTATGAAAAAATATTACTTTTTAAAGATGATTTGAAAGGAAAGTAATTCTAAACCTGCAGACACTAATCCAACATCACTGTCATGTGAACAGTTGTTTTCATTTGATGGTGATGTTGGACAGAGGTGAATCTGAGACTCATTTCCTCTGCACTGAATCTCTTGTGTCCACATCTGAGCGTCTCCTTTGTCAAAAGCAGCTGCTCCCAGCACCTGTACAGGAGCCCCACAGTCCAGCTCTCTACAGACAACCTCTGCATCCTGCTGGTCAAAAACAGCATCACACACTGACATCCACTTCTGATCATGAAGGATCTCTAACCTCCCAGAGCAACGAGAACCTCCAACCAGCCTGACTTCTGAGCAATGAAAGAAAAAGAAACACTGGTAACACTTCATAAGGTTTAATTTGTTAACATCAGGTAATTAATTAGTTATCCTGATGTAATTATGAACACAATTATTTTAAAACATTTAAAATTAATTAATCAGTATTTTGTTATTTTCAATTCACGCTTGTTCATCACAATATAGGTTAATTTATACAAACTCCAAGGTTAAAACTGATTAATAAATGTTGTAAAAGTTTGATTCCTTGTTAACTCATGAAACATACAAATGCTTATTAATTTAACCTCATTGTAACATGTTCTCAGATATGAAACTATGTAAGACCTGGACATTATTTTTGTCATGAAAAACACTGGTACATTTCTAACATAATTCTAGTCATCGTCGGTCAACTATTAAACATTATACATTCATTTTAACGGAAAAAAAATATTTCTACATTTGGAAAAAAGTTCAAATAAATAAATATACATTTTAATCAGAGGTTGGTTTGAGGTTCATCACTGAGGACAGGTTTAAAGTAGTTTACCTGAGCAGATGACTCCAGCGTCTTTACTATGATCACAGTCATGTTTCTCCCATCCTTCTGACCCACACATCTTCAATGTGGATTCTGATCCAGTACATTCAACATAATTCATCCAGATCGGTCCTGATCCTGATCCAAAATGAGCAGCACTCAGAGCATCTACAGGTTCTCCACAGTCCAGCTCTTTACACACCACTGCAGCATCAGCCAAATCCCAGAAATCATGACACACTGTTCCCCACTGACCTCTGTGAAGAACCTCCACTCGACCAGCACAGCGACTGCTACCATTTACCAGTCTCACATTCACACTGTCTAAATAATGAGAGAATGGCTGATGTATAGGAAATAGAGGAAACTGGCCAGTAACACACACACACAAAGTAAAAAATAAAAATGATTTTACTCGAAAATTAATTCCAACCTGTACACACCAGTCCAACATCATTGTCATGTGAACAGGTGTTTTCATGTGATGGTGATGTTGGACAGAGGTGAATCTGAGACTCATTTCCTCTGCACTGAATCTCTTGTGTCCACATCGGAGCGTCTCCTTTGTCAAAAGCAGCTGCTCCCAGCACCTGTACAGGAGCCCCACAGTCCAGCTCTCTACACACAACCTCTGCATCCTGCTGGTCAAAGACAGCATCACACACTGACATCCACGTCTGATTATGAAGGATCTCTAACCTCCCAGAGCATCGAGAACTTCCAACCAGCCGGACTTCTGAACAATTAAAGAAAAAGAAAAAAACCTTGGTAACACTTTATATTAAGGGTTAATTTGTTAACATTAATGCATTCAGTATCATGAACATAGTACAGTACACCATTATTTGAAACCATTAATTGATTTAGATTAATGTTCTAATAATGTTTAATTCTCAGTTGTTCATCATAATGTATGAATGTTAATTTATAGAAAATGATGTTTGAAAATAAATGTGAAATGTAAAAAAGAATTATGTTGTAAACGAAAAGATCATTACAGAACGTTTTAAAGAAGAAAATGCTGCTTTAATCTTTGTCAATGTAGAAATTAGATTAATAAATGTTGTTAACTAATGAGTATTTGTTATTTAACAAACTTAAAGTTTAACCTCTTTATGATGTGTTAACAAATATTACATACATGTTATGTGTAATGTTTATTTTAGACCTGGACATTATTTATCACATGAAAAAAAAAAGTGGAACAATTTCTAATCCATTAAATCTATTAATGAGAGGTTTAAGGCAAGTGGTTCATCACTATATGGACAGGTTTGTAGTAGTTTACCTGAGCAGATGACTCCAGCATCTTTAGTATGATTATAGTCATGTTTACCCCATCCTTCTGACCTACACGTCTTCAAAGTGGACTCTGATCCAGTACACCAGACATAATTTATCCAGACGGATCCTGATCCTGAACCAAAATGAGCATCACCCAGAGCATCTACAGGTTCTCCACAGTCCAGCTCTCTACACACCACTGCAGCATCAGCCATATCCCACCAGTCATCACACACTGTTCCCCACTGACCTCTATGAAGAACCTCCACTCGACCAGCACAGCGACTGCTACCATTAAACAGTCTCACCATTATACTGTCTGATATTAAACAGAGAGAATGAGAGATAAAGAAACATTAAAGGACAACGTGGAAAAAAAATGATATTGCAGAAACAGAGACAAACAAAAAAAAACAAAAAAATTGTTTTAATGATTTTACTCAAATTAAATCAACCTGTGCACACCAGTCCAACATCATTGTCATGTGAACAGTTGTTTTCATGTGATGGTGATGTTGGACAGAGATGAATCTGAGACTCATTTCCTCTGCACTGAATCTCTTGTGTCCACATCTGAGCGTCTCCTTTGTCAAAAGCAGCTGCTCCCAGCACCTGTACAGGAGCCCCACAGTCCAGCTCTCTACACACAACCTCTGCATCCTGCTGGTCAAAGACAGCGTCACACACTGACATCCACGTCTGATTATGAAGGATCTCTAACCTCCCAGAGCAGCGAGAACCTCCAACCAGACGGACTCCTGAAAGGTCACAGTGCATTAATAATTGTAAATACTCATGGAACAGATTTATTATAAGATGTTTTCAGAAAGTATAGATTTTGTGTGTGTGTTTATTTTAGTTTATGTTCATGAAATGTGAACAATTTTCATTGATTTCATAACTTGTAACAACTCACCCGAGCAGATGACTCCAGCATTTTTACTATGACATTCATGTCTACCCCATCCTGATGATCCACAGTTCTTCAGTGTGGACTCTGATCCAGAACACTCGACATAACTCATCCAGATCGGTCCTGATCCAGATGCAAAACGAGCATCACTCAGAGCATCTACAGGTTCTCCACAGTCCAGCTCTCTACACACCACTGCAGCATCAGCCAAATCCCAACCAGCACCACACACTGTTCCCCACAGACCTCTATGAAGAACCTCCACTCGACCAGCACAGCGACTGTGACTACCAACCAACCTCACATTTACACTGTCTATTTGTGCAACAGATAAATAAAACACCAAGATAAATAAAAAGGGGAAAAAAATCAAATATTGAGATGAAAAAAAGTTAAAGAAATTAACAGCTTTAATAAAATCATTACAGCATAACTGCTGTATAAGAGTATTACATATAAATGCTTGATTTTAAATTATTTTCCTCCTTGAAACATAAACCTACCAGACGTGATGAGTTTTATTGTATAGCACAGAAATATGAGCATCAGACAATTCTCCATCATTTTCTGCTCAACAAACAATTTTCATCAGCGCAAAGTGCAGCACAAGTTTCTCCTCTGCTCCATCAAACACACTGAAGAAACTGGCTCCTGTCAGCCCCTTAAAGAGAGTGAGAGACTCACAGCTGCCAATGACACTCACTGTTACCTTATTAGACACAGCAGAGGAAATCATCAAACACAATCAGTGACAAATCAGAGGAGGCATTTCTGAATCTTACCATATATATCAAAAGAACGTCAGCGCTGAACAGGACTCCTCCTCCTCCATACAGAGACTCTTTAGAGAGGATGTGCACACACACCTGCCAGAGGCAAAAATAGACACACATCATACAGGAGACATTAAAGATTTTAGAGAGAGGAAGCACACCGGGATATTTACAGTATCAACACCTGCTGAGATACAGAGACTGATAAAGGCTCAATTTAAACATATATTTCACTCATACAATAAATAAATGAAAATTCCTTAAAAAAATGGTGACACCCAGAAAATAACAATTTACAGCATGACAGGAAAACAATTAATCTTATTCCATTTTCTTAATGTATAGTGTTAATTGCAATCATCAAGCTCAACTGCTGAACCATGTTAAACAAATTATTCTAAAAAAGAGATGAACATATTCAAAATTAATTACAAATTATAACTCCCAAGTGTAACAAATTTGCAACCCTGCTACCTATTCTGGCTTTATTATTATTATATTTTATAATTGTCCATTCATCTGTAATATTCATTTTTAGAAAAATGGCACAAAAGTCTTACTGTAAATAAACCGCTTTCATTCATTAAAGCAAGTATTAAAGTACATGGGCTTGCTTGTTGAATGCAGCAATGTGTGACTCAACCAC
The DNA here is from genome assembly GCF_003368295.1 of Carassius auratus. NCBI lineage: Eukaryota > Metazoa > Chordata > Actinopteri > Cypriniformes > Cyprinidae > Carassius > Carassius auratus. Next base: position 284,388 of record NW_020528487.1, read on the forward strand.
AAAACGACAGCAAAAAAAAATGTCCCAAGGTTACGAATGTAACCCTTGTTCCTCAAGAGAACGAGACGCTGCGTCGAACGCTTAGGGGAACACCTTTGGCGAGACGTCTGAATATCGTGTGCAATCTGTCCAATGGAAGGGCATGACGTCATAGGCAGGGTGACGTAGTGACCAGGAAGCTATAAAAGCACATGCCGCGCAGCTGGCTTCAGCTTCGAGTAGGGAAGCAAGTGCCGGCAGGGGTGCCGGAAGTATGGCGATGCGACGCAGCGTCTCGTTCCCTTGAGGAACTAGGGATATATTCTTAACCTTAGGACATTCCTCTTCAGGAACTCGAGCTGTGTCGAACCCTTTGGTTTCAATGTGCCTATGCCGCCAGACTTCTAAATCCCTGCCTAGTGTGTATCCAAAGAGCATAGCCGAGAGAACAGAAGAGCAAGGAATGACTCTCATATCTAGATCGTAAAATCTGACGAATGGAGAGGGCATGGACCATCCCGCAGCGTTGCTGATGTCCAAGAGGGACACACCTGCTGAGAAGGCCTTAGAGGCCCCCATACCCCGAGTAGAGTGAGCATTGACTCCCAAAGGAGGGGGAAGACCAGAGGACTCAAAGGATATATTGATAGCCTCATCTATCCAACGACTTAGGGTCTGCTTAGAGGCAGGAAAACCCTTTTTAGGGGGACCATAGCAAACATGCAGTTGGTCTGATTTTCTCCACAGGGTAGCTCTGTGGACATATGCATCCAGTGCTCGAACTGGACACATACAATATAGCTTTTCCTGGTCTGGCTCCCAAAAGGGAGGAGGCCAGAAGGCCTGCAGTACTATGGGTTGTGGTGTGACAGAGGGAACTTTAGGAACATAACCCGCTCCAGGGTATAAAAATGCTTTGGCCATACCAGGGGCAAAGTCTAGGTAGGTAGGGGCCACCGAGAGGGCCTGAAGATCTCTTTAGAGATGTGATAGCCAGTAACAGGGCAGTCTAAAGAGTCAGATGTCTATCTGAGATATCATGTATTGGCTCAAATGGAGCTTTACAAAGAGCCTCTAAAACCACAACCAAGACCAGGGGGGAACACAGGACCGTACTGGAGGCCTCAGCCTCAGGGCAACGCGGAGGAAACGTGTAACTAGGAGGTGTCTACCCACTGACTGATCATTGAAAGGGATATGGTAAGCAGCAATGGCCGCCATGTACACCTTTAAGGTGGAGTGAGTTAACCCCGCAGAGAACCTAGCCTGGATAAACTCCAGAATTGTATCAACTGGGCAGTTAACGGGGTCAAGCTGGCGGTCTGAGCGAGTAAATCTGTTCTGATCGGAATCTCCCATGGAGACCGTTGAGGAGAGAAATCAGATCTGCGAACCACACTAACAACAGACAAACCTCGTCCTGGCGTAATTTTGCCAGAACTCCCGGAGCAGAGCGATAGGGGGAAATGCATACCAGCGAAGCCTCGGCCAGGTCTGTACCATAGCGTCCAGTCCTAGAGGAGCTGGATAAACTAGAGAGAACCGAAGGGGACATTGCGATGAATCCTGAGTCACAAAGAGGTCCACTTGGGCTATGCCAAACACTCTCCATATCTGCTTCACCACATCGGGGTGAAACTTCCATTCCCCGGGCATCGGCCCCTGTCTCAACAGAATGTCTGCTCCCACATTAAATCTCCCATGAATATACACAGCTTTGAGCGAGAGGAGATTGCCCTGGGACCACAGAAGGATCTGATGTGCCAATTTGTACAAGGGACGCGAACGCAGACCCCCCTGGTGATTGATATGTAACATATGAGCAATTCATTGATTCATTGGTTCTGAACTAATGAATCATGGTTCGCTGAATCTAAAACAATACACCGTCCTTGGCTAAAATCCAAAGCTTTTAGCCTCTGAATGCATGCATATAAACCAAACTCTCTCTAAGCTAAATGACTGGCCTGGCGCAAAAATGGCTGGATTTAAATTGTTTACGTCACCCTGGAATGACACGACACATTCCACATGAGTCACATGAGCAACCTCAGAGAAATTAAGAACTCTCTCTCAACACACACACATACACACACACAAACTTTTCTTTACACTCTTTATGTAAGTCCTTACTAAGATGTGTTTGATAGGTTGACTAGCCAGTTAAGCGATAGTTATGATTTTCTGAGTTGTAACTTGGAAATGTTTTTGGAATTAATGTTCTCAAAAAGTCATGAGTTTGTAACCCTACCCCTGACCAGGTCATAAAACTTTTATAAACCAACTGGGAGCAACAGGAAAGCACAGCTCGCTGGAATTATTGTAAGAAAAGAGAAAAGTACCTTTTAGAAATGTATTCTAAATATATTGACTGTATTGCCTTTTTGTGCTTAGATGTCTTCCCATATCAAATTGGAGTATCTGCAATTTTATCGTGTGTTAATCCAACTTTAAATGTGTGTAATTCTGCATATGAATGCAACTTCATGTTTCTATCATTTATGAACATCATTCTTGGTATTTGTTTAACCGTCATGTTGTGACTGAACTATTAAAATATAGGAAATCAATGTAAAATGTATTTATTCTGGAATTACATCTTGCTGGAATATAACTACTGAATTCTGACAACACCATAAGTTACGCGAGTGGGTGTTTCCCCATAGACAGAAACTTTTTCCCGCTTCAGAACGCAGACATTAATTGGTTGTTCGCGCAGAGGTGTGAACCAGTCAATACATAAGAGAACTGAACCAGGAAGTTCTCGCCCCTTCTGCTCTTCGTCACTTCTTTCCTTCTTCGCTTGGTCTCAGCACTGCGTCTGAGAGAACAGCCTGTTCTCATGGCTCCTTAGGGAGCTTTCATCTCTGTTTTTCTTTTATTTTCTATACTAAGTTTATTCTCATATTCGCCTCTCCCCACGAGGGAGATGAACTTTGAACCATTTCTTTGGTAATAATTTCGTTCGGTGAACCTTTGAAACTTCACGCGAGTCTGCTCGCCCCGGAAGACAAGAGAGAACACGCCCAGCTCCAAAAGAACGACACACGCACGCTTGACTTGCGAGTATCATTTTCTATATAGATTTAAATGCTGCTTAACGTTTGTCTATTACCTTTTCAAGGTGACCCGATTCATTGTTGTCTTTCAAGTTTACAGTCTGTGATTTTGCCATACTGAGCGATTATTCTGTGATCGCGCCTATTATTTCTCACCTTCTACTTTCACTTTCTCTCGCTTACCCTCTCATCCTCTCTCTCTCTCTCTCTCATCTGTATCCGTTATGTCTTGTATTTGTTTTTACTGTTAGCATTGTTATACGCATTTTTACTCTGTGTTGATAAGTTGATAAGTTAATCTTATGGCCGTTTGCTGGACAAACCACTGTTCGATTTGCATTAATTCCCAGAAAAAGATATCACGATAACTGATGTGAAGAATGGAATATTGACATATTAATGAGTAAATTACAGCGCCTTGTAATGAGTTATTGATATATACAACTGACTTATTTTTCATCTTCAATATTTTTTTATGTAACCGTCATATGAGATTTATATTAATCATAATCCTGATTAATTATTAAAATTCCCTATATATCATTTGAGCTAACATTAATGTACTACACAGTGCGGCTACAGATATAAGAGACCACCGATGTGTTGTTGGTGCACACCAACACATGGTGACCTCTCAGGTCTGGGAGGAAATGTTTTAATGCTCGATACACAGCTAGCATCTCTAGACATTTGATATGCCATGTCAGATGGCGACTGCTCCACAGACCTTGGGCAGGGTGGCCACTCATAACCACACCCCAACTGGTGAAGGACGCATCTGTCGCTAGCATTACACGGTGACAAAGAGCTCCCAGCACCGGGCCATGATTCAAGAACCAAGGTTTCTTCCACATGTCTGAGGCATAAAGTCTTCGCCGCGTGACCTTGATAGTTCGAAGTGGATCCCCCCTCGAGGAAAACCCCTTGGACTTGAGCCACCACCATAGGGGTCTCATGTACAGCAGGCCAAAAGGTATCACGTTGGACGCAGCTGCCATTAGCCCTAATAGTCTCTGAAACTGATTGACAGTGAGTGACTGGCCTTCTTTGACTCTCTTGACACGAGGATCGACTCGAATCAGAGCAGGAGACCGATGCAGGTGGAATCCCACACTACGCATAGATAGGTGGCTTTCTGAACTGGAGAAGGTACACTCATCTTGGCATTTAGTCATAAAACCCAGCCCCCCCATGTGTGTGAGAATGACATCTAGATGTCGAACCGCCATGTGCGCTGATCGATCTAACATCAACCAATCGTCATTATAATTCAGAATGCGGATGCCCTGCATACGCAGAGGAACCAGAGCTGCATCTACACATTTCGTGAAAATGCGGGGTGAGAGTGCAAGGCCGAAGGGAAGTACTCGATATTGGTAAGCTTTGCCTCCAAAAGCGAATCTCAGAAACGTCCTGTGTTGTGGAAGGATGGATATGTGAAAATACACATCTTTAAGATCTATTGTGACAAACCAGTCCTCGGATCTGATTTGAGTTACAAAATGCTTGATGGTGAGCATTTTGAACTTCACTGACAACGGAGAGGTTCAGCTAATGTAAACTAAGATTGGACGCAACCCTTGAAATGCTTGCCATAGTGTGAAGGCATGCCCCAGCCTGACCTGCTAGGCAAGGCAAGTTTATTTATATAGCACATTTCGTACACAATGGTAAGTGCATTACTAAAAGAAAGTAAAAATCATGAAGAAAAATAATTTCAAAAATAAAACAAGCAATTTAAAAACTGAATAAAATATAGGGTAAGATGCAAATAGGTAAATTGGTAAAGTAATTGAACTGCAATGTTGTTTTGCTGACGTGCATCAGAGTGGAAACAGTGAAGAGATTTGGGGTAAAAACTACTAAATATCTCCCAATACAAACATGCCCCATAGTATAGTCCCACCCTTGACACAAATTGACAGCTTTCTGTGTAAAGCATCTGAAATTCAAATGCGTTTCAATTGCGTTTGGACTGTCACAATGTACACATGTGGAAAAATGCAATTAAATATACAATTTGCAATTCTTTTTGAAAATAGTCCAGAATATCCTTACCTGTCCTTTAATTATGATCAATGCCTGAGAGATCTGCTGGCATTTTTAAATCGCCAAGACAATTGGATGGGTTTTGTGTACTCTGCTCAGTTAAAGAATTCCATGTTTGTTCCAACCTATAAAATAAAGTAAAAGAAAATACAAAGTGTTTTAATTTGTTAACTGTTAATAACAGTGATTCAGTTCAATTAACTGTGTGAAGTTCATCATGAAATTGAGTCCATCATGCTTATGAGTTAAATTCACCTATGAGTTGGTCTACAGAAGCAGAATATGCTCTAGTGGTTGGCTGAAAGGTGTGCTTTCAAACGGTCTAATCAATGGGATGTTCCAGTCATTATAAATCACAGTTTTATGTTAATATCCTGGCTTTATCAAACACACAGTCAGTGGCACAGTGAGGGAGATCACACTGAATGCGTGCACACAGACATTTCTATGACAAGTCACACAGGTACTGGGTTACTCCGCAGCTCTAAAACAGTCCATATATAAACACTTATAGGTGTACCAAAGTGATAAGGACAAGTCAAAAACACGATCTGGAAAATGGGTATATGAAGTTTACGCTCATAAATTATGTAATCTGAACATAGTTACATAAAGTGCAGCTTTATGCACGAAATAAAAATGTGCGTTTAAGTTAAGTGAGGGTTAACGTTAGTTGATTATAACAGACAAACAATTATGTACAATGTATAATAAACATGAACTTACCGTTAGATGCCTCAATAAGACTGCACTCGAAGAGTTTTTCTCTCACAAGTGTATCCATGTGCTTTTCTGAAAGGAAAAAACAATATTTTGAATTATAACTTGTATGTAATGTAACGGAAACAGGTCAATTTAGCTCAAAGGGAATCATTTAAGATTTTAAAGGGAATTTGAACAGAATCACTGTTTCACGGCTGGTCACTGAGATGCCCTGCGATTCAGTGAACGAGCCGTTTAACATCAAATCTGCGCTGGATACTAATATCCAAACTATAGTGAAACACTATCAATTAGCACAGTAACAAGATCGGCAGTTTAAGACATTAACTTGTAAGCACAAAACACAAGATACTTCTCTTTTCAATATGAATAAGGCTTTATTAGATAAATCTAAGACATATAAACTAATCTAACACATAAACGCATGCACTCACACATTCATACAAGTTGCAGGAAGATCGAAAGTTAGGGAAAGATGAGTTTAAGAAAATGGAAATATGGAATCCCAAGTTTACAGCAATACGTTAAATTGCATAGACATGAACAACCATCAATCACGTAATTAGCCCTCGCATTGAGTTCCTCAATGTGACTAAAATTATATAAGATACACCAGCACAACAAATATCTGGGGATACATTGCCTTCCTTTCCTGTGAAAGGGACTCACGTTGAAAGGGGTATCCCAGTGTCGCTGATTGGCTGGAAGTTCAGTAGTGGCTGAAGTGACGTCTTGGGAACCCGTGGTTGTTGGGCGTTGGCTGAAAGTGCAGAGTCCTGTGGGCTGGTAGAAGTTGAACAGGCACCCGAGGTCAGGCGTCGGAGACTCGACGTTACAAAACTTAACTCAGAACACGAAACTCTCAAACGGAAAAGAAAAGAAATAAAGTTTGACGAGACTAGGTTGTGTTCCTTCTCATCGTGGCTAAGTAGCAGCAGGCTTGCAGGCCGAAGCACGCTGCAACCGCGCTCAAAGAATAGTGATGACAAACAGCATGGCTAGAAGCTACAAGCTAGCAGAAGCATAGCTAGAGACTAGAAACTGGCATGACTGATAGCAGCAGCACAGCTAGAGACTAAAAGCCGCAGCATAGCTAGAGACTAAAAGCAGACTAAAAGCAAAGATTTTATGGTGTCCCAAGGTATTTAAACAGGCCTGTTGGCCACACCTCAAATGTTGTCTTGACCAATCAGATATTGTCTTGGCTCGGGGGTATCATAAATCATTTGTTTATCTTACCAAGCATGTGGTCCGAATTTTCCTGCCTTGCAGGGTTTAATTTTGGACATGATTCCTATTACACGAATATGATACATGGGACAAATAAATTATTGTCTGGACAATATCAAGCAAGCAGATTTGATTATATCAATACTAGACATGACTATGTATCCTGTAGTTATCAAAAGACATACACAATAAGTGATTATACATGATAGTCAAATGTGTGGGTTACACATAAATGAATATGGAGTTAAGCGATGGAATGATTAATTTATAAGTCTTTTTGAGTTCATTCTGGTCCATATATATGTACAAAAAGCAGTTTCTTTGCCATTCTCATGACATAGGGATGTTCTGTAGAGACAGAGGTTTAAAGCTGGGTGGGGGAAGTCAATGGGACTTGTGCAGTACTCTCATGGGTTTTCATGTGATGTCGAGCGTTGCATTTACGAACAACAAATTTGACAATCTCTTCTGCGAATTAAAATTGTCCATAATTGTTCTAGTGGTGTTAATGTTGAAAGCTGTTGTGTGAACAAGTTGGTTGGTCATCTTGCTTGGTTCTTGTGGCACTAGAACTGATTTATGACTTCCTGAGGAATTCGGCTCTCGTGTTTCAAACATCGCTTTGATAGACTCTTTAATTTGTCTGGTTCGACTCATTTCTGTTACAGTAAAAAGTCTTTATAAACCACACAAGCATTAAATCATTACTAACTCACTAACTCGGCCTACGTCCGCTGTGCGTGCGCGCACTTTGAAATGCCCCGAGACGTTGATTCTTTTCCGGGAATCACTTTGTTCAAGAATTACTGAACCGGTTTATTTGAACCCATGTCGATATGGAAAACTGCAGGCGTTTACATTAGAGCAGATAGATAGTTAAATAAACGTACCTTAAAACCGCTGAAAGCGGTGGCTTTGCCCCGTTGTTCTTCCAAAATGACAGTTGGGGAGCGATCTTCAAGGCGCGTTAAATAACCCCATCGCTGACCTGAAACAACCCAGCGACGCAACCCAGCAGGTATAACCCAACACGTGGTAAATTTGAAACTACCCAAAAGTGTTTAAAAAGAAATAAAATAACCCAACAAAATGACCCAACCGTTTCTAGAGTGTATATTCATCGATGGTAACTGATTTAACTATGATCAGCGCAGCATTTTATACATGCCGAGATATTTTATGTATATTAGAAAACTCATTCTAATTCATTCCCACTCTTCTTCGGTGGTAACTTAACCCAACTCCGTGCTTCCTGTAATGAGAGCTGTCAATCAAGGTACAAGGATGTCCCTGTGTGAAAGTGACCAATCATAAGAGGGTCAGTGCCCTCCTTGGTTTCCGCCCCCAAATTGTCAAAAGTCATGTAGACTAGAGCGAGCAGAAATCAGCTGAGCGAGCAGAAATTCACCCGCGAGCAAAACAGCACTCCGCGAGCAGGATTCCGCTGCACAAGCAGAGTTTAAACTATGCGAGTATGCCAGGCGCTCGCTCGCAGCTACATGTACACCTCTCGGTTGTTGAATTTGTGCGCGAGTACTTTTATCATGCCAGCTGAAGGTTCATTTTTGCGCGTGTGAAATAACATAATGTGCTCGTGAGCATGTCTTACACGCTCATAACTTTTGACTAAAATGTAACGCCATATAATGTTTTAGCACAGCTGATCTCTTCTGGAAACTGATTCCAACTGCGGGCGGCATAGTTGGACTAAAGGTGGACTCCCCTTGTTTTGTGTGAAGCCTTGGTATTTCTAACTGACTCGATATTAATGATCTGAGTGGTCTGTTAGGTTTAGATTCAAGTGAACATATCTGCAACATATTTCGGTCCTTTAGAAGTACTTTAAAAGCAATACTAAATGTAACGGGAAGCCAGTGTAAGTATATTAAGTGACAAATAGTTGTTTGTGCACTGAAAGTAAACTAAAAATACATCTAAATGGTTTATAATTGTTATATAATTATAACTTGCATTTATAATATAATAATTCTACAGAATTTCGTTTTTATATATAAATGTTCAAGCAATATGCACACTATCAATGTAAAACATTTATACATTTTTCGAAATACATAACATTTCAAAGAATCTTTACAGGAAGACATACTATAGTGTCTATATGGTCAAAAACACCCTCACTGTTTTAATAGTTGGTGCTAAATGCTTAAGCCTTCATACATAAAACAAGCAAGCCAAAGGCAACAGTGGTAAATAAAGAAAAATCTGTAATCTGCTGATACTGGAGTAAAAAAACCTTTGGAGAAACGAGACTAACCAAAAACAGTGGGGACCAGTTCTCCTCTGTATATTCAACATTTGATACATTGTTAATGGTAGTACAGTGTTACTGCATTGATTCAGCTATAAGGTTAAAGGTTAATTGTGCCATGTACAGACAGTAACATTGTTTTCTCTGTGGCCCAGGTGATGCAGGCAGTGTTAGTGAAGAGTTCTAAGGTGCGGTCATCCATTAATGAATCCTTGCTGTTTTGCTAAAAACTGGAACCAGTTCATCCTATGTGAAGTACATTGTGGAAGATTGGGGAATAATCGGTCTCAACGTAACTTGAGAGTGTCTCGGGACAGAGTAATATAAGTGAGTTGTGTAAACCCTGATTTATATGACTTAAATTATTTCTTATTAAACTGAAACCGACATCTTGGCATCAGTCTTCATTTGCTGCTGAATTATGTTAATGTAACAGGTAAAATAAAATTGTAATGTATTTTGCCAAAATGTTTGTTCATGTTGTAAAATAATTCTGAGATTAATTGAATATAATGTGTTAAGTACATCTGAAAGAAAAGGATATGGGGACACCTACAGGCGAGTATGATAACAATTGAGTTAAGTCGGCCATATTCTCTTCAGTTTTATGAAGCTGTTGAGGAGAATGGTAGGTGGAAAATCTCTCTCCGGTCGAACAGAAATAAAATGTTGTCAGGCATGATTTTATTTATCCTTAAGGTCAAAATGTGTACTAAAAGTGTTTTATTTCATGTTTGAGTCATAAGAGACATAGAGTTGATGAATAATTGCAGTTATATGAAACTCAATGTCGAGCACGTTAGGAGCACATGGTATTTCTATCTTTTGTATTTTCACGTTATTTTTACACTTATTTATTTTTGACAGTTACGTGACCGGATGAGCTGTACTTAATCTGTTTGGTGTCATTTCACATATTCTCAGGTATGATGTACTAATGTTTGTATGATGCTATGTTTTCTGTGTTTGGAAAAAAAAAAAGAATGAGCTCTTAATTACAAAGATATTGAGTTATTGTCTGTTGAATTGATAAATCGAGTTTTATGAAGCTGTTGAGGAGAATGTTACGTGACCGGATGAGCTGTACTTAATCTGTTTGGTGTCATTTCACATATTCTCAGATATTTTCGACTCAGTAAACGTGCGATTGATGAGCTCAGCCTTGGTCTCTGTGTGGTCCTTTCCGGGAGGGTCGAGAGAACGAACCAGTAGAGAGGGGTTACAATGGTGCCGTGATTCCCGTTTGTGATCAATTCAGAGCCGATCTCCGGGGGGACGACGACAACAAGGCCTACAGCAGAGAACAGTGAGGACGTCGCACGTGTCATCCGTTCAAGTGGACTGTGATTGCCAGATTCTCCGGTTAAAGAATTTTTTTTTTTCTCTTTTCTTCTCTGACGAACTTTTAAAAGGGAAAAATACATTTCGTTGGACTGCAGATAAGTAAAGTGATTTAAACAACAGTTTTATTTGATTAATCTGACTTTTGAGTTTAGCTTTAGAATATTTTGAATCTTTTGCATTTGAGAAAATGGCTGAGGGTGGTGCAGAAAATTCCTTTTTCGGGATTGGACGGGGTAAATATCGGATGCAGTTCTCTGACACCAAGCCAGGGTCAGGTGAATTCGGTTATAAGGCTCACATTCCTGATGGTACTAGGGGGAATTATGTAGCTCATGATGTAAACAAAACTTTCCCTATTACTTCTACACCAAAGCCATGCAATGTAGAGGGTTCTAGCGATCGAGACGTCAGCGATTTCGGGGCTATAGTTAAAGAATTGGGCAGACAAATTGGTGACTCCGTAACGGCCAACATTTTGTCAGGGGGTGAATTTCCCAGAACTACTAATGGTAATAACACAGGCTCTCAATGTGCTAATCTTGATTTGTCACAGTTGAATGTCATTCTGAAATCAGATGAAAGAGACCCCCCAGTGTTTAGAGGGGATGGGTTAGGCAGATGTGACATTCAAGAATGGATTGATATGATGCAAGTTTACCTGCAAAAGAGAAATGTCAGGATTACTGAACAGGCTAATGAGATTGTTGGTCATCTAATGGGCAGGGCCAAAGACATTGTGAAAGTAGCCCTACGCAGCAACCCTGCTCTTGACTGCACAAATCACCCTGAGATTATTTACAGTATACTAAGGCAACACTTTAGTGACGTGTCTTACTCAAGCATGCCACTCGCAGACTTTTACAGTACATTGCCTAAACACGGTGAAAATCCCTTTGACTACTGGCTTCGTCTTAATAAGGCAGCAGATATAGCCGACGAGTGTCTCAGGGGACAGGGTAGAAGAATGGACAACTTAAATTCTGAAGTTGCAATGATGTTTGTGAGGAATTGCCCACAGCCTGATTTAGCACGCACTTTTAAAGTAAGGCCGCTAGAATGCTGGACCGCGAAAGACGTTCAGGAGCTTTTGGACAGTTTCCAACGTGAGCTTAAACTAAGACCGAACCCTAACACCTACCCAGTCTGCCATAATGCACAAACGTCCATACAAAATTGTGGAAATTCTAACATTGTTTCTGAGTCTGCATTAGTGTGTCTGAAGCAGGGGACAAACGGGCCTGGTGAATCTAAGCAGGATGCGAAGGATCAGTCTGGACTGGATCGAATGGCTGACATGCTCGCTCAGTTGATCGAAGTCTCGAAGACAAAAGGAGAAGAGTAAACCTGAGTATGAGTCTTCTGGGAGACTGCACAGAAGGAACGTTGCGGGACCGAGGAACTGTAAGATTTGTGGCGACACAACGCACACTACAATCGACCACTGCAGATCTGATCATTTATGTTTTAGATGTCATGGCTCTGGTCACTCAAAACGTGACTGCACAGCAAAATTTCCAAATTCAGCTTCTACACTAACATCACCTAATGGTCAGGGAAACTGACACGCCCACATTCGGAGAGGGGGGGTGTGGGTGACCTTGAAAATTCCCTCAAAGCAGATACAGACTTCGAAGCTTTGTTTAGCTCCTTTAAGAATATATGTCCTGATTCCCAGAAAGTCGTCTTTCAAAACATACAACGCGTTGAATGCTCAGATACACTCTTTTACACACCTGTTCGTATTAATGATTCACTCACCGTGAGTGCAATGTTGGATACCGGCTCTATGGCCTGTACATTAAATGATTCAATTGTCAGTACACTGAGAGAACACGGTGTTTTGGATAATGTAGATGAAGAAGATACCAACATCGTTTTAGTTGGATGCGGCGGCAAACGAGTATTTCCAAAGTGCACGCTTGAGCTTAAGCTGGACGTTTACGGTTGTGACCTTATTGTCCCATGTCTCGTTGTTCCAGGCCAAGGAGATGATCTCATTTTGGGGACTAACGTCATTAAACATCTTGTCCACAGGCTGAAAGATTCTGACAGATATTGGGAACTGATATCTACGCCCAGTGAAACTAATCTGGAAAGTGACGAGTTCTTGTCTATGATGGCTGGTGTATGTCGATGGAAAGGTGGATCAATTCCCGATGTTGTTGGTACTGTTAAACTACAACATGCAGTTACACATTTGCCTGGACAAGAGCATCTTGTCTGGGGTAAACTCCCCATTAAGTCATGTACCCAACCGGGCAGTACTGTTATGGTGGAACCATCTAGACTTCGTTCTGCCTCCAGGAATGTTCTAGTGTGTCGTATTGTCACTCCACTTTGGGGCGATGGATGGATTCCCCTTAAGCTGATCAACCCTAGCGATAGGCCAGTAACCGTGAGGCGAAACGCCAAAGTGGCTGACGTTTACCCCTGTATTGCATTAGAGGATGTGTGCGAAACTAACCCTGAGCTTCCACTTCGTTCAAGCGTTCAGCAGTCAGCTGCTCAGTTGGATAAGTCTGATACACTGACCGACAGGCTGCGAAAGTGTGGATTGGAGACTCTTGATCTGGAAAATTGTGAAGTTTCTAAATTCTGGAAGGTGAAACTGTGTGACTTAGTGCTCGAGTATGAATCTATCTTTTCCAGACATTCTCTTGATTGTGGTGAAGTCAAGGACTTTGTGCACAGAATCCGTCTGTTTGACGAAAGGCCCTTTCGCTTACCATACAGACGAGTTCCCCCTTCACAATACCAGAAGTTACGTGTCGCTTTGAATGAAATGGAGGAAAGGGGTATAATCCGTAAGTCAGCGAATTCGCATCACCTCTGGTTCTGTGCTGGAAAAAAGATGGCAATCTTCGTATATGCACTGATTTTCGCTGGCTTAATGCGTGAACAGTGAAAGATGCGCACCCCCTACCTCATCAGGAGGACTGTCTTGCAGCACTGGGTGGCAATTCGTTCTTTAGCACAATGGATTTGACCTCGGGATTCTATAACATCCCGTTACATGAGGATGACAAAATATACAGCGTTCACAACACCGGTTGGACTGCATGAATACAATAGGCTCCCACAAGGCCTCTGTAACTCACCCGCAAGCTTCATGCGTATGATGACTAGGATCTTTGGTGAGCAGAATTTTCTGTCACTGTTGTGCTACCTGGATGATTTAATGGTCTTCGCACCTACTGAAGAAATTGCATTGCAGAGGCTTGAAACTGTTTTCGGAATGCTGAAAAAGCACAATTTGAAACTGTCGCCGAAGAAATGCCACTTCTTAAGACGTTCTGTGAAATTCCTCGGTCATCTGATTACAGAGGGAGGTGTATCTACGGACCCTGGAAAAGTTGAGGCAATTACTAAAATTACTTCTGCGGATTTGATGTGTCCAGATGGTGTCACTCCATCAGTTAAGAAAATTCAGTCTTTTCTTGGCCTCATTATGTGGTACCAGCGCTTCATCGAGAATTGTTCGTCCCTCGCACGACCACTTTTTGCTCTGACTAGCGGAGTTAAGAAAGCTAGAGGTGTTGGGCGTGGAGGAGCTCCTGCGTCCAGAAAACTCACTCCCGATGACTGGTCTCCAGCTTGTGAGGCGGCTCTGTTGGCTTTAAAGGAAGCCCTTCTGTCCAATGTTGTCCTTGCACATCCTGACTTTTCCAGACCTTTTATTCTTGCTACTGACGCTTCGTCTGAGGGATTGGGCGCCGTGCTTTCACAACTGAGTCCTGGAGAAAGCAGATCGCGACCCATTGCATTTGCGAGTAAGTCACTTTCTAGGGCGCAATCCAGATATCCAGCACACCGCCTTGAGTTTCTTGCTCTCAAATGGGCCGTATGTGATAAATTTAGCCACTGGCTAAAAGGACATCAGTTCACAGCCTGGACAGATAACAATCCCCTGACACATATCTTGACCAAACCTAGGCTCGACGCCTGCGAACAAAGATGGGTGGCTAAACTCGCTGCCTTCGAGTTTGACATCAAATATGTTCCTGGGCCGAAGAACTCCATAGCTGACGCCTTGAGTAGGCAGCCTTTTGCAGACCGTCATGTTAGTCACCGCATAGTAAGGTAACCTTATGATAAGTTGGTAGCGGAGTCAGTAAATCATTGCTTTGCTGCTGTCCAGGATGTTTTCCGGTTGTCCATCGCCAGTCAGCAAGTGATTGACAGTGCAGAGGACCCAGCAGATGCCTGTGAGCAGTCAGGAGTCAATACAGATGATGATGTGCCCGGGAGTTTTTCGAGTGCTGAAGTGTCAGCTGTCTTTTCTAATCACCTTTCTTGGGATGAAAGCACACGAACACGGGCCACTTCTCTTGCTGGACTTGTCCAACAGATCGCGGATGTTGGGTTTGATGCCCTTCCCTCTTATTCACGCCAAGAGCTGAGAGACAAACAGATCGAGGATGAACATTTGCAGAAAGTGATATACTATGTTGACCGAAAACGTAGGCCTTCGAGACGTGAGCGCATGAGGGACCCCACTGCTGTGCGTAAGCTTATGAAACAGTGGGAGAAGCTATTATTAAACGATGGTGTCTTGTATCGTGTTTCAAAAGATCCCATAACGCGTCACAAACGTTTTCAGTACGTGGTACCTTCTTCCCTGACTGCTGTAGTTCTCAGAGGATGTCACGACGAGGCTGGACACCAAGGCCAGTATAGAACACTTGACTTGTCTCGTCGACGCTTTTATTGGACAGACATGGAACGTGATGTTCGTGAAAATGTGAAAGTGTGTGGTCGTTGTGTGCTGGCAAAGACACCGGAGCCTGATGGGCGAGCTCTATTGGAAAGTATCAGGACCTCTGCTCCTCTTGAGTTAGTCTGCATTGATTTCTG
This sequence comes from Carassius auratus, assembly GCF_003368295.1. Taxonomy (NCBI): domain Eukaryota; kingdom Metazoa; phylum Chordata; class Actinopteri; order Cypriniformes; family Cyprinidae; genus Carassius; species Carassius auratus. Next base: position 299,895 of record NW_020528487.1, read on the forward strand.
GACAGCGGAGGATTCTCAGAATAGGTCAGTTGATGTTTTAGTGGTCACTGACCATTTTACCAAACTGGCCCATGCTTTTCGCTGCCCAGACCAGTCAGCTAAGTCAGTAGCGAGGCAGCTCTGGGACAACTATTTCTGTTACTATGGTTTCCCAGAGCGCATTCATTCCGATCAGGGGGCAAATTTCTGTAGTGAGCTCATCAGGCATTTGCTTGAATTTTCTGGTGTTAGGAAGATGAGAACAACACCATATCATCCTATGGGCAACGGAATCACAGAAAGATTTAATCGAACACTGGGAAACATGATCAGAGCCCTTGAACCGCGCCCAAAGCAAGATTGGCCTCGAATGCTACATACTTTAACATTTGTGTACAATTGCACTGTGCACGAGACTACAGGGTTTCCTCCCTTTTATCTAATGTTTGGCCGTACCCCTAGACTGCCAATTGATGTTGTTTTCAAGAGTGTACTGTGGGATGATTCGAACAACTCTCTTCCTAAGTATATAGAGTCTCTGAGTAGAGATTTGAGGGATGCTCTTGCTGTTGCAGAGGCTAACACATCTAAAGAACAGTCTCATCAAGCACACATGTACAATCGCAAAAATAAAGGTGTGCGAATTGAAGTTGGCGACAGGGTCCTATTAGCCAATAGGAGTGAACGCGGAAAGCACAAACTCTCAGACAAGTGGGAAAATGTAGTGTATACTGTGGTCGATTGTGATCCTAAGACTCACATTTTCAAGATTAAGCACCCTGTGTCTGGTCAGCTAAAGGTGGTCCACAGAAATCTTCTTTTGTGTGTTAATTTCCTCCCTTTGAGTGACACTGTGGGTAAAGCTGATGATGAGAGTGTATTTTCTGTAGATGATGGTGCGTCTGATAATTGTTCTGTATCTTCTGATGATTCAATGCCTGATGGTCAAGGCCCAGTTGTGGCTGAGGGTGATCCTCAGATGATTGAGTTATGTGATGCTCATGATTCAAATGGGGTTGTTAATGTTCCACTGCAGAGTGTGGTCTCTGGAAATGATTCTCCGGACCGACAGGTCTTTCTGGGTAGTCCTGAAAAAAGGGATGTTTGTAATTCTGGCCCTGATGTTGAGGGTACGATTGATGGTACTGAGTTACCAGGTCAGAGATCAAAGTTTGGAAGATTGTTGAAACCAGTGAATCGCCTTATTTCTTCTATGAATCAACATACCTTGTTTCAGAACAGAAAGCAAACACTGAATAAATGGTCTATTTCGATTCTTAGTCTGAAGTAATGACGTGTTAAATTCAGTGTATTGTGGTAATCTTTGTGGGAATAGGAATTGCTAAAATGAAATGTAAGAGGCACTTCATTTGGGTCATGATCAAGGAAAAGTGATATGCGCAGCACTTCTTCCTGTCAGTTCTTTATATGAACAGTTGTTACTGATCAAAAGCAATAATGCTAAGTATGGCAATTCAAAGTTGTCTGAGTTTTCAGAAGAAAAGAAAAAACACTGGTTTCGTTTGTTTTGTTTTTGTTTACCACATTTTGGCAAATTCAGTGGGGGAGAATGTAACAGGTAAAATAAAATTGTAATGTATTTTGCCAAAATGTTTGTTCATGTTGTAAAATAATTCTGAGATTAATTGAATATAATGTGTTAAGTACATCTGAAAGAAAAGGATATGGGGACACCTACAGGCGAGTATGATAACAATTGAGTTAAGTCGGCCATATTCTCTTCAGTTTTATGAAGCTGTTGAGGAGAATGGTAGGTGGAAAATCTCTCTCCGGTCGAACAGAAATAAAATGTTGTCAGGCATGATTTTATTTATCCTTAAGGTCAAAATGTGTACTAAAAGTGTTTTATTTCATGTTTGAGTCATAAGAGACATAGAGTTGATGAATAATTGCAGTTATATGAAACTCAATGTCGAGCACGTTAGGAGCACATGGTATTTCTATCTTTTGTATTTTCACGTTATTTTTACACTTATTTATTTTTGACAGTTACGTGACCGGATGAGCTGTACTTAATCTGTTTGGTGTCATTTCACATATTCTCAGGTATGATGTACTAATGTTTGTATGATGCTATGTTTTCTGTGTTTGAAAAAAAAAAAGAATGAGCTCTTAATTACAAAGATATTGATTTATTGTCTGTTGAATTGATAAATCGAGTTTTATGAAGCTGTTGAGGAGAATGTTACGTGACCGGATGAGCTGTACTTAATCTGTTTGGTGTCATTTCACATATTCTCTGATATTTTCGACTCAGTAAACGTGCGATTGATGAGCTCAGCCTTGGTCTCTGTGTGGTCCTTTCCGGGAGGGTCGAGAGAACGAACCAGTAGAGAGGGGTTACATTAACACGCATATAGAAACATAAGGATAGCCAGAGATTGATTCCCAATGTCAGTTTATTTGTAATTAATACTATAGTAGTACAGTTCCCTTTACATCTTTAACTAGCCATTAATTTATTAATTGAATGTGTGACCTATCCTCATTAATCGACCAAACATTTGCCCCCCCTGAGAGAATTGGCAAGGAGCCGCCACAGAATATCAGTATAAAAATAGGCTAAGTGTGGTCACTGAGTCATATGGCCCCTCCTTCTTTGACCCCTCCACCACATCATCATAATCAGTTTTTAAAAACAAAAGCAAATTCACATAATTCATTGTTATAATTTAATCTAGATTTAGTTTAAAAATTAAATGTAAACATAAGCATTTATAGTTATAAAGTATAAGGTGACAATAACCTACCTAGGTTTTTCTCATCTTCATTGTGTTCTTCACATTATCATCATCATCATCATCATCCTCCTCCTCCTGATCTCCCTCTGAAACACATGTAAAACAAAACCTCACATTGCAATTTGGAATATAGCTTGTCATGTCATAGACATCTCATTACTGACTGAGATGATTAGATTAAACCTGATAAAGCCATGCGGTTTCATTAATGATAATAATGTGTATATCACTGATCTATATTATAGATCAGTGGTATATATACAAACCCGATTCCAAAAAAGTTGGGACTCAGTACAAATTGTGAGTAAAAAAGTAATGGAATAATTTACAAATCTCATTACCTTATATTTGATTTACAATAGAATATAGATAAAATATGAAATGTTGAAAGTGAGACATTTTGAAATGTCATGCAAATATTGGCTCATTTTGGATTTCATGAGAGCTTCACATTCCCAAAACGTTGGGACAGGTAGCAATAAGAGGCCGGAGAAGTTAAATGTACATATAAGGAACAGCTGGAGGAACAATTTGCAACTTATTAGGTCAATTGGCAACATGATTGGGTATAAAAAGAGCCTCTCAGAGTGGCAGTGTCTATCAGAAGTCAAGAGGTTCTCAAAGGAAAAATTGCAAAGAATTTGAAGTTATCGTCATCATCTACAGTCTGTAGATGATGACGATAACTTCAAATTCTTTGCAATTTTTCCTTTGAGAACCTCTTGACTTCACTGTAGACTACAGTGCATAATTTCATCCAAAGAATCAGAGAATCTGGAACAGTCTCTGTGCGTAAGGGTCAAGCCCGGAAAACTGTACTGGATGCTGGTGATCTTTGGGCCCTTAGACGGCACTGCATCACATACAGGAATGGTACTGTAATGGAAATCACAACATGGACTCAGGAATACTTCCAGAAAACATTGGCTGTAAAACACAATCCACCGTACCATTTTCTGTTGCCGGCTAAATCTCTATATGTCAAAAAAGAAGCCATATCTAAATATGGTCCCACTTTATATTAGGTGGCCTTAACTACTATGTACTTACATAAAAAAATAAGTACAATGTACTTACTGTGTTCATATTGTATTGTAAAACACTTTTGCTGCTATTGAGGTGGGATGGGGTAAGGTTAGGGAGAGGGTTGGAGGTATGGGTAAGTTTAAGGTAGGGTTAAGGTGTAAAGTATGGGTCAACAGTGTAATTATAAATGTAATTACAGAAATTAAATACAGATGTAATTACATGTAGGTTTTTTTCAAATATAAGTACAATGTAAAAACATGTACACAATAAGTACATTGTAATAAATTATTAATTAATATGTAAGTACATAGTAGTTAAGGCCACTTAATATAAATTGGGTCCAAATATGATCTTCAAACAAAGATTTTTCGAGATCTGAATTTTCTTGGCAACATGGCTGCTACAGCGAACAAAAAGACACATAAATGTAAGCTTTTTTGGCATAAATAAAGATTTTAACAAAGTAATAATTTGTTTTATGTTACATTCAATTGTGAGTTCATGTTAACGGTCATGTTACTCAAAGACATGTTTGCAAAAAAAAAAAAAAAAAATGTTTGCTAACGTCATATAGCTACAGACTGCATGGTAGTTCCACAGCATATGTCTGATCAGGGGGATAACTGCCGTAGACACTGATGGGGGCTAATCCCCCCCCAATACTTAGAAATTGCTAAACCATTTTCTCAAATATTGCCTATTCAAGAGGAAAAGAGCGAGAGAGAGAAAGTGAAATGGAGGTTGTGTGTATTCGCGTCTGTGCATTTATCTTTTTAGAGTGAGTTTACTTAAAAACAGCGATTGTATCCTCTCGTCGCTGGAAAATATAATATAGCAATTCAGTATTTAAACTATTATAAAATTCATGGGGCAGCGTTAAGTTTATTTTCTCCTGGATGTGTGAGCTGCGTGATTTCCAATATGTGTGTGTCTGTGGGCGTGTCTGAGGGGCGACTATGATCTTGTCCTGGAGGATGGGTTCAGGGTCTTCTGACATTTCTTCGGGTGCGTAACATCTAGATAGAGCATCGGCTTTTACGTTTTTTACCCCTGGGCGGTAGGAGATGGAGAATTGGAAGCGGGTGAACAATAGCGCCCAGCGGGCCTGTCTGGGGTTGAGTCTCTTGGCTGCTCTAAGGTATTCCAGGTTCTTGTGGTCAGTGAGGAGTGGCCAATGTCTCCACTCCTCCAGGGCAAGCTTGATGGCAAGTAGCTCCCTATTCCCGATGTCATAGTTAACCTCCGCCGGGTTGAGTTTCCTGGAGAAGAAGGCACATGGATGGAGGCGGCTGGGCGTCCCCTGCTGCTATGAAAGGACTGCTCCCACTCCGGTGGTTGAGGCGTCCACTTCCACAATGAATGACAGTTCGGGGTTTGGATGCACGAGGAGTGGGGCGGTCGTGAAGGCTCGCTTTAGGGCCTGGAAGGCTTCGGTGGCGCCAGGAGTCCATGAAAGGGATTTGGGCTTCTGGCGAAGGAGGTTGGTTAGAGGGCTGGTGATAGTACTAAAATTCTGAATGAGTCGTCTACAAAAGTTGGCGAGGCCAAGGAATCACTGCAGTTCCTTAATAGTGGTAGGAATGGGCCAGTCCCTGACTGCGCTTACCTTCCCGTCGTCCATCTGGATGCAACTGCGGTCGATGGTATACCCAAGGAACTGCACTGAGGGTTGATGGAATGAGCACTTCTCTGCTTTCAGGTAGAGCTGGTAGTCCCTCAGGCGTTGCAGGATCTCCGCAACTTGGCAATGATGTTCTGCCAGGCTCTGGGAGTATATCAAGATGTCATCAATATAGACTAGGACAAACTGGTGGAGGAAATCCCGGAGCACCTCATGGATGAAGTCCTGGAATACGGATGGGGCGTTTACAAGCGTTTACATAATGACCAGTAGGGGTGATGAAGGCGGTCTTCCACTCGTCTCCCTCACGTATCCGGATGAGGTTATACGCGCTGCGGAGGTCCAACTTGGTGAATACAGTGGCACCACGGAGATGTTCTAGGGCCGCTGGGACGAGGGGAAGAGGGTACCGTAATTTCTGAGTTATCTTATTCAGGGCTCTATAATCTATGCATGGCCGTAAACCTCCATCTTTCTTGGCCACGAAGAAGAAACTGGATGCAGCAGGGGAGGTAGACGGGCGGATGTATCCTTGTGCCAGCGCCTCCTTGATGTACTCCTCCATGGCCTTCTCCTCGGGAACAAATAGGGGATATATCCGTCCCTTTGGCACTGGTTCACCCGGCAGCAGATCTATTGCACAGTCCCACGGCCGGTGTGGAGGCAGCTTGGAGGCCCGCTTAGGGCAGAAGACATCACTGAAGGGGGCGTAGCACTGGGGAATGGAGATGGACTTGTTCTCGACAGGGCTTTCAATGGAGGTGGAGTAATCAGGTAGCGGTTTGGGGGGACGTTCCACGGGAACAGGGCAGCCGGATACATGATTGAAAGCAAGCTTTGCCCCACTTCAGGATTTCTCCGGTCTTCCAGGAGATCACAGGGTTATGCTGCTCCAACCATGGGCACCCTAGAATTACGTCAGCGGTGGAATCCTCCAGAACCAGCAGATGGATTTCCTCATGATGTAGGAGTCCTGTCTGAAGGGAGATGGGACCCACACAGTGATGTACATACTTCTTGCTTAACGGCCTGCCGGTGATTGTGTGGATCTGGTAAGTGGCCGGCGTGGCCGGGGTTGGGAGCCTGAGCTGATGGCAGAGGGCGCCGGAGATGAAGTTGCCGGCTGACCCAGAATCGAGGAGGGCGGAAACTGGAAGATACATCAGCGGCAGTAAGTGTCACAACAGTGGTGAGTGGTTTCATTTGGTATCATGAAGGGAGAATGGCACTCACCATGGGACGAGGAGGACAAACGGGGCACCCAGCTATGGTATGCCCCGGAGCTGCACAGTACAAACATAAGTTCTGGGCCAGCCGTCTTTGACGCTCCACCATGGTGGTATAGTGAGGCGGTATGAATCCACAATCATGGGTTCGTTGGCTGGTTCTGGGGAACTGACGTTCTCTGGTCGGCAGAGAGGTGTGGAGGAATGCGCCTGGTCCTGGTGCTCTAAGCACGACTGCATACGAGTGGCGAAGCGGATGGACAGCTGGATGAATCGCTCGAGGCCGATGGTATCCTCATATGCAGCGAGATGCAACCAGACTCTGGGTTCCAGTCCTTGGCAGTAGGTAGTTAACAAGGCTTGTTCGTTCCATCCACTGGAGCCAGAGTTCTGAACTGTAAGGCATATTCATTGACAGACATTTTCCCTTGTTTTAAAGGTCCCCTTCTTCGTGATTCCATGTTTTAAACTTTTGTTAGTGTGTAATGTTGTTGTTAGAGTATAAATAATATCTGTAAAATTCTAAAGCTCAAAGTTCAATGCCAAGCGAGATATTTGATTTAACAGAATTCGCCTACAAAAAACAACCCGTTTGGACTACAGCCCTCTAGTTCCTGTAGTAATGACATCACTAAAACAGTTTTTTTGACTAACCTCCACCCACATGAATTCACAAACAGGGGGCATGGCCTTGTTGCGCTCCGACGGAGAAGAAGGAAGAGCTGTTTGTTTTTGTCGCCATGTCGTTGAAACGCTGTTTTTTTTCATCTCTGAGTACAATCACCTTTGTTTGGGCTTCCCAGGAACGCTGTACTTTGACATTAATGGTTACAATTTATGTTTAACTCGGTTCCCGAAAATTATAATGCACATGTAAAACTATGTGCAGCTCATTTTTGCTGAGGACAACTTTCTCAATCTCAATCAGTTTAATGCTGGATTTGCACAAAGATTATTCTTGAAAGATGGAGCAGTTCCCTCTTTGTCTGGAGAAGGCGTTGTCTATGGACCACAACTGGTAAGTGTATTTTATTATTCAAGTTGGTGCATTTAACAGTTTCTGTAACTTATTACACAAAGGGCAACACTGTTTAGCTTTGTTAACTAGATGTTAGGGCTGTGCAAAAAAACAAATGCGGTTTTCATGCGCATCTCGTCAGTAAAAACGCTCCTGTGACTATAAATACATCTCCAGCACGTGTGTTCTAGCCCAATCACGTTACCAGGAGGTCAGCCTGCTCTAAGCTGCTGTCGAATCACAGCACAGGTACCGCTGGCCCAATCAGAACTCGTTACGTATTTGAAGGAGAGGCTTCATAGAACAAGGAAGTCATCAGCCCGTTTTTTGTGACAGTGAAAACAGCAGTATACAGATAGGTGAATTGTGTGAAAAATACTGTGTTTTTTTACACTGGAAACATGAACACATGTTATATTGCACATTGTAAACACAATCAAAGCTTCAAAAAAAGCGCGTAAAACGGGACCTTTAAATTGTATAGCTTCTCACCTATCGAAGAATCCCAGGCAGGTCTGCTGAAAACTTCGCGGAAATGTTCGATGAAGCTAGAATATGACTGAATCACTGGGTTATTTTGAGTCCAGAGAGAATCTGCCCACAGTAATGCCTTGGCTTGTAATTGAGAAATGATGAATGCTACCTTAGAGCGGTCCATTGGATACGAGAGCGGTTGCATCTCCAGGACCAGTGAACACTGAAGCAGGAAACCGCTGCATTCCTCCGCCGAACCGGAGTAGGGCGCTGGCTTGGCCATGGGACTGGCGTGCACGGCAGGTGAAGGAGGGATGACGGGATCAGCGGAAGTGCTCGCTGGTGGTGGGGATGCTGGTGCTGACATGAGTGTCCGACGGAGTGCATCAACTAGGTCTTGGAAGGGATCCATGAGGCTCATGCTTGTGTCTCTCGGTGCTGGTCCGGTCATCTGTTACGGATCCCTCAAGAGACAGAGGAGTAACAGATGAAGGTGTTTATTTTTAAGACACAAGCAGAGGAGCAGGCAGTGAGGAGTGGATGGGCGTTGGGATCCGTGCCAGGAAGGTATTGACTTCGAGAAGGGATGGTGAACCACACACACGCACTGTAGGGGAATCGGAATCTTCGGAAGCAATCCTTAGAGAGAAGGTAGAAGAGGAGTTAGTCCTAATAGTTAGCACACAGGAATGTTCTTGTCGCGAACGTGACCGGATGATGACTGGGTGCGTGTGTGTGTGGCTTATATGGTGCAGCGCTGATGAGTGGATGATGAGGAGCAGGTGGTGATGACTAGTACTCAGGTGAGGGTGTGCGCTGTGATTGTGTGGAGGTGGAACCTGGCGTGTTTGTAACAGTGTCATTAAGCAGCTCATTAATACAGAACAATAATTAAAGGCTCTAATGCACACCAGCACACCAGTATATGTGTGTATGGTAAGAGTTAGATGACGAATGATGACGTGTGACAGCATAGTAGTGTTGTCTCAATCCTTAGGGGAAGGGGTATAAAATAGAATTGGGATTGGGCCTTAGTCTGCGCAAGTGCCGTAAGTGATCTCTCGTGCTTGTACATCACTCATTGTTTACACAGATTTCAGAAGTGTTACCTTTCACTGTGAAGATCTAAACATATTTAGATGTACAAGAAATCACAATGGAAGACGATTTCGATATGTCAACAGACAACGTTGGATTTTTTTCACAACCATATTTATTTGATTACACCGATCAAGTACTCAGGAGCGATGGAAGAAGCATTCGCTGCAGCACCACGTCTTCAAGCCTCAGAGAGACAGATCTCTTCAAAATTGGTGGTGTTTTAGTAGCAAGTGTTATGAGATGCCAACAGAAGTGGAGAGCATATGTTGTCATGAATGGAGCATAGCAATGCCACAACTACAAGACGACGAGGACATTGACAGTATCGTACCATATACCTGCCTGACTGAAGATCCTGAGTTTTCTCCGCTGTTGAACCGCAGCGTTTTGTACGTTGTGTTTAGTTTGCCACGTATAAGTCTTAAGTCTAAGAATAAGATTAAAATTATATTCTTAGAATTGACACTCTTGAGAATAATATTTTACTCTGAGTGGCTTTATACATACGGCCCTGGTTAGGATCTTTTATAAGTGGGTTTTTTCCAATTCAGGGTCAAGTTAAAAGCTTTCCTTTTTTTAGACCATGAACTCTTTTTTTACTGCACTATGCCTTGCTTTTTTTTAAAGCTCACTTTCATTCGGTGTGAACAACCGGTTTATTCAGCTCACTGCATTTTAGGGTTAATTCACACTGCAACAACAGATGACAATCATCAGATCACATCTATTTTTTGGAAAATCACCATTCAGCTTAGACTTTTCACAACATGAAAACGCAGAATGAACATTCAGTTCATGGAAACAATGAAGACTTCAACATCTCCAGTAACAGGGAGACACAATGATCCAACAAAACCGGACAAGTGTGTCTGTTGTGCTGGTCAGCATCTGTCAGTGCACTTTAAACTAGTCTTCACTTTGTGTGGCTGGCCTATTTTATAGTAACTGTTGAACAGTCAGAATTTTTCAATAAACTGACTCAATGAGCTGATGCAATTTTTCATACATTTTAAATTGATTAAAAATTAATTGTGTTTGGGGAACGGTCACAGAGCTGCCCTCTGTTCCCTCGGTCTAGTCTTTTAGCATTAACACATGAACACATACTTGAGTTTTAAAACTCTTTATTTACCTTGATGTGTCAGTAAGGTGTAGAGATGGATGATACACACACAAGCACACACTTTTACACACCTGTAACTAGACTGTTGTGTTCAGACTAGCCACCTGAACACTAAAACCAGTGGATATTGAAATTTTTTTTATAAACTGTTGGCTATTACCTGGATCAGCATACATGTGGCAGCCATCTTGAAATGAGTAAAAGACCTGAAAGGACTTTTGTCAGCTTTTTTATACCTTTGCTGTGTTGCATCATGGGGACTGGGAGATACCAAGTATGCATGGAACGGGATGGAAACTGTTCTTTAGTTTTTGTATTTGACCTTTTATAATTATTGCTAAATTTGAAGTTATGGTATATTGTGCTATTGATATTTGGTGGAATGAACGAAATAGTGTTACTTGATTTTGAATCCTTTTTTATGTGTTAGTACTTAATATGATTTTCATGTGATATTACGGCTTCTGAGAAATGGTTGAACCCATGTGTATAATTCTCATGTAATGAAGCAGTCAGGGAGTCCTTGATAGTGATGGGAAGTTCGATTCTTTTCCGCGAACCGGTTCTTTCGGATGGTTTGATTCAATAAACCGGTTGAAAAAAAAAAACAATTAAATTGAACGTAAAATATGAACACGCAAATTTCATCCCCATCTGCTCTGAGAGTCACTTCTTTAGTATTTTACTGTTTAATCTGACAAAACTACCGTCACATACACAACAGCTGCAAGGGAAGTCAAGGCCTACTGGTTAGAAAGTTTGACTCCTAACCCTAGGGTTGTGCGTTCGAGTCTTGGGCCGGCAATACTACAACTGAGGTGCCCTTGAGCAAGGCACCGAACCCCCAACTGCTCCCCAGGCAACACGGCATAAATGGCTGCCCAATGCTCAGGGTGTGTGTTCACAGTGTGTGTGTGTGTGTGTGTGTGTGTGTGTGTGTGTTCACTGCTGTGTGTGTGCATTAAATAATCACATCAGAAATAAATGACAAGAACATTGATATTTCAATCTAAAATAAATATGTTAAAAGATCTGATATTTTACTAAAATACTGCAAATGTTTTAAAGACCACAAAGGAACATTTATATAATAAATATGCTTTATACAGTATCAATGTTACATTTTATATAAGTAAATTCAAAACTTAAATCACACAAGCATTAATCTTCAGTCTGAAATGTATATGGAATAAATATTGCATTTTGAATAAGATTAAGTCTTCCAGTAGCATAATGTCAGTAAATGTTACAGTAATATGCACTCACTAGAGCAGATGACTCCAACATCTCGTCTATGAGAACATTCAGCACGACTCCATGAAGAGATGGAACATTCTGAGAGTTTAGTTTCATTCCCGTCACAATCAAACACATCAGCCCAGATTTTAATACTTCCTTCTCCAAACCAGTCTGATCCCACAACAGACACAGCAATCCCACAATTCAGCTGTCTACATAGGACACTGACAGTTTTCATATCCCAGCATGCATCACACACTGTTCCCCATTTATTGAAGTACTGACGTTAAACTCGACCAGAACAGATGTCAGGACCATTGAGCAGCCTGAGATCAGTGTAATCTGGAGAAAAAACACAGAGTTTACTGAGATTCTAAGCAAGAGAACAAATTTCATAGTTCTGTTTAATACAGTCACTCTGAGTTTATAATGATGGTACTGATCAACCAATTACATTTTTGTAAATGTAACAGATTTGTTAAATAAATAGGTTAAACATTTTACCAGAACATATCAGTATGACATCATTCTCATGGGTACAGTTTATTTTATGTGAGTTTGATGATGGACAGCATCAAGCCTTGACCCTTCTGATTTTATTTACACTACAGAGAAGACCATCTGTCACTATGATTATGATACAGACATAAATCAAGAAGCAAGTACTTAAATTTTTAGATATAGATTATAATGTGTTTATTGCTCAATCCTAAATGAGCAACATCTGTGTCAGATTCTTCAAGACTGAACTAATTCAGTGGCGTTTTACTGAATTACAGTTTCCATAGAGGTGACAAGTGTTGTAAATATTAATTTAACCAACATTTAAATCATTAAATGCTTCAAAATGCATAAATGCATGTTTACAAAATCATTGTTGAAAAATGTTCACAGAGTATAACTGTACACAGTGTATACGTTACAAAGCATATACTTTTATTCAGATTTCAGAATGATAACTTTGACATTTGTAATGGATATATTGAGATGTCTTGTCTGTCCGCTGAACGTTGTTCGTTACAGTAATGAATATGAATGACATTTTTTAATAAGCAGGGGAAATTCCCAACATTATACAAATATTTACTGGCTAAAGACGTTTGCATTGTATGAATGTACAGTGAGACTTCAGATATAAAAATGCTGACTTAGTGACGTTTTCTTATACAATTTATATGATTTTCTAATTACTCAGTAGAATATGTGGGAATTATACAGCAAAACAATATGGCAAAACAGTGGTGGTGGCTCCACTCTTTATGAAGTTTCAAAACATTTCTGTCAAAAATTTCAATTGTATATTTCAATACAGAATGTAACGAAACTTATAACACTTATAAGAGTAGTCAGTTTCTTCCCGTTTTTCCTGGTTCCTCCTCCACATCATCATAGTCTGTTATCGCAGAAAAAAAGAGCAAATTCATGTGTTAATACATACATTAAAATGTATTACATAAATATTAATATTAGCAGTAAATTTAAATAAGATTTCATGATAACAGAAATTGATAATATAAAGTGATTATAAAGAAACAAAGGTGTTCATAACATACCAAACATGTCACTCATATACTCTGAGACATTCTTCACATCATCATACTCCTCATGAACACCCTCTGAAATAAATGTGTTTTATTTTATTAATTACATGAGAAAAAACCTCTATCAGGGTGTCCAATCCTGCTCCTGGAGGGCCACAGTCCTAACCACAATCAAACAAACTTGAACCATTTGATCAAGGTCTTCAGCGTTAGAAACTTCCAGATAGGTGTTTTGGGACAAGATGGAGCTAAACTCTGCAGGACACTGGCCCTCCAGGAGCAGGTTTGGTCATCACTGGACTACATACTTTATATGGCATGAAATGTGAAGAAAAATAAGGGAAAAAAATTAAAAAATTTAAATTTAAAATTAAATCACACACCTGGTTTATCACTGGACAACTGTCGTACAATGACAACATCATCATAGTTTTCTGGTAAGTCATCTACAACAAAAACAGTAAGAAATTAACTGCATCCATCAGTTAAAACACATATATATATTAAAATATGCAGTCTACCTTGAAAAAGGTCTATAAACAAACAGGTTTACGGTTCAGAGGAAACCCATCAGTTAAAGTCACTGACCTGTCATTTTTATTTTTGACCTGTAAATGGTTTCATTTTCTCCATAGTGATGGAAACATTATGTGACCCCTTCTGCAGATTTTGCTTAAATTAGCATATACAAATGAATAAATGAATGAATTAAACCATATCTAAATTGTGTGTTGAATAGTGCACTGTACATAATTTCTGCAAAGAAAATGTTTGCTAAGTAAAGTGCTAAGTGCTTGCTAAGTAAATGTTTTTAGTTAACTGCATGCATTACACAACATACATAGGCTTCTGTATTTAGCAGGTAAGTTGTATTTAAAGGGAAAGTTGACCCAAAAATTCAAATTCTGTCATTAATTAATCATCCTCATGTCTTTCCAAACCTGTAAGACCTTTGTTCATCTTCAGAACACAAATTAAGATATTTTTGATGAAAACTTTCTGACCCTGCTTAGATAGCAACCAAAATGTTTCCAGGCCCAGAAACGTAGTAAGGACCTTGGTAAAATAGTCCAAGTTACAAGAATACTTTGTGTTCAAAGAAATCAAAAATAACGACTTTATTCAACACTCTTCTCCTCCAACTCACTGTCCTCTGCCATTATTGAGAGTAGAATGACAAATGCGTGTTCCACCGATGTCACATGGACTATTTTATTGATGTCCTTACTGTGTTTCTGGGCCTGGGAACATTTCAGTTGCAATGCTATCTATGCAGGGTCAGCAAGCTCTTTGATTTCATCAAAAATATCTTAATTTGTGTTCAGAAGATGAACAAAGGACTTACGGGTTTGGAACGACATGAGGGTGAGTAATTAATAACAGAATTTTTATTTTTGGGTCAACTAGCACTTTAAGTCATCTAACCTGAAAGGAGCTCATCAGCATCTTCACATCCAGAATGCTGTTCTTCAGAAAGGACACTTCCTCTTATGAAGTAGAACCATTAGACACATTTAGAATCACAAATCTGCCAAAACCCTACTTCCTTTGGATCATTCAGCACCAACTCTATATCATTTTAAAAAAAAACACTCAACGTCCCACAAATGAATGTGTTTTGTTCCACTCATCCCTCAGAATTAAGTGATTATCCTCTTGACCTAAACAATGACACTTCATGACAGACACGATGACACTTACTCACCCCTATGAGTGAAGAGACTGTTTATGTGCTGAATCTCCTCATAAATGGCCTCAGACATCATCCTGTGTCTCCTCTTAGAGAGAGCTGTGAGTGTAGACAGACAAACCTGCTGTCAGTTCACAACACATGACTGATCACACACTGAATAAGACACAATATGACAGTCTCTTGATCTCTCCTACCTCTCCTCATCACTCTGTTCTGCTGAATCAGTATAAGCAGTGGCACTAAGAGCAGTAAGAGCACAACTCCCAGAACAATCACAAGCACTGGGGAAGACACTGGTGGAGGAGTTTGTGGAGGAAAGACTGATGTTGAGCGCACTTGAGGAGAAACTGGAGGAGAAGCTGATGATGTTGTGGCAGGAGTAGTGGACAGTGACACATCTGACAAAACAGACACAAACACATTAAAGTCATGCAAATACACAAATAGTGACCTTGGACCACAAAAACTGTCATATGGGTAATTTTTTATTTATTGGGATTTATACATAATCTGAAAGCTGAATAAATATGCTTTCCATTAATGCATGGTTTGTTAAGATATGACAATATTTGGTCAAAATACAACAATGTGTAAATCTGGAATGAGAGGATGCAAAAAAAAAAAATCTAAGTATTGAGAAAATCCATTTAAAGTTGTCCAAATTCAGTTCTTAACAATGCATATTACTAATCAAAAATTAAGCTTTGATATATTTACGGTAGGAAATTTACAAAATATATTCATGGAACATGATCTTTACTAAATATTCAAATGATTTTGGCATAAAAGAAAAAATCTATAATTTTGAACTATACAATGTTTTTTTTTTTTTTTTTTTTTTTTTTTTAACTATTGCAAAAAATATATACCCCAGCGACTGGTTTTGAGTTTCAGGGTCACAATATTATTAACTTTAATATGAATAATATTCCTGTGTTTGCTGTGACCTGCACAAGTGAGTCCAGCGTGCTCTTTGTGGGAGCAGTCAGTGTGGTTATTCAGGGAGAGAGGACAGTCCCACAGGTGAATCTCATTTCCTCTGCACTCAACTTTGTTCATCCACACAACACCTTCACCAGCACCAAAGACTGAATTCCCATCAGCCCTCAGTGCTGTTCCACAACCCAGCTGCCTGCAGACCACCTGAGCATCGCTGATGTCCCAGTGATCATCACAGACTGAGCCCCACACAGCGTTATGATACACCTCCAGCCTCCCAGAGCACCGGCCGTCCCCTCCACTCAGTCTGAGAGGAAGACGCTCTGAAATAAAAAGTAAAGACTCATCAGTTATTACTTACCAGCCAGAAAATTCACAACTATAAACTGAACAAAAATCATTTATTATGCTCTTCTTACTTAAACAAAACCTACTCACTTGAACACTGTCTCTGGTGAGGAGATGCTGAACATGTCAGACGACTCTGTGGAGACTCAGGAATCTCTTTCTCTGCGATTATACAGTAGCATTCAAGAATTAACAAACATCTGATTTAGATGGAAACTAAACTTTTATGAAAACTCAATAACAAACAAAACTGTATTTATTTTGCTGAAATAAAATCAATAAAAAATTAAGAAATGCAATTACTATTATATAATTAAAATGAGTCTTACCAAAGCAAGCGATATTGGCCACCTCATTATCATAACAGTTGTTCTGGCTCCAGGGTAAAGATGGACACTGCCACAATGTCCCATCGTGTTTTCGACAATTAAGATGATCTAACCAATTAGGAGTAGATCTAAGTCCCTCTGAATATCTTGGTTCACTGCCAGATCTTCCACAGTTCAGCTCTTGACAGATCAGACTCGCTGTGTCTCTGTCCATCTGGTTGTAACACACATTACCCCAGGATCCATTGTAGAAAACCTCCACATTCCCTTCACAGCCCTCAGTTAACCTGATCTCCTTAAACTCTATATGGGAAAGTGTGAATGAATACAATTGTATTCAGGTTGTACTAAACCTGTGCTGAAGACAATTCTAATGCATGCTGCAATCACTGACAGCATTTAAACATATTCCTGGACCCAATGTGTTTTTAAATGTAGGATGTTTCTTTGAAAAACATTTAAATTACAGTACTGTTACCTGAGCACACAACTCCTACATCCTCCTTGTGTTGACAGTCATGTTTTCCCCAGTCTGAAGAAAAGCAGCTCCACAGGGACGTCTCATTCCCCTCACACTCCACCTCATCCAGCCATATGGTTCCAGAACCAGGACCAAACCAGGCTGGTACCTGCTGGTTACTGAGGGCCACTCCACACTGCAGCTGTCTGCACACCACATGAGCATCTTTAATATCCCAGGAGTCATAACACACTGTCCCCCATGAGCCGCTGTGAAAAACCTCTAGCCTCCCTGCACAGTCTCCCCCAGAACCCACCAGCCTGATGGACCCCCGACCTGTTATTCAGAGAAAGAAAAACATTATTGAAACATTATTGATCACGAACAACTGAAGAATCTGTCCAGATGTTTTTCTTCTCACCAAGGCAGGTGATTGACAGCTGTTGTGTGGAGCTGCAGTTGAGAGTTTGTGGAGAGCTGCAGTTCCCCAGATGAGCTTCACTCCCAGAGCACTGGAAGCCTGTCACACACTCATGACTGTGTTCAGGACTGGATGAAGAGGAGCTGTAGAAGTTCAGCACAGAGCCACAGCCCAGCTGTCTGCAGACCACAGAGGATTCAGTGAGACTCCAGGAGTCCAGCAGAACTCTCCTCCAGACCTGATGGAAGAAAACATACACTTCCCCCTCACACTGTCTCTCTCCAGACAACCGCACCAGACCATCATGAAGAACCAGAGAGGAATCTGAGTGAAAGATCTGACATTTTACTAAAATACTGCAAGTTTTAAAATAAAACGTTTTATATATTAATAAATCAATTTAGAAATAAATGACAAGAACATTAACATTTCAGCCTAAAATAAATATGTTAAATGCATTTGAGATTAAATATTGTATTTCTACTATTGAGTCTTTGAGCAGCATAATATCAGTCAATCTTACAGTAATATGACCTCACCAGAGCAGATGACTCCAACATCTCGTCTATGAGAACATTCAGCTCGACTCCATGAAGAGATGGAACATTCTGAGAGTTTTCTTTCATTCCCGTCACAATCAAACACATCAGCCCAGATTTCACCACTTCCCTCTCCAAACCAGTCTGATCCCACAACAGACACAGCAATCCCACAATTCAGCTGTGTACAGAGAACACTGGCAGCTCTCATATCCCAGCATGCATCACACACTGTGCCCCATTTACTGAGGAACTGAAGCTCCACTCTTCCAGAACAAGAGTCTGAACTGTTTAACAGCCTGAGAGCAGTATAACCTAAGCAAAGTAAGGAAAGTTCAGAAAAAATGTATAAACGTATCTTTAGATTGATCACTTCATATCTTAAATCTAAGACATGACTATCAAAAACAAATGAAGAGATGCTGAATATTTATACTTAACCAGAGCAGATCAGTCCCACAGTGTTGTTACTGGTGCAGTTGTGTTTGTGTGGTGACAATATCGAACAGAATGAAATCTGAGATTCATTTCCTCTGCACTGAATCTCTTGTGTCCACATCTGAGTGTCTCCTTTACCAAAAGCAGCTGCTCCCAGCACCTGTACAGGAGCCCCACAGTCCAGCTCTCTACACACAACCTCTGCATCCTGCTGGTCAAAGACAGCGTCGCACACTGACATCCACATCTGATTATGATATATCTCCAACCTCCCAGAGCAAAGATGAGACCCATCAGAAAGTCTGGAGTGTTTATGACCTGTTTACATTGCATAAAAGTGAGCATTAGGTTAGCTTCTTTTGTTTAACAGGTTTTGGATGTGGCAAGTTTTACATGCAATTACATTTTTTAACACTAAATGTGTTTCATATATATACACAGAGGTGGGTACGAGTTACATTTACTTCGTTACATTTACTTCGTTACATTTACTTGAGTAATTTTTTGGGGTAACATACTTTTTGGAGTATATTTAAAGATGGGTACTTTTAACTCTTACTTGAGTAAATGTTTTGGGAAAAATCTGTACTTTTACTCTGTTACTGTGTGCGATGCTCCTCTCATTACATTATCTTAATGCAATAAATGTTATAAATGCTTCAGTTTATTCGAAACGCGCTGTCTACTTTTCTCTGGACAATGAGCGATGCCCATTCGCGAATGATTCATTCTTTTGAGTCAATTCTGTTCAAAGGCTTGATCAAACCAATTGGTAAACGAGTGAATTGGTTCATGAATCAGTTTGAATGATTCGTTCAATTCCCTGCCGCACACGCTGAGCATCTGAAGCGGTTCACTCAGAGTTGTAACGTTTAACAGCAGCGTTGAAAACGTGGCTATGGAACTGCACTAAATTGAAAGCAAATCTGCAAAGGCTATTATTTGCTTGCGATGGAGATCCTTATTAGATGAACACCGCGTGTGCTGTCTACTGTTCAACAGATAATAACTTGGGCTACATTCGATTACAGTACACGATACCACTGTGACAGTTTTCAAAAGGCAAAAAATAGCAGATTAAGATTTTATTAATTTTAATACAATCACACCGGTGCGAGTACGTTCAGCAAGTCATATCATCAGTGGTCGCTGGCTGGCGCTGAGCCAGAGATAGATGCGTTTTTACAGCGCTGCGCATTATAACCAATCACACACGATTCTGTTGAGCTTTTGAATGCAATGGCCAATCAGAGGTGTTCAGATGAGTCATCGCTAAAATGCCGGTGCTTCCTTTACTCGCTCGATGACTGGAGACCTCTCTCTGGCGAATTCTCTCGTCAGAAACAACAAAGTGCAGATTTGTATACGAATCTATAATTAAAGGGGGGGTGAAATGCTATTTCATGCATACTGAGTTTTTTACACTGTTAAAGAGTTGGATTCCCATGCTAAACATGGACAAAGTTTCAAAAATTAAGTTGTACGTTTGAAGGAGTATTTTTGGAACAAAAATACTCCTTCCGGTTTGTCACAAGTTTTCAGAAAGTTTTTTTTCGAGTATGGCTCTGTGTGACGTTAGATGGAGTGGAATTTCCTTATATGGGTCCTAAGGGCACTTCTGCCGGAAGAGCGCGCGCTCCCGTATAGCAGAGCACTGAGAGCACAGACATTCACTGATCAGAGCGAGAGCGTCGCGAAAAGTCACAAAAGAAGTGTGTTTTTGGTTGCCAGGGCAAGACAACCCTGGACAGATTACCAAAAAAAACAGCATTAAGGGACCAATGGATGGAGTTTATTTTTACAGAGCATCAACGGAGTTGTGCAAGTGTTTTTGTTTGTTCCCCTGCATTTCGAAGATGCTTGTATTACAAACAAGGCCCAGTTTGACGCCGGATTTGCACATCGTTTATTTCTTAAGGATAATGCAGTCCCAACGAAAAAGGGTCACGATCGTGTGTTGGAACCGCATGCGGTGAGTAAAACTGCTTCAAATATCTCTGTGTTGTTAACTTAGCTATCGGCGCGTAAGCACATCAAGTAAACAACATGCGATGTTGTCATCAAACTGCACTTTCCACATGTACAGCTTAAAAAAAAACACATAAAGTGGAACTTAGTCATTTTCCAAAACCGCTAAGCAAATATATACAGTTTCAGTACATACCACATAGAGACGTCGTTGCTGATGCTGCTCTTGTTAAATTTCAACCTCTGGATCTGATTCTGGATCATAAATATACGCTGAATCTGACTCTTAGCCATGGTTTGTTTTGGAAGATGTTTTTTTTCCTCACGGAAATGTCACAGCTTCCAAACGCTCTCAACGCAAAAGCCTACTGGCGCTCGTGATTCTTTAGCTCTGCCCACACGTCACGCCTCCAGCCGGTCGTGTTTTTCCGGGGAAAAATCGGTACAGACTATCTTTCTCTTATGAATATAATAAACTAAAGACTTTTTGGAGTTATGAAGGATGCAGTACTACTCTATAGGTACTCAAGATTAACAGAAAAGCATTAAAAACTGCCTCAACAAGTGTTGACATTTCCCAACACCACAACAGTAATGACTTTATGAACTACTTTACTTCTAAAATCGATACTATTAGAGATAAAATTGCAACCATTCAGCCGACAGCTACAGTATCACATCAGACAGTGCACTATAGACCCCCAGAGGAACAGTTCCACTCATTCTCTACTATAGGAGAGGAAGAATTGTATAAACTTGTTAAATCATCTAAACCAACAACATGTATGTTAGACCCTATACCATCTAAGCTCCTAAAAGAGGTGCTTCCAGAAGTAATAGGTCCTCTTCTGACTATTATTAATTCCTCATTGTCATTAGGATATGTCCCCAAAACCTTCAAACTGGCTGTTATTAAGCCTCTCATAAAAAAACACAACTTGACCCCAAAGAACTTGTTAATTATAGACCAATCTCGAATCTCCCTTTTCTGTCCAAGATACTAGAAAAGGTGGTATCCTCACAATTATATTCCTTCTTAGAGAAAAATGGTATATGTGAGGATTTCCAGTCAGGATTTAGACCGTATCATAGTACTGAGACTGCTCTCCTTAGAGTTACAAATGATCTGCTCTTATCATCTGATCGTGGGTGTATCTCTCTATTAGTTTTATTGGATCTTAATGCTGCGTTTGACACAATTGACCACAGCATTCTTTTGCATAAACTTGAACACTTTGTTGGAATCAGTGGAAGTGCATTAGCATGGTTTAAATTGTACTTATATGACCGCCATCAGTTCGTAGCAGTGAATGAAGATGTATCATATCGATCACAAGTACAGTATGGAGTACCTCAAGGCTCAGTACTAGGGCCACTACTCTTCACGCTTTATATGTTACCCTTGGAGATATCATCAGGAAACATGGTGTTAGCTTTCGCTGTTATGCTGATGATACTCAGCTCTATATTTCCTCGCAGCCCGGTGAAACACACCAATTTGAAAAACTAATGGAATGCATAGTCGATATAAAAAATTGGATGACGAGTAATTTCTTACTGCTAAATTCAGAAAAAACAGAGGTGTTAATTATAGGGCCTAAAAACTCTGCTTGTAATAACCTAGAACACTGTCTAGGACTTGATGGTTGCTCTGTAAATTCTTCGTCATCAGTTAGGAACCTAGGTGTGCTACTTGATCGCAATCTTTCCTTAGAAAACCACGTTTCTAGCATTTGTAAAACTGCATTTTTCCATCTCAAAATTATATCTAAATTACGGCCTATGCTCTCAATGTCAAATGCAGAAATGTTAATCCATGCATTTATGACTTCAAGGTTAGACTATTGTAATGCTTTATTGGGTGGTTGTTCTGCACGCTTAGTAAACAAACTACAGCTAGTCCAAAATGCAGCAGCAAGAGTTCTTACTAGAACCAGGAAGTATGACCATATTAGCCCGGTCCTGTCCACACTGCACTGGCTCCCTATCAAACATCGTATAGATTTTAAAATATTGCTTATTACTTATAAAGCCCTGAAAGGTTTAGCACCTCAGTATTTGAATGAGCTCCTTTTACATTATACTCCTCTACGTCCGCTACGTTCTCAAAACTCAGGCAATTTGATAATACCTAGAATATCAAAATCAACTGCGGGCGGCAGATCCTTTTCCTATTTGGTGCCTAAACTCTGGAATAACCTACCTAACATTGTTCGGGAGGAAGACACAAGCTTGCAGTTTAAATCTAGATTATCTCTTTAACCTAGCATAAACATAACATACTAATATGCTTTTTATATCCAAATCCGTTAAAGGATTTTTAGGCTGCATTAATTAGGTGGATCAGCACCTAGAAAGGACCTCTACTGCCCAGAAAGACAGCGGAGACCAGGACAACTAGAGCCCCAGATAGAGATCCCCTGTAAAGACCTTGTCTCAGAGGACCACCAGGACAAGACCACAGGAAACAGATGATTCTTCTGCACAGTCTGACTTTGCTGCAGCCAGGAATTGAACTACTGGTTTCGTCTGGTCAGAGGAGAACTGGCCCCCCAACTGAGCCTGGTTTCTCCCAAGGTTTTTGTCTCCATTCTGTCACCGATGGAGTTTCGGTTCCTTGCCGCTGTCGCCTCTGGCTTGCTTAGTTGGGGTCACTTCATCTACAGCGATATCATTGACTTGATTGCAAATAAATGCACAGACACTATTTAACTGAACAGAGATGACATCACTGAAATCAATGATGAACTGCCTTAACTATCATTTTGCATTATTGAGACACTGTTTTCCAAATGAATGTGTCGGGTCCAGGGGCTAATCACCTGCCTTTTTGGTGTGTGTGTGTATTTGTGTGTGTTTGGATCGCTTGTCAGCTCACCGCGTCTACCTGTTTGAGTTTTCCCCGCCCTCCTTGTTTCAGTGTTGTGAACCTTAATTGCTCGCCACCTGTTCTCTATGTTCTTCTAATTTTTTCCCTTTATCATTCCCTGTGTTTCTCTGTCTATTGTCAGACTGTTGTTACTCGTATCAATAGCTCCGATCTTCTAGCTGTTCTTGGCACTCACCTTGTCGTGTCTTGTCCTCAGGCTCCAGTGTGTTTAGCTGATTTCTCTGCCCCCTGTTCTTACAAAGCGCAGAGCTCTTGGAAGCTTCCAGTCCTCATCACTCCGGTCTCAGCGGTCATACGAATTACTGTGGAACGTTACTCATCGGCTTCGATTCATCTGCTTCGACTATTCATCCAGTCACTACGAGTAATCCTGTGAACGTGACTCATCTGCTCTGCCTCCTCTGCTCTAAATAAAGCCTTGTGTAAACCCGCATCTGAATCCTGCCCATTTCCCCTGACAGAACAGTCTGACCAGATCATAGATTCAGCGGGATCTGATCCACTCCGCTCAGCTCTCGTTCAGCAGGGAATTTTGTTAGGACAGCATGCCACCCAGCTCAACACCACCGCGCAGGATGTGGACGCTCTCAGTGCCCGAGTCTCCGAGCTCCTCACACGGGTGGACGACCTTCAGCGAGAGGCAATGAGCCGGGGGTCCATTCTTCACACCGGTATGTCCCACGAGTCCGAACCTCATGCCAACAATCCATGCAAACAACGGCAAACTCCCGCTCCGTGGTGCCACCTAGAGTCCTCTTCAGCCAGTTCAGCCGGCCGACAGCCCTCGGAGGTGGAGCCCATGCAGTTGGGTCGTTTACGGCTTACACCACAACAGAAGCAGGAGCGTCTGTCGTCGGGGGCGTGTCTATACTGCGGCAGGGGAGGTTACTTCGCCCTTCACTGTCCGTTAAAAGCCAGGGTCCACCAGTGAGGCGGAGAGTCCTGGTGGGCACGGTTCTTAGTTCAAGCTCTCCTGCAGCACGGACTCAGCTGCCGTTCCAATTCTCTTTCCAGAGTCAATCTCACGCTGGACTCGCCCTTGTGGATTCAGGGGCTGAGGGGAACTTCCTCGATGCTGCTTCTGCTCAATGTTGGAGAATACCACTTATTCCTTTGGTTAGTCCCGTATCAGCATGGTCATAAGCTGGCCGTCCCCTTACCACCATCACTCACATCACCCCAAAGATAAACCATCATATTGCTGACAGCCATAGCGAGCTGATTGAACTGTTTATTATTGATTCCCCTAAGGCTCCTTTAATTCTGGGACACCCGTGGTTACATAAACACAATCCACACATTGACTGGGTCAACAATTCTGTTTTAGCCTGGAGTCAGTCTTGTCACGTGTCATGTTTGGGTGCTGTTTTTCCTCCTGTCTCTGTGTCTTGTGTTCCTCAGGAGGATCCCTCTGACCTGTCCGGTGTTCCTGCGGAGTACCATGATCTTCGGGCGGTCTTCAGTAAGGCCCGGGCCACCTCGCTACCCCCGCATCACCCCTACGACTGTGCCATTGATCTTCTCCCGGGCTCTTCTCCGCCTAAGGGTCGTTTATATTCCCTTTCGGGTCCTGAGAGAGAGGCCATGGACAAGTATATACGTGAGTCACTTTAAGCTGGGCTCATCCGCCATTCCTCCTCTCCCGCTGGTGCAGGTTTTTTCTTTGTTCAGAAGAAGGACGGCTCCCTGCGCCCCTGTATTGATTACAGAGGTTTGAATGACATTACTATTAAGAACAGGTACCCCCTACCTTTAATGTCTTCTGCCTTTGAATTATTACAGGGAGCTCGGGTCTTCACCAAGTTAGACCTGCGCAACGCCTACCACTTGGTGTGCATTCGGGAGGGGGATGAGTGGAAGACGGCGTTTAAATCCCTTCGGGACACTACGAGTACTTGGTTCTTCCGTTTGGTCTTACCAATGCTCCAGCCGTTTTCCAGGGACTCGTCAACAGCGTGTTGGGTGACATGATCAATCAATTTGTCTTCGTGTATTTGGATGATATCTCGATTTTCTCCTCTTCTCTCCAATTACACACCCAGCATGTCAGACGGGTTCTCCAGCGGTTGCTAGAGAATCAGTTGTTTGTCAAGGAGGAGAAGTGCGAATTCCACGCTGAGTCAGTTACGTTCCTTGGCCACATTATTTCTACGGAGGGGATCAAGCCAGATCCCGCTAAGATTGAAGCTGTCGCCCAGTGGCCGGTCCCTGACTCCCGGAAGGCTCTGCAGCGATTCCTGGGTTTTGCCAATTTCTACCGGCGTTTCATCAGAAATTTTGGTCAGATCGCTGCACCGCTCACAGCCTTAACCTCCACTAAGGTGTCCTTCAGATGGAACCGGGAAGTGCAGGTAGCCTTTGACATTTTAAAGTCCAGTTTTGTCTCTGCACCTGTTATGTTGGTTCCAGATCCGGAGGCCCAGTTCATTGTTGAGGTTGATGCTTCGGACGTCGGGGTTGGCGCAGTTCTATCTCAGCGTTCCCTCCACGATGGGAAGCTCCACCCTTGTGCATTCTTCTCTCGTCGTCTCAGCCCTGCAGAACGTAACTACGACATCGGCAATAGAGAACTGTTGGCGGTACGATTGGCCTTGGGTGAGTGGCGTCACTGGTTGGAGGGGTCAGTGCAGCCCTTCTTGGTCTGGACGGATCACAAGAACCTGGAATACATCCGTTCGGCCAAGAGGCTAAGCTCGTGCCAGGACCATTGGTCGCTCTTCTTTGCCAGCTCAACTTCACCCTCTCGTACCGGCCAGGATCAAAGAACACCAAACCCGATGCCCTCTCTCGTCTGTTCGGTGCTCCAGGGGGGAGGTTGCGGCCGAGGCCATCCTTCCTGAGGGGGTGGTGGTCGGGGCTCTTTCATGGGGTATCGAGCAGCGAGTTGAGGAGGCCGGTCGAGGGGTGCAGATGCCGGGAGGGTGCCCGGCTGGCAGGTTGCCGGTGCCGGCTGCGCTGGGAGAAAGTCAGGAGGATTTTGATCCAAACCTCTGGCCGAACCAAGACCGCAGCTGATCGTCGCCGGTACTCTCCTCCTGCCTATGTGTGTGGTCAGCGGCTTTGGCTTTCTACCAAGGATCTGCCTCTCCGGGCGCCTTTTCGTAAGCTGGCACCCAGATTCATTGGGCCATTCCGCATCACCAAGGTGGTTAGTCCGGTGGCGATCAGGATCAAGCTCCCTCCAACTTTTGGTCGGGTTCACCTGGTGTTTCATTTTTCCAGGCTCAAGCCGGTGTTCTCTTCCCTCCTACCTATACGGTTAAGAGATTACTCGATGAGCGGCGCCGCGCCAGGGGGTTTCAGTATCTTGTGGACTGGGAGGGGTATGGTCCAGAGGAGAGGTGCTGGGTGCCGTCCCGGGACATTCTGGACCGCTCGTTGATTGAGGACTTCCGGCGGCATCGAGGTAGGACCCTTCCTAGAGCGTCAGGTGACGCTCCTGGGAGGGGGGGGTACTGTCAGGTCTCGGGGCTAATCACCTGCGTTTTTGGTGTGTGTGTGTATTTGTGTGTGTTTGGATCGCTTGTCAGCTCACCGCGTCTACCTGTTTGAGTTTTCCCCGCCCTCCTTGTTTCAGTGTTGTGAACCTTAATTGCTCGCCACCTGTTCTCTATGTTCTTCTAATTTTTTCCCTTTATCATTCCCTGTGTTTCTCTGTCTATTGTCAGACTGTTGTTACTCGTATCAATAGCTCCAATCTTCTAGCTGTTCTTGGCACTCACCTTGTCGTGTCTTGTCCTCAGGCTCCAGTGTGTTTAGCTGATTTCTCTGCCCCCTGTTCTTACAAAGCGCAGAGCTCTTGGAAGCTTCCAGTCCTCATCACTCCGGTCTCAGTGGTTATACGAATTACTGTGGAACGTTACTCATCAGCTTTGATTCATCTGCTTCGACTATTCATCCAATCACTACGAGTAATCCTGTGAACGTGACTCATCTGCTCTGCCTCCTCTGCCTCTAAATAAAGCCTTGTGTAAACCCGCATCTGAATCCTGCCCATTTCGACTGACAGAATGTTGTTCAGTGCTTTGACGCAATTTATTTTGTTTAAAGCACTATATAAATAAAGGTGATTGTTTGATTAACAGGGTATTGAGTGAAAACAAGCATTTCACCCGCCCTTTAAGATATTGATTTTGCAGTGTTAAGAGTGTCAGTGATTTTAATGGGAGTTTCTGAGAGTGATTGAACTCTAGTTAAAATGATCTTTAATAACGCAAATGTTATTTGCTCTCTTTCTGAACAATGAAAGATTAGTAGCAATTTTTATATCTCATTAACTTTCAATGTTAAATTCACATTTATTATAAAGTCAGTCGTATTAAAAATGTCATGACACCTATATCTGTGACTTAAGTAAACAGACAGGGTTTTATAATAAATTACATAAATTGGAGTAAAGGCTGATGAAATATATATATATTTATACACGCACACATACATTACATACATTTTATCTATATATCTAAATAAAAATAGGCTCAGTATATAAGACCCAAAGTAACTAGTAACTAACTACTTGAGTAAATGTTTTATCCGATACTCTTTTACTCTTACTCAAGTAACTATTCAGACTAGTACTTTTACTTGAGTACAGTTTTTGGGTACTCTACCCACCTCTGTATATACACATATACATTTTTTATGGTGTACAGTAAATGACGAAAGTATTATTATTATTATTAATATTATTGTTATTATTATCATTATTATTGCATTTCCCAAAATGAAAATTGTAATAATCATCTCCCCTCCTTCATATACAATATCTGCCTAGGCTGCTTCTTTTCATAAATAATACCTTTGGTCACTTTTCCTTATGTTAAAAAAGCAGACTTGAATACTGCTGTGTTCTTATTAGGGGTATGCCCAATCAGTCGATTAGTAGATCTGTGATTATTATTCGAAAAAATAAAAACAGTATTTGATTTTACTATGTCTTACCATGCTGGCCGTAAATGCATGGAATCCATGATAAAGCACGCTAGCTAAAAGTCAGTTATAACTAAATGCACTGGGTGGCGCTGTGGAACGTGTCAACCACAAGGTGATTTATTTGATCACAGAAGGTCGTCGTCTGCCTACCGATGGTTGGACTTATTTGGATGAAAATTATCTTACACAATGGAATTACTTTTGATCAATGTAATGTGTGAAACTGAGTTGTCATAATATCAGCACCACAATGAGAAATCAACTGAAATCCAAACACCAGTCGACTGAGGAAAGTTGTCCATCACTGTATTCATGACTGCAGGTAGGCATAGCTGCCTGAGTGAGCAAAACGAGAGCTTACCTGATAAACTCATCTGCAAAATGCTTCCTTTAGGTTTCTTCCATATTATTATTTATTATTATTATTTTAAAGAGCCAGTAAGATGAAAATTCTAAGCTTCCTATCACTGTTTATAAGTCCTGTACATTAGGTTTAAATCCATCCAAGGTTAAAAAACATTGTCATTTTGTCAAAATATCATTTTAAAATTACCTCAATTCTCAGAGATCCCCAAACGATTCGCGCGAAGCTGTTCAAAAGATTCAGTTTCCTTAAACCCCACCTTTCGGTAGCATACTGTGTTCTGATTGGTCAACTAACATAGTCAGGTTTGATTGGTTGTTCCGCACACACCTCCACGGTAAACTATGCATTAGCATCTGTTTGGGGTGAATTATGTCTTATTCCTCTCATCGCAAAGCAAACAGTAAAATTAAAAAACTTGAACAGACTCGCTGCTTTTTCTTCTGTGTGGGTGTATTCAAACCGTGCGCTTCAGTTTGAATCTGAATAGCGCGTTCAGCGCTGGGGGCGTGGTCACATATAACGAAGGGAGACATGAAAAACAGACATAGCGTAGTTTTCATATGTATTACTTTATCACAGAATATCTGTTCGGCAGCACTTGTTTAGTTTTAAAGTAAACATGTCAAGCTTTCTATAGATATCTCTCTCATGTCTCTTCTTTGAGTATTCACGGAGTTACACTTCATTTTAATGACGTGTTTGTACATGACGATCAGCGCAGACAGGCTGCAGACAGCACACATACTGATAAGACGCTCGGGAGAAAACAGACACATAACTTCATAATCATACTTCGCGTTGTGATTCGGAGATGCTCGTTGTTCTAAATAAATTTGGTAATGAACCCTCTTTTATGGCCAAACGCTTTGAAAATCCCGCTGTACTCACCGAGATTAGAAAAGCAGTCATCAGTGAAATGTTGTGAACACAACAAAAGGGATTTGTTGTACTGCTCTGGTATTGTGGTAAAAATTAATTTTAGCCATTGGTTCTTCTGATTTTCATTCTTTGGCAGTGAAAATAAAACAAACTTGCCTTTACAATTAAAAATACACCGTCTCCTCGACATGATGCTATCACACCAACCAGAGTGTCTGTGCGTGGGGGGTGGGGCAGTTCAGAGTTCCGTTTCTCTCAAGACGGTAGGCGGAGATTATTATGCAAAGTGTTCCTAGTGACGTACATAGAGATGAATATTTGAAATCTATAACGACTCGTTTCAGCGATTCAGAGTCGACTCATTACTTTAGAAGCCAATAACTTTATAAATCGTGTACTTTTTGGTTTAATTACTTTGCACATTGTTTACACTGATGGACAGCTACATCATACACTGTAATACAGGTAATTTTTGATTTTTCCCATCTGTGTGGCTCTTTAAATAAAAGAAAACTTTGAGATACAGTATAACGTAACATGGTTGTAATACATTGTGTATAATGCCTAATCATAAGCTTGTTCAGAAATAGTGTTAAAAACTTGGATATTAAAAAATAATGTCTAATGGTTTTCTTGTTAAATGTCATATAAATAAATATTTGAATACTCGTTTTTTGGCCCGATGCCAAACTTACTTGCCAACCCCTGCCCTATTCCCTTTGAAGGGGCAGATCCTTTGAAGTGTGTTCTTTGAAATTTGCAGGGAATCGAATCTTGTATAAACATCTGGAACACACTTGGCGAAGAAAATGACTGACGAAATGTTACCTTGACAGTGCTGCTTGTGCTTGCAGCATTCAGTACTCCATCAATTGTCGTAAATAAATACTTATTTTATTCAAATATTTTCTAATTGAAAATAATTTCTATTTTAATTTCTAATTTAAAGTTTATATTTTTTCTTTATACTTTTTGAATCTCGTAATCAGCGCCAGGTGGGGGTCATGGGAAAAGAAGTACAAGAGGAAATCTACTATTCAGGTGATGTTGCCCTCTTGTGCCAATTGGGGGAACCACAGAGGCAATTATTCGTGACAACCTCTATCCCTCTTTATACTTTTTAGCTCATTGTGACTGGCTAAATGTTTTTGATGTACTGTATAAATGTGCAGAAATTAGCATGTTTTCGCAGTTCAGTTTCAATAAACTATATATCATTGTAGTTGTTATTCACTTAAAATGCTTCTTAAAAGGCTTAGTTTACCCAAAAATGAAAATTAGGCTGTGTTTTACCAAAATCCTTTTAGGCAAGTCGTGCCACTCGGCCGCCATCTTGGCAACACCTCCGGGCAGCTATTTTGGACTAACAAGACCAGGCTCCTATGTAAATGTATGAGCAGAAAGTCAGAACTGCACTTTCACTTGTTACCGGGACTTAAAAACTGCATGTATAGAAACAACAGTAAAATATGATAAAAATTGCTGGAAAATTTGGATGACTTTGCCCCAAAATAATGTTTAAATGCCTTTTTCCCCACAGGTTATACTTTTACTACGGATGCGCAAGGGTTCCTCAACTGTGCGCATACGTCAGTGGAACCAGACGATAGGCTTAAATGTGTCCCGGCTTGACTGTTAAAAGCAGATGATTGGCTTTCCAGCAAGAGGGGTGGGACATGTGCATACAACCGCCATCTTTGCCGTTATGGGTTTTCCGTGTATAGTTGTATTGAGGATTGAGGAAGTGGCATGACTCTTATAAATTGTCTCTGGTTTTACTAATCACAGAGGCAATCTAAGTGTATATGACTTTCTTTTTTCAAACGAATCCATTCGGAGTTATATTAAAATTTTTCCTGGCAATTCCAAGCTCTATCATTGCTGTCAGCAGGTGTTGCAGTGCTTCAGTCCAAAAGAAGTTGAATAAATAAATAAATAAAAAGTGCACATCCATACAAAAACTCATAATTCATCCATAATTCAAAATGTTATAATCATTTTAATCTTGCTTGTGCTCACTGTTTTAAATGGAAGGAGTTCTGGATGGATGACGTATGAGTTCAGCTTTGCGCATGCGTCACAACATAACAACGGTCACGAATTAGAAGTTCAAAACGAGAATTTGTAAAGAAGAATGTCAGAGGATTCCAATACACTGCAACCTGGAGACTACAATAGAACTTGGAATAGACAGGAACATTTTTAATATAAATACAACTGCATTCGTCTGAAAGAAGAACACCTAGGATGCCTCTAGAGTAAAACACAGCCTCATTTTCATTTTTGGGTGAACTAACCCTTTAAAGCTTTACAGTTGAGGTCACAGATCTCTTTTAGTATTTGAAATTGAGCACCCTGCATATTCTGTCGAATATCTTGAAACTCTAAAGTTTTAAACAACATGAAGGTAAACATATGATAAAAATGATGATGAACTGTAATATTTTTTTTAATTCATTGTGAAAATGCAGTAAAATAATCATGGCAAATAAAATAAAAAATTTAAAAAAAAGTTAAGTTGCCTAATTCTTAAGTGGTAATTAATTCTAAGAATAAGACAGGCTTGTTTGAATCACAGATAACCCCATCCAAAAATATATATCTTTATTTTCTATATATTTTATCCCTAATGAAACAAAAATATATTGCAGTATATTGGAAAATATCATGTAATATATTAGGCATATATTCTTATTTATATATTTATTTTTTCCAATATATTGCAATATATTGAAAGCAGCAATCATTTGTATATTTTGCAATATATTATATAATATATGTATCATCAATATATTATTAAATGTATTCAAATATATAAAATATTAGAAACTAAACAGGGAAAATAATATATTACAATATATCACAATATATTTTAAGAAATATATTGGTAAATATATTTTCCTTTCGTAAGGGATTTTATAAATAAAAATAAAAAATATCAGAAAATGTGGGTTTGAGGTTAAATTTTATTCACCTGAGCAGATGACTCCAGCATCATGATTATGAGTGCAGGCATGTAAATTCCAACCTGCTGATCCACAGTTCTTCAGTGTAGACTCTGTTCCTGTACATGTTAAAACACTAATCCAGATTGGTCCTGATCCTTGACCAAAATGAGCATTAACCAAAGCATCTACAGGTTCTCCACAGTCCAGCTCTCTACACACCACTGCAGCATCAGGCATATCCCAGAAATCATGACACACTGTTCCCCACTGACCTCTGTGAAAAACCTCCACTCGACCAGCACAAGGACTGTTACCATTTACCAATCTCACATTTATCACATCTAAGAGAAAAATAGAGAGAAAGACAGAGACAAAAATCAATCAATCAAAAGGGAGATAAGAACATGTGAAAAATGCTTTCCAATGGGCAACAGAAAATCTGCTTCCTGAAGGAATTGAAATCTGATTAAATGGCTCCTAGTACACTGATCTGAACATACGTGATGTATTCTCTGAGCAGGGCTAGATTCTACAGGCCAATGATTTGGCGTGATTGTGTAAGTGCTTCAGACATTCATCACAATGAAGGTGTTCCCATAGCCATAGCTAAGTCTTGCAGCATTAAAGTGAACATATGAAAGGGAACGACTCTTATTTTATCTTCTTAGAAGACTTAAAATACAGAGCATGAAGAATATTGACTACATTTACTGTCCTTTTCAGAGCAAAAGATCTGAAATAATAAAATTACTGATTAAGAAAAAATATATATAACTACAGTATATGTTTAGTGGTGCTTGTCCATGTGAAACCTGACAGAACTTGGGTTAATGATTATTATTGTATCCAAAATTAACCTATTATACAAAATATAACCTTTCAGAATAAACAAACAGAATCACAAAATACTATTATTTTGTAAAATTCCTTTAAGGAAAGTATAGTTTAAGGAGATTCTAATACTTTCAGGACAAACACAGAATAACAGTGTTATATTTTAATTGTTTTTTTTTTTTTTATTCCTGTAAGCTGTGTGTGGGTGTGGTGAGGTCCCGGCCAAGTGTACAGGGGCACATATGATCCTAGTTATGCCACTCTCATATTAATCTTCTTACCAGCACACAGAAGCGCCTGGTGATCATCATGGGAGCAGATGTGTTTCTGTGATGCTGGACACATTTGAATCTGAGACTCATTTCCTCTGCACTGAATCTCTTGTGTCCACATCTGAGCGTCTCCTTTGTCAAAAGCAGCTGCTCCCAGCACCTGTACAGGAGCCCCACAGTCCAGCTCTCTACACACAACCTCTGCATCCTGCTGGTCAAAGACAGCGTCACACACTGACATCCATGTCTGATTATGAAGGATCTCTAACCTCCCAGAGCAGCGAGATCCTCCAACCAACCTGACACCTGTAGTAGTGAGAGAAAATAAACTTAAGATATATGTATAATTCACATGAACTATTAATACTATCATTAGCCTTAGAAGACACAGAATAATGCTGACGGTTCTTTGGAAGGAAAAAGGCAAACACTTACAAAACTGAGCAAAAGCAAACACTTGACTCATTTCTGATTAGCAAGCTTTAAGAAAATACCAGGAGTCAGACTGCACAAGTATTAATGTCAGAAAAAAAATGGTACAATAAAAGATTCTGTGTAAGAATTTTATTTCATTCTATTGTCGATCAATCATTTTATTATCTGGATTTACATTTATGCATTTAAGTAAGTGACCTGATGTATAGCCAAGTACAGTTTGCTGTGGCACCTGTGGGTTTGGTGCCTTGCTCAAGGGTCTCACATCAGTAGTGGTATATTGAAGGTGGAAGTGGAAAGCTGTACATTCACTCCCCCCACCTACAATCCCTGCCTGTACCAAGACTTGAACCCGCGATTTTTGGGTTAAAAGTAACACTCTTTAACAATTAGACCATGACTGCCCTGTAGTTGGCAGAAAAATATATTTACAGATACATTCAAGTTTAACATTTTATCAGTTAATGCATTCCCTGATAATTGTACCCATGACCTTGGTGTTACTCACACTTGGTGTTAAAAAAAAAATAGATATAACACTTAAAGGTGCAGTGTGTAAATATTGGTGAGGTTGCGAATTGCAACCAATGTCTCAATCCCCTGCTCACCACATCCTAGAGGAGCTACTTAATTATTAATTAAATTATATTGCATTTCTGTGAATAGATCCTTGGAAATATTACACATTCCACCTTTAACCTGTTAACTGTCACTCACGTTTTTGAAGATAGACATGAATGTGCATGATACAAACCTAAATTTTTATAATTCATGACTGAAAACATTTTGTAACATGATTTTGATGTGCCATTTACATGGTAATGCAATGTCTGATTTTAAAATGGGTTTTGAAGGATGAATTTTGAGATTTTATGTTTTCAAGTGATATATAACTTCTGATGATTTCTAAAATGTGATAGAGAAAAAGGCAACGAGGAAGTCTTTTTTTTTAAACAAAGGTCAAAGCTCCTTTTGTAATGTAGATTTCTGAGGGTGCACTCTTGTCATAAATTAATCTATTACTTTTCCTACATAATTTTAAACAAAAAATATTGGTAAAATATATATTTGGAAGTCTTAGACCTTTCCAACGATATATAGTTTGTCAAGATTAGATTAGATTTGATTGTAATATAGTATAGTCAACGTAGGCGTCCCGTATACGGGACGGGGTGACATTTAACAGGTTAAGGTTTGTGGATCAACAGTGGTTTATTTGGTTAAATTTTAGAACTGCTCACCTGAGCAGATGACTCCAGCATCTTTATCATGATTACAGTCATAATCATACAACTGAACTGACCCACAGTTCTTCAGTGTAGTCTCTGATCCAGTGCATATCATACGATTTTTCCAGATTGGTCCATATCCTGGCCCAAAATGAGCATCACCCAGAGCATCTACAGGTTCTCCACAGTCCAGCTCTCTACACACCACTGCAGCTTCAGTCATATCCCAACCAGCATCACACACTGTTCCCCACTGACCTCTGTGAAGAACCTCCACTCGACCAGCACAGCGACTGTGACCACCAACCAACCTCACATTCACACGGTCTGTATATTGAATACAGAAAACAAGATGATAATAATTATGAACGGAGCAAATGACAGTAGGAAGAATCCCATAAAGAGAGAGAAAAAATCTTTCATATATTGAGTCAGAAGATTTGACAAGATACCAGTAAAATAAATGCTCAAACCTCCACACACCAGTCCAACATCATTGTCATGTGACCAGTATTTTTGTGGCAGTGATGTTGGACAGAGGTGAATCTGAGATTCATCTCCTCTACACTGGATCTCTTGTGTCCACATCTGAGCGTCTCCTTTGTCAAAAGCAGCTGCTCCCAGCACCTGTACAGGAGCCCCACAGTCCAGCTCTCTACACACAACCTCTGCATCCTGCTGGTCAAAGACAGCATCACACACCGACATCCACATCTGATTATGAAGGATCTCTAACCTCCCAGAGCAGCGAGAACCTCCAACCAGTCTGATGCCTGAAAAAAACACAATGGGTATGAATTAACCTTTAATTCATTTAGTACAGTGTTGACAGAACCGGGCTAATATGGTCATACTTCCTGGTTCTAGTAAGAACTCTAACTGCTGCATTTCTGACTAACTGAAGTTTGTTTTTTAAGCGTGCAGAACAACCACCCAATAAAGCATTAAAATAATCTAACCTTGATGTCATAAACGCATGGACTAACATTTCTGCATTTGAGATAGAGAGCATAGGTCATAATTTAGATATATTTTTGAGATGGAAAAATGCCTCAATGCCAGCTTCAACTTGCTTGCTTGGAAGATTCTAGTGAATTTGAAGACCTTGATTAGCTGGTTCAGGTGTGTTTAACTAGTGTTGGAGCTAAACTCTGCAGGACAGTGGCCCTCCAGGAACAAGTTTGGACACCTCTGTTTTAACAAAATGCAGTTGTGAGGTTACCTGAGCAGATGACTCCAGCATTCTTGCTCTGACACACACTTTGGAAACCCCATATTACAGATCCACATTTTTTCAGTGTGGACTCAGATCCAATACATATAACATTATTCATCCAGATTGATCCTGACTTGATTCCAACCTGAGCATCATTCAGAATATCTACAGGTTCTCCACAGTCCAGCTCTCTACACACAACTGCAGCATCAGCCAAATCCCAACCACTGTCACACACTCTTCCCCACAGACCTCTATGAAGAACCTCCACTGTCCCACTGCAGGGACTGTTACTATTAACCAACCGCACATTTATTATTTCTGTGTACAGTAAAAGAAAAAAATTAGAAGAGATCTATCAAATTTAAGTAAATATTTCCTATTGAAACAGACAACACATACCTGTACAAAGCAGTCCAACATTATTTTTGTGAGTACAGTTGTAATTGGGTGTGAATTTGAAAGATGTTGGACACATATGAATCTGAGACTCATCTCCTCTGCACTGAATCTCTTGTGTCCACATCTGAGCGTCTCCTTTGTCAAAAGCAGCTGCTCCCAGCACCTGTACAGGAGCCCCACAGTCCAGCTCTCTACACACAACCTCTGCATCCTGCTGGTCAAAGACAGCGTCACACACTGACATCCACGTCTGATTATGAAGGATCTCTAACCTCCCAGAGCAGCGAGAACCTCCAACCAGCCGGACTTCTGAAAAAACATAAATAATTGTATAGTTCTGTCAGGATCACTATTATCAAAATGACTGACACTTAGCATAGAGTTTGGATTGGTGGTATGGTTCTGTTCTAGGTAAAAACTTCCGGCCCATCCATGCAACCTATCATGAATGACCAGGGAGTGCAGCAAGAACTCCTTTAGGGTAAACAGAACAGAAATAATTTGTAGCAGATATCATTAATGTTATTAATGACATTTCAGTGTAACAACATTAATCAAGATAAAAGGAGTCTGATTTAGGGAAACAAGGAATATCACAGGGAGGTGGAGCTGGGGATGGAGAAGGGTAGTTTGCTCCTGAGCAAGCAATAAAGCTACTGAATAATACTGAATAGATATCATGTAGGAGTGCCATAATAGGCATCATATTCCTATAGGTAGACATGGATCAACTGAGAGTCAACTGATGCAAGCATGACATAAAACATTATTTAGACTATATATATAAAAACAGACCCTTCAAACCTAAAACCAGTAAATATCATTGGGATCTGAAAAATGCATTACTAATTTTATACATTTGAACATGCAAAGGAAAAAGGAAAAGGAAACATCTTAACACACAGAATTCGTATACCTTATGTATCCCCGTCCATTTTCAGAACTGCACTCAGCTAAAAGAAGCCTAAGCTGGTTGACTGGTTTTAGCTGATCATCCAGCCTGGTAAAAGCTGGTCAGCAGGCTGGTTTTAGAGGGGTTTTGGCCACTTCTTTAGCTGGTCAGGCTGAAAGACCAGCTGGAACAATAAGTTAATACCACCTTGGCCTAGACCAACTTGACCAGAATAGTCAGGCTTAAACCAGTGAAGACCAGCCAATCAGCTTAGGCTGGTTTTACCTGTATTATTTTATTTATTTTTAATTTAAGCAGGGAATTCTGTCTTCGGGATTGTTTCCACAGAGTGAATTTGTTGTATAAATTTATGAATGTTCATTTCAGAATCTTCCTGGTCTACTGATGTTTGTTATGATATCTGCTTCGACCATTACAATGCACATGATAACTTTGTTAACACTACAATAAGTAAATCCACTCCACCAGCTAATTACTCTTCAACAATGTTGTTATAGAGCAACTGCAAAAATGGAAGTTCAAAGACAACATTTTACATAGTTGCACATTCTTTTCCTGACTCGTCCATAACTAGCAATTGCAAATGAAGTTGGAAGTAAACTAAACTTAAATCAGATACACATCTTATCAGCTCATGCAAATGCTTTAAATCCCACTGGTCATGTGATGATTCAATAAATAACACTAAATAGGGCAGTCAAAAACTAAAATATATTTTTTTCCTTTAATATTACTAATATTCTAATTATATTAGAATTTAAAATAATTTAAATTAGAGGAAAAAACCCAGAGTCCACAAGTGAGAGCAATGAGTGGAATACTAATGCACCTAATTGTTAAAAAAAAATTTATATCATGACTTTCTTTAAAATAAAAAAATCATAACGTTTTAACTAACATCATAAATAAAAAAACTGTCTTAATTGTATAAACTATTAGGAACAAATCAATATCATGTATTTAGGCATGAATTAAGAGCCGAAGCACTGAACATGACATGAGATGTTTTAAAGACATGCTGAGGAACAGAAAGAAATTGTAAATTAAATTATATTTTTGATGTATTTGTACATAAAATTTTGCAATAATATTGCTAAAGTGTGTTAAGAATATTTTCTTTTTGAAGCAATCTTTGTCATCCGACTTTAGAAAACGTTATTTCAAAAGTGGGACATGTTTTGACTAATGAGGGACAGTTAACTATACTACATTATTCAATTGATAAAATGTGCATTAAGAAAGTTAAAAGCCATACATGTATTTTGTTATATTTTTTGGCCTCATAATGCACTAGTATTATTTATTTTAAGATCTGCAATTCAAAACGTAAAGATTGGAAAAAAATGGGATCCTGGACCATGATGAGTCCATGGCTGACAACTAAAGAGTGCTTATTCTTGTTATGAAATGTTTTTTACCATTACATTTTGCTTAACATGTGCTTTTGAAAATACGTTCCATATTTTGGCAGAGTATAGGAGTTTAACAACAGTTTAAAGACATTCCATATTCCAAAGTTTAAATCTTTTTTTAAACCTTTTATGAAATTATTTTGCTATCTTTATTCCAATTTTACATTTTTAACTTCATTTTAACTTCATGGTTGTAATTATTAATGTTGCTGCCAGAAATCTGTAATTTTTGTCATCAGTTATTTTATATAGTATGATTTCTGTGTTATATACTATTCTGTGTAAAAATGTGATGTTTAAAAAAAAAAAAACCTAAACTATTTTTCAAGCCAGCTCAGAAGCAACAGCTCAACCAGCTTGTAATCATGAATATGTGCTGAGTAAACAAATGTGGCATAAATGTGTTTACACATATATTAACGTTTAAAACATGAAATTATGAAAATGCTAAATAATAATAATATAAATAATTTATTAATTAGTGTTCACTATTCACTGTCTATCACACATTTGAAGTTTACCTTCTGGAAGAATTTTTTTTGCTATATGTTTCTTATCACACATTGTGCGCGTCAGTCTAAAATGTTGTATACTATGGCATTGAGTACTTTGGCTGTTCATCCTTTAGATACAACAGCAACACTCGAGTGTGGCCACAAATGTGCAGATGCTACCTGAGCAGATGACTCCAGCATCTTTAGTATGTTCACAAAAACTTCGGTCCCATCCTGCTGATTCACAGTCCTTCAGCGTGGATTCTGAACCAACACATCTGACAAAAGCCATCCAGACTGGTCCTGATCCTGGTCCAAAGTGTGCATTAGCCAGAGCATCTACAGGTTCTCCACAGTCCAGCTCTCTACACACCACTGCAGCATCAGCCAAATCCCAGGCAAAATCACACACTGTTCCCCACTGACCTCTATGAAGAACCTCCACTCGACCAGCACAGCGACTATGACCACCAACCAACCTCACATTCACATGGTCTGTATATTTTAAACAATTGAGAGAGACAAAGAAAGGTCATATTGTGAATGAATAAATAATATTCTCTTTCTTTTTTATATACTTGTGTACTGTACCTACCAGCTGTGATGAGTATTGCAACTGCAAAAAGTAAAATGAACGTCAAGTATCTTCCTATCATCCTCAGCATGATTAACTCGGCACCCAGTAAGCTTCTCCGCACTGATGATACAGAAGTACAGACATCCTCTCAGCCTCCTTAATGCAAGAAAAAAAGAGTCCCAACACCCTCCAGTCACACTCACTATTACCTTATTAGACATAACAGAGGAAATCATCAAACAACCTCAGTGACAAATCAGAGGAGGCTTTTCTGATTTTCACCATATATATCAAAGCTGTCAGTGCTGATGAACTCCTCCTCCCCACACATCAAGATGCCTCACTGAGGGGAGACACGGAGATACACACACACACACACACACACACACACACATTTGACATACAGGAGACAGGAAACTCTCCAGTTTATTTACGGCATCAAAGCCAAACACCTGCAGAAACAAGATAAAAGCACTGATAACTAACTGTGAATCTCCAAAACACTATTAAAGTCTATTATTGTATAGATATGTCAGCATGACATACTAAACTCAACTTTGAAAATTGTAAAATGACATAAAATTACAATTGAATAAATAAAGACTTACCTTTAGTTTAAGTCTAAATAGATTATTATTAGTGGGAGGCAGAAAAGATTTTTCTCCATTCATTCTTGTAACTAATGTGAAATGTATTTAATCCCATAAAACGTTTTATTCCATCAGATGACCCACGAAACCCATAATTGCTCTTCAATGTTGTTTTCCTTGTGACCAGCAGAGAGAGTCAGTGTGCTACTATACGTTCTGCTTATCCACCTTGTGTTGCACATTCATACTTCCACAGCAGTGTAGCAACAGACTAAAATTGTACATTTAAACAAAGAAATAATAAATTAATCTCTGTGTATTTTAGCTTGAGAGAAAAAAAGATAGTTTTGATAGTATCAGTGGTATCTCACGCATTAAATAAAGATAAATGAGAAAATAATTTAGTATGACAAAATTTAAAATAAACCCTCCACATAACACAACATAGAAAACCAAACTAACTGGTTTACATGTACTGTAAGTCAGACTGTCTCCTCTCATCTACATGTTAGTGGTTCTTCTCCAGAATATTTTACAATGTGACTTTTGTCTAGTCAAAGTTTGGTCTACATGAGACTAGACGCAGTCTTAAAGCTACGGAGAAAAAAAAGTGTACCACCTTGCATAAGTGATTTTTGTTGTAGCAATGTAGTATAGTAGTAATATACAATAATTGTAATATGGTCCCGTTTAGAGGGTTTATAAATCTGTAAACATATCTACTAGTATCAGTAGTATCACGCTAAATATTTGTCTTTAAAAAATTGAATATTCATATTTCAAATTTAAAACAATTTTAATGAGCACACGAGACAAACTGACTAAAAATGAATAACACTATATTATTTTATAGCACACCAAACTCATGGAAAGCACAAACAAAATGTGGCATTAAAAGGATGGCAATAAACCATGAAAAAAAGACAACAAGTCTAGAGAATTTTTTTTTATAAAACTAAATAAAACTATATATCAGGAGGTTTGTCATCATACACTACATTATTGTCTAAGTAAAAAATTTAAATAAAATAATATCTCACGAAACTTTAAAAGAAAAACCCTCAGCCCTCAGCTCAACAGGTGGAGACTCTGAAGAAATAAAAAAAGGTTGAATAAAAGCAACAACAACAAACTTAACCTGCAGATTAAGTTATTTCTGCAAAATAATTAAACTCAATGAAAATACAGTAATCAACTACAAAGACAAGACACGGTTCAAAGTTATTGAAACCATTTTAAAGTTGAAGTGCACCATCACACAGTAAACTCTGCAGTTGGGACAGGTGTATAAATGTGTGTTTGAATTTATTTATTTTTTAATCACATTTTACATGAAGTGTGCAATAAATCTTTGCTATCTGTCTTTGCTTTACAATAACTGATCTTTACAAAATGTGGTAAATAGAATGAATGGATTATATAATTTGCTTATTTGTTCATTAGGTAAAAAGTATTAATATCAGTATAAAAATAATAAGCTAAAAACTTAAATGCACAAATACTAAAATTTGTTGTTACCAAATTTTGTAAAGCATGAAATTTTTTTATTAAAAAATAAAAATGAAATAACAAAAAGCCATTGATGCATTAGTAGCAATATAAGAAAGTCCCAGTAGCTCCAGTATCTGTGATATGATTTCAATGGAAGAGATAGTAGGTGTGGTCACTGAGTCATATGGCCCCTCCTTCTTTGTTTGACTCCTCCTCCATTTCATCATAGTCTGTTTTAAAAAAAAACAAAAATTCACATATTTCATTGTTATAATTTCATTTAGATTTAGTTTGAATTAGAAATGCAAACATTATAAACATTTAGTTATAAAGTATGAGGTGACAATAACCTACCTAGGTTTTTCTCATCTTCATTGTGTTCTTCACGTTATCATCCTCCTCCTGATCTCCCTCTGATACACATGTAAAACAAAAGCTCACATTGTAATTTGTAATATAGTTTGTCATGTCATAGACAACTGGAGACTATTATATAAAACCTGATAAAGCTATGATGATTCATTAATTGTAGCGTATCAATAGAAATTATATATATATATATATATATATATATATATATATATATATATATATATATGTATATATATATATATATATATATAAACAACTATTTGAACCTATACTTTATATTATGTAAAATCGAAAAACCAGAGTGAATTTATTTAAACAGACTGTGAACCATGTTTTGTTTTATTTAAATTTTCATTAGGGTAAATGTGGAACGTCACCTGACATAACCTGGAACAGTTCTCATTGCTTCCACTTGTCGGAGAACGTGCTAACAGCTGTTATGAATAATATCTATATTATTATAGATATCTATGGACTATGGAAGGTAATCAGTTAGACTATCTAGCTGTTTTATTGTTG
Organism: Carassius auratus; assembly: GCF_003368295.1. NCBI lineage: Eukaryota > Metazoa > Chordata > Actinopteri > Cypriniformes > Cyprinidae > Carassius > Carassius auratus. The sequence continues at coordinate 342,915 of NW_020528487.1, forward strand.
ACATTTTATTCATTATATATATATATCCCCAGGAACACATGATAGGTAAAAATTGATAGCCTGAATGCACTGTAAGTCGCTTTGGATAAAAGCGTCTGCTAAATGCATAAATTTAATTTAAAAAAAAAAAAAAAAATATATATATATATATATATATATATATATATATATATATATATATATATATAAAAATGTTAGTGAAAAGAATAAAAAATATATATGATGGACTTTGAAGGCATCTTGAGTTAAACTGTTTCATATTTAACAAAGCATATAAAAAAATGCTTGAACCGGAAGTACCAAGACTAGGATAAATGAATACGGAAGCATGTTGTGCATAACCTCTATAAAGTACAGCTGTCACAATTGTTGTGCGATAAGAGCAATCCTCCATAGGCAAGACCATTAGTTTGACCTTCACTTCCTTTCGAAGGCATGGCCAAAATCTGGTTTTGATCTTGTACTGTAGGTGGGCTTTTTGCCAATGCTGTGTCAAGTAAAAAGCTTCACTTTTTTTTTAACCATTAGCTCTTTTTATATTATTTTATTGCACTGTGTCGTGCATTTTTAAAAGCTAACATTCATTCTGTGTGAACAATGCCTGTTTATTCAGCTCACTGCATTTTAGGGTTAATTCACACTGCAACAACAGATGATGACAATCATAAGATTATTATTATTTTTCATTTATTTTTTTATAACAATTCAGCTAGACTTTCCACAACTTGAAAAATGCAGAATGAACATATTCAGTTAATGGAAACAAATGAAGACAGACACTGACAGGGAGACACAATGATCCAATAAAACCTGACAAGTGTTTGTTGCGTTGGTCAGCATCTGTCACTGCAGTTCAACTAGTCTTCGCTTTGTGTGGCTGGCCTATTTTATAGCCACTGTTGAACAGTCTTGACTCAAACAGCTGATGCAATTGTTCATATCATATTTTAACGTATTTAAAAATATAAGTGTGTAACACTAATGAGCTGATGGTATTTCAGCCATCTGTTCCATATTAATGAATCCTGACTCTAACACATTCTGCACTCAAAGACCAGAACGTGAGTAAACAAGGACCTTCGATTTACAACATAATTCATCATTTGGGGCGCCGTGAAGTCGGTAACATCCTGCCGTGGGTGACAGTTATTACACCTATTGAGACTGTCCAGGGATACCCGTGAGCAGCCTCAAAGGAGAAACGAAACACATTCCACAACACACACACACACACACAGATAAGCACACACACACAAACAAACCTTTCTTAAAGTTCTTTACCTTCGACATTTTATTAATAACATGTATTTTGAATGTTTGTGTATTGCATAAAAATGGTTAATCCTGTGTAAATGGTTAAAGTTGCTGAATTGTAAATGGGAAATGTTTTTGGAATGAATGTTCTCAAATAGAACCATGGGTTGTAACCCTACCCCTGACCAGCTTATAAAACTTTATGATCCCACTGGGCAACAGGACAGGAAAAAAAGCCAGTTCACCGGTACCTTTTTCTCAATGTATCCTAAACTATTACTTTTTCAATGTGGTCTAAATGTATTAAGTATTGCTTTTTGGTGCATTAGATGTTTCCCCATATAAATTGGAATATCTGCAGTTTATATCGTGTGTTAATCAAAAACATTAAATGTGTGTAATTCTGCATTTGAATGTAACTTCGTGTTTCTATCAGCTATATATGTACTGTTTGGTGTTTTTGGAATTGTCATGTTGTGACCCAACTATCCACCTGTATAAAAGGTGTGTAAAATTTATTCATCTGGAATTACGAACTTGCTGGAATATCACTGCTGAAATCTGATAAGCCCTAAAGTATTAGGGTGGGTGTTTCAAAAGAGACAAAGGAACTTTTTCCCGCTTCAGATCCTGGACGTTCATTGGTTGTTCACGCGAACAGAGGCGTGAACCATTTCAAGCCATAAGAGCTGACCCAGGAAGTTCCCCGCTCACTTGCTCTTAGTTCTTCTTCGCTTCCGTACTTCTGCTCGTCCCTCCTATCGCCGTCCCTCTCAGCACAGGGGTTGAGAGGACAGCCGTTCTCATGGCTCCTTCTGGAGCTTCCATTCCCGTTGTTGTTTATGTTGTCGTTGTTGTTTATTCGCCTATTCGCCTCTCCACATGAGGAAGACGAATTCTGAAACACTGTTTTATTGGACCTTTCAAATACCGCGCGATTCCGCAGCAGCACCAGAAAAACACGAGAGAACCCGCACACTGGTCTCAAAAGACCACGCTCACGCACGCTGCTCCAGCACACAAAGAGACACAGAGACACCTGCAAGTATCATTTTCTATGGAGATTTAAATGCTGCTTAAAGTTTGTCTTGATTTGATTCTTTCAAGGGTTACTGTCTGTGAGTTTAAATAACTGAGCGATTATTCTGTGTTCACCCCTATCTCTCTCACCTCTCTCTCCCTTTTTCTCTCATTCATTCATTATCTCTCTCTCTCTCTCTCTCTCTCTCTCTCTCTCTCTCTCCCTCATTTGGATTCCGCTATGTCTTGTACAAAGTTTACTGTCTGTATTGTCGTACGCGTATTTACTCTGTGTGATTTGTAGTTTGATGTATTATTAGTTAAATTATTAAAGACCAATATATATTCATGATTGCCTTTATCTAACACGCTCACATTACGAGTCAATGAAGTGTCTGATCTTTAGCTACAAGCTTTACTTTTAGTAACTAAATTTATCATAATGATAGGATAATGTTTTCATGGCCAGAGAATATTTTTCCTTGAATTATAAGAGGTGATAGCTTTATTGAAAATTGATAAGTTAATCTTACGGCCGTTTGCTGGACAAACCACTGTTTGATTTGCAGTAATTTACAGTAAGAGATATCACTATAATTGATATGAAGAATGGAATATTGACGTATTAATGAGTAAATTACAGTGCCCTGTAATGAGTTATTGATATATGCAATTGAACTATTTTTCATCTTCAATAATATTAATGTAACTGTCATATGATATATATGTATTAATCATATTCCTGATTAATTACCCAAATTCCCTATATATCATTTGAGTTAATTATTATGTACAACCCAGTGCGGCTACAAGTGTTTGGGGAGCTAAGTTAATTCTTTATCTCTTCCAACTCCACAAATGCACCTAATATGAAACCGCTTATCACTCTCGAAAATTTCATACAGGAAGATACTTTCACTGACAAACACATTAACATGCAGATTTGTGGTTTGGAGGCTGATAAACTATCATCTACAAATTCATCTGATTACACAAACACAGAAAGATAAACAGTTGCACCCATCTGACATTCTCAGTTCAGAGACTTTAATTGAAATATTAAAATCTTACTTTTTGTTTGGCTATGACCTTCACAGGTGAGTCCAGCGTGCTCTTTGTGTGAGCAGTCAGTGTGGTTATTCAGGGAGAGAGGACAGTCCCACAGGTGAATCTCATTCCCTCTGCACTCGACTTTGTTCATCCACACAACACCTTCACCAGCACCAAAGGTTGAATTCCCATCAGCCCTCAGTGCTGCTCCACAACCCAGCTGCCTGCAGACCACCTGAGCATCGCTGATGTCCCAGTGATCATCACAGACTGAGCCCCACACAGCGTTATGATACACCTCCAGCCTCCCAGAACACCGGCCGTCCCCTCCACTCAGTCTGAGAGGAACATGATCTAAAACACACACATCAGCACTGACCAGCTTCAGCACAACATTTACAACAAAAAACACACTGAACCAAGATAGCTTTAAATGTATGATTAGACTTCTTGTTCTAGTTTTAATGTGCATATTTCAATTATATACTTGGAGAATAAGGTTTACGTAAACTAAAATAAAAATTTGTACAATTATTATATTAATACAATTAAAATGTAATTACTTGAACACTGTTTCTGGTAAGGAGATGGTGAGATCAAACATGTCAGATGACTACGAGGAGACTCCTGATCCTCCTGATTCTCCTCCTCTGAGATTAAAACATGAAGAGAACTGAACATTAGCACATAAGGGACATAAAATCTTTTAGTGAAACATATTAGTGTGAAAACATATAAATTAAGCCTCACAAATAATTTTATGCTCTTTCCATCAGCAAAGTTTAACATAAGTTTAGTCACAAATTATATAAACATTGTGTTTAAAGAAACATGACTACTGAGAACATTTTACATTATTTAAATATCATCTCACTTGAGCAGGTGATTTTGGCCACTTCATCTTCACCACAGTCATTCTGTCCCCAGGGTGAAGATGGACACTGCCACAGATATGAATCATGTGGTCGACATGTAACTTTATCCAGCCAGTTAGGAGCTGATTCCACTCTTGCTGTAGAATCAGACAAAACACCAGATCTTCCACAGTTCAGCTCTTGACAGATCAGACTCGCTGTGTCTCTGTCCATCTGGTTCCAGCACACATTACCCCAGGATCCATTGAAGAAAACCTCCACATTCCCTTCACAGCCCTCAGTTAATCTGATCTCTTTAAACTCTAGATGAAAATGAAAAGAAAATATAATTTTAAAATTCCAAAATTGAAAAACCTGGGGATTATGGATACGTGAATGTGTTAAAAGGTTGATTCTAAAACCTTTATATTAATTTTAAGTATAATTTTAAAAAATACAGCACCGTATTTACCTGAGCACACGACTCCTACATCCTCCTTGTGTATGCAGTCATGTTTTCCCCAGCCTGGAGAAGAGCAGCTCCACAGGGACGTCTCATTCCCCTCACACTCCACCTCATCCAGCCATATGTGTCCAGAACCAGGACCAAACCAGGCTGGTACCTGCTGGTTACTGAGGGCCACTCCACACTGCAGCTGTCTGCACACCACATGAGCATCTTTAATATCCCAGGAGTCATCACACACTGTCCCCCATGAGCCACTGTGAAAAACCTCCAGCCTCCCTGCACAGTCTCCTCCAGAACCCACCAGCCTGATGGACCCCCGACCTGATATTCAGAGACAGAAAAACACATTATTGATCACGAACAACTGAAGAATCTGTCCAGATGTTGTTCTTCTCACCAAGGCAGGTGATTGACAGCTGTTGTGTGGAGCTGCAGTTGAGAGTTTGTGGAGAGCTGCAGTTCCCCAGATGAGCTTCACTCCCAGAGCACTGGAAGCCCGTCACACACTCATGACTGTGTTCAGGACTGGATGAAGAGGAGCCGGAGAAGTTCAGCACAGAGCCACAGCCCAGCTGTCTGCAGACCACAGAGGATTCAGAGAGACTCCAGGAGTCCAGCAGAACTCTCCTCCAGACCTGATGGATGAAAACTTCCACCTCCCCCTCACACTGTCTCTCTCCAGACAACCGCACCAGACCGTCATGAAGAGCCAGAGAGGAATCTGAGTGAAAGATCTGACATTTTAATAAAAAACTGCAAATGTATAGGGAATACATACATTTTGTATAAGATTAAGTCTTCCAGTAGCATAATGTAAGTAAATGCTACAGTGATATGAACTTTATATCATTGTTGCATTTTATATAAGTAAATTTGAAACTTAAATGATATTAATATCATTAAAATGGACTCACCAGAGCAGATGACTCCAACATCTCGTCTATGAGAACATTCAGCTCGACTCCATGAAGAGATGGAACATTCTGAGAGTTTTGTTTCATTCCCGACACAATCAAACACATCAGCCCAGATTTCACCACTTCCCTCTCCAAACCAGTCTGATCCCACAACAGACACAGCAATCCCACAATTCAGCTGTCTACAGAGGACACTGGCAGCTCTCATATCCCAGCATGCATCACACACTGTGCCCCATTTACTGAGGAACTGAAGCTCCACTCTTCCAGAACAGATGTCAGGACCATTGACCAGTCTGAGATCAGTGTAACCTGGAGAAAGAACACAGAGTTTACTGAGATTCTAAGTAAGACAACAGAGATAATCTGAGTAATTTTCATGTTCTTAGTTCTGTTTAATACAGTCACTCATAGCTTATAATGATGGTACTACTCAAAAAAAATAATTTTAGTAAATGTAATAATTGGATTTGTTAAAATAAATAGGTTAAACATATAATTAAATGTATGCATTTAGCAGACACTTTTATCCAAAGCGACTTACAGTGCATTCAGGCTATCAATTTTTACCTTTTTACCAACTTTGCTCTACCAATTGAGCTACAGGAACATTATTTAATAATTACATAATATATTATAATTATATATTATATTATATTATTTACCAGAACATATCAGTCCGACATCATTTTCATGGGTGCAGTTTGTTTTAATCAAGTTTGATGATGGACAGCGTCGAATGTGTGATTCATCTCCTCTGCACTGAATCTCTTGTGTCCACATCTGAGCGTCTCCTTTGCCAAAAGCAGCTGCTCCCAGCACCTGTACAGGAGCCCCACAGTCCAGCTCTCTACACACAACCTCTGCATCCTTCTGGTCAAAGACAGCATCACACACTGAACCCCATCCACCTACAAGAAGAATCTCCACTCTTCCGGAGCACAGGTGAGACCCGTCCACAAGCCTTGACCTTCCGTAGTTTATAGTTTCTGATTTTATTAACAGAGAAGACCATCATCTCGCTATGATTATAATGCAGACATAAAACAAGAAGCAAGTCCATTCATGTCATTTTTTAAGAGGATGAAATTGAGTAGTTTAGACCATAAAATATGCTAATTATCAAATAATTGTTTAAGAATTGCTCTGGAAACAAATCCACACAATTATTTTAAATTGTATTTATGATGTTTATGGATGAAAGTCTACCAGTAACGCAATAACAGGGTAATGTATGGAGCAGCTCACCTGAGCATCTGACTCCAGCATCTTCTTGATGACCACAGTTATGAACACCCCATCCTCTTGATCTACAGTTCTTCAGTGTAGTCTCTGATCCACTACAGTCCACATCATCCATCCAGATCGGTCCTGATACTTGTCCAAAACGAGCACCACCCAGAGCCTCTACAACCTCTCCACATCCCAGCTCTCTACACACCACTTCAGCATCAGTCATATCCCAGTCATCACCACACACTGTTCCCCACTGACCATCATGATGAACCTCCACTCTACCAGCACAGCGACTGTTACCACCAACCAACCTAACAGTCTCCAAATCTGTACATGAAAGAGACAGAAAGAAATATAACCACAGTAGCAGTAGAACAGCCTACATACAATACAATACAAAATCAAGATAGAAAAATGTATGCTTAAACTAATGCTGTACAAGAAAAAAAATACAAATACTCTTATCATTAAATTTGCTGCATGTAAAAGCTTAAATCATTCATAAAATAACATTTCTTAATTGATGATTAGTGTTACAAGATCTTATTTTCTAGATATTACACAGGTCTCACTTTCTAGTGATTTGAGGCCATCACATATTAACTGCTCATTTAAACACACATTTAAATAAAACTCTTTACTGTCCATTTGTGTACTCACCAGATGTGGTTAGAGTGATTATAATGAAGAGTAAAACGAGTGTCAGACATCCCTCCATCATCTTCTGCTCGTCTCACCATCTGTTTGACTGTCAGCACAAGTTTCTCCTCTGCTCCCTCAAACACACTGAAGAAACTGGCTCCTGTCAGCCCCCTAAAGAGAGAGAGAGACTCACAGCTGCCAATGACACTCACTGTCTCCTTATTAGACACAACAGAGGAAATCATCAAACACAATCAGTGACAAATCAGAAAGCAGCATTTTTATTTTCTCCATAAGATAGAGCTTCACCATGATTTGAGAAAGTGAGGGTCATCATAGATAAATCAGAACCGACATCACTCTGTAGGCATTCCTATTCTTGCTTAGTGTGCTATGTAGTAGGATATGTGGAGCCTGATTGCTGCTTCCTGTTTTCTTGCCATTGTGCCTGCAGACCACATGGTTTCCTATCTGCCCTTAGTGCCAGGCAATCACATGTCCCTTTTTTCCACAGTGATAAGATACTATTTCTGATCTTTGTTGTTGGTCCAAATAATTGTTTCACTTCTGCATTTTGGTCATGAAATTTTCGCTGAGATCTCTACCCTGTAAACATAGCATTCTCAGTGTTCACTATGGAACCACCAGATTAATCTAGTTCCCTAACTCGCTTACTTAATGCATCCATATCATATCAATTTGTTGTTGTAATTCTGATCAGTTGTGCTCGTTTAGCTTGCATGTTATTCATGAAGGTATTTATGAACAAAGCATTTCATTATTGAATAGGAGTTTACACTCTTCAATCCATGCCTTTTTGAAGCACACATGTCTGAAGCAGATTCATGAATCTTCTGCTTGGTATTTGCAGTGAATGATAAATCTTGTTTATTACCTAGATTTTTTTCAAAAACGGTTCTTGGAAGAAAATGTAATGATTTTCAGGCTTCTCCAAAACGTGTTAGTGGGCAATTGCAGCCGTGCCTGAGCCTGTTGTTTTATCATTATCATGACTCAGTGTCGGACACTCAGTGTTTAAAATTCCATCAGTTACTTCTTAACAGTGTTAGGAACAATGTTCTTAACAGAACTGCCCTGTAATCTGCACCAGAAAATAAAGCATATTTAGTATGTGTTTGCAGAATAGTTAAGAATTTACCAGGATGTTGAGGGGAAGGTAAACTTTTGCATATTGTTTCCATCTCAGACATTTTTAATGGTCTAACATTGATGTTATTTCCAGCTCTTACCCATACCATTGCATTTTGAGATCAATTTTACGGTTCAGTTTTGTTGTCAGGTAACTGACCGTATGCCTCAGTGTATGGACTAGTTATGTGTATTTTTAGACTTAACAGTTTCACCAAGGATGGTGCAGAGGGTTCAGACATTTACTATGGTGGTGGTTTTCCTATTGTGGGGCAATTTTGTCTAGATACATAAGCAGCAACTTGTTTCATTTCTGGACCCTGATTTCAGACTTTTTTCATTTCCTGCCACACATCATAACTTTTGGTCATATATTTATAATTCCATTGTGGGTCACCCCACCAGTCAACTTTTAGCCAATTTCATGCCTTCCTCTGTGAATGAACCCTCTCTTGGATATGGTTTTTCAGTTTGCGGTTTCATTTGCTCTGACCATCCTGCCAGATTGCTAACATATGGGCCAGCAGAAATTCCCTGATTATGTCTGTACATAAAGACGACTGCCATTTCCGTGGCTAGTGGTCTCGATACCAAATCCCCCATCTTCCACTTTTTGGGATTTAATAATTAATGTGCACAAAATTCTTCTGTACTCAATCGCCCAACCTCAATTGTAGTGCATGTATCGTATGGCGACCATAGGTGATGGTCCTATATATGATTTTCATAAGACATTTCGTCCTAATCACCCCCAAAATTACCTTCTTTTATTGTGTGTTTTCTAATTTTGAACTTTGCCAAACCTCTTTAGGCTTTCGCACAAACCGTGTTCGGGTCATCCACTAGAACACCTTTTATAGTCAATATATCAACATGCAGTAACAATTGGGATTAATTTCCTAATTAGCATAAAAGCCTTTAACTGTAATAGGATTTTACATGCTCCCATGATCAAAAATAAAGTGTGATCAGTACTGTATATCCAATCACTCTCCACGTTAAAGCTGCAGTCCATAGGTTTTGGCCCTTTTTGCCACCTCTGTTTGAAAACCTGCAATTGCAGCTATTTGTAGAATTATCTTCCTTTGCGTAGGTTGTGCATTAGCACGGCTCCAGTGCGGATGAATCTAATGAGTGGCTGTCAGTCACCGCACGGTTGTGGATACTGCACTTGGGGAAGTCGTGGCCTAATGGTTAGAGAGTTGGACTCGCAATTGAAGGGTTGTGAGTTCGAGTCTCGGGCCGGTAGGAATTGTGTTTGGGGGAGTGCATGTACAATGCTCTCTCCACCCTAAATACCACGACTTAGGTCCCCTTGAGCAAGGCATTGTACCCCCAACTGTTCCCTGGGGCGCTGCAGCATAAATGGCTGCCCTCTGCTCCGGGTGTGTTCACAGTGTGTGTGTGTGTTCACTGCTCTGTGTGTGTGCACTTTGGATGGGTTAAATGCAGAGCACGATTTCTGAGTATGGGTCACCATACTTGGCTGAATGTCACGTCACTTTCACTTTTATTCACAGATTCTGTATCTTGAAAGTCAGGGCCGTCGCAAGTGGGGTGAAAGGTGGTGACGATTATAGGGGCCCACGGATGAGTGGGAGCCCCCGGCGATCTCAACCGTCTGGCTGAGGCTAGCCTAAAAAGATGATCAGGACAGTTGACAGGCCACTGCTGCGTGTCGTCACGAAAGCTTATCATTTTCATATGTTTTTAAGCCTAGCCACTTTCCAATTTAAACAATGAAAAGAGTTTAAATCATTCAAACACAAGACGCGGAAAAGCTGAACTGGTTACTCGCGCTGTGTTCGGTGCGCACGCATCTCACAGTCCCAGAGCCGCGTCTCACAGACAGCGACACTGAACCGAGCTCTCCTTTGCAAAGTTCTCCTCCAACTTCCTCCTGCACCTGAACGAACAAATACAAATTGCAGTTTAAACAAACAGAAAAGGATGTGAAAAAGCCCAATTCAGCACCGCGGTGTTCTGGCTTTTAGTGCTCAAGCAGAGAAAGGCGTCTCAAAACACTTGAACACAGAATTTGCCTCTTTTTGCTCTTGTGCCGACAAATACATACAAAATATGTCAACATACCCGTCTTGGAAAGTATGTTCGAAAAAACTGTTGGTTATGTCTTAAGTGAAAGCAAACAGTTGAGAAAAAAATCGGATGTGTATTATATTGGATGCAATCATTGTCTCTTAAAGTGACCGCGCCTAATATAGCTACTGGCTGCTATAATGTTAATCCAAGAAAATGAAAGAGAGAAAATCACTCACTGCATTGTCTGAAGTTTGGGTTGATTGTTATCCATTAAATATCTTTCTATCAAAGTTATCTGATATTATCAAGATGAATTTGTTCCGACACTTCAACTCTGATTTCTTATCATATTTTATTACCATTTTATAAACTAGAGCAAATAAACTGTGATAATGTAAGAAATGTTGTCTGAATGCATTTTGGTTTGACAGTTAATTTATTTTTACAGTGAAGACTATGCAGTGCTATTTTATATTTAATTATTTGTTTTCTATACCTGTACACCTACAAACATGAAACAACTTAAACATTGTGCAATTAGCACAAATAAATAATTAGAATGAACATATAAATTAAACAATTTCAAACAGGGCCCACTGGTACAACCTTCAGCGGGGCCCCGCTGACCCCAGCTACGGCCCTGTTGAAAGTATAAATATAAAAGTTTTCACTGGAGAATTTTACAAGTAACAGTTGCTTTTGTTCTGATTAACTGAGCCCTGGTCGCATACTGTTTTTCCTGTAGCAACTTCTTAGTATTAATTATTTTGGTTTTGACTACAGTACATGTGAATCTCCAGTCACTTATGACTGTCGTTTCAACCTTTCAGGATTACAATCTGCCATTTATTCTAGCTGCTATGAAAAAGGGGTTTAAACGATCTGTCACCTGCAGCATCCTCACGTGTGATACAGCATACTAGCCGGGACAACTTCTTTATGTTTACAGATGTGATGTAAAGACGCAGCACCATGCTCAAATTTCCCGCAAAAACCTACCTCTACAATTTAAATAAGAAAACCTAATTACAAACTTAACACTGTGAATTGAGCTAAAGTAAGGCGATAGTTTTGAACATTGGCTTATTATGTACTTGCTTAAAAAGTGATTTTGGATAAAAAATATTTTTACCAAAAAAGTTATGGACTGCAGCTTTAATAATTATCAAATTATGCCAGCCAAAGTGTAACAACAATGAAACCAAAATTTCACTAATGACTAGTGATTAACCAATCACTCTCCATGTTAATAGTTATCAACTTATAAGCTTTTCCACTGCATGGTACGGCACAGTACGGCTTGTACAGTTCACTTTTGGGGGGGTTTCCACTGGGTACAGTACTTGGGCCTGGTTCTTTTTTTAGTATCACCTCGTTTGAGGTTCCAAGTGAACCTTACCTTTACCAAAACGTGACATGTAAACTCTGCTGACCATGGTACAGACATTCCTCTCAGGAGGGGAGCGGATCCAGTGAGAGCTATGGGGTGACGCAGAATAAAAATGTTTTTTTTAGAAGTTGTGGCAGTGGAGGTGGCGCACCTATAACACGTGAATAATCGCGCCCACTCTAAAGCGATACTAAACTGCAGTGGAAACGCAAACCGTACTGAGCCGAGTCACCCACACAGTGGACAAGCGCCATAACTGTTGCCAGGCAAAGTGTAACCACAATGGAGAGGCCACACTAACAATCTAGTTATTAAACCAACCTCTTCTCTTTATGAGATACAGGATCCAACAAGGGTAAGCCGTGTATTCAGTCCATAAATATCTGAAAACACTCACGCCTTTTATTGTAGGTCCTCCTCTGATCTTCGGCACACTTTGCCTTCACGCTCTCTCGGCTTTTTCCTGGTTCACAAGGAGAGTCCCCCCCTTTCACGCATGAGCCCCCAGCTGTTAGAATAAATTGTCTAAGAATATCTGATCGAGTTGAGCAGTCGAGCTGTGAGGCATAGAAGCTGGTTCCAGGGACCGATAATGACAAAGACACAATCTTTATTGTGAGGGGCTTCGTTATAAATAAGTAACAAAGGAAGTGAAACTGTTAAATCAGCACAAGCAGGGAAATAAAATGAGACTAAAAACAGTTAAATAAATCATGTCTTGTGATTGTCTGGTGATGAAATGCAGATGCATGCAACGGGGTTCCGAAGGCAAAAGCCACAGGGTGTTATAGAATCTCACGCTTACTGAAATAAACAAATGTCTGAAATGTTTTTTATTGACATAAACAAGACCCCAAAAAACGAAAACAAACAAAGAAAAAAGTATTAAAAAAATCTCATGAAGGCAAAATTAAAAAGTTTTTAATACAAAAATGGGACACGGACACAACATAACAAAATCACTCAAACTTTGTTCATATTTGTTGAACTGAGGCAGGGTGTGTTATCATTGAGTCAAATGCCCCACTTCTTTATTTTACTTCTCCTCCACATAATCATAGACTGCTATTAAAAAACAAAATCTTAAACCATGTCAAATATTTTAATTAAAAGAATATAAAAAACGAAAACAATTTAAATGTTAAATTATAAATAAAGATATTAATATAATGAGAACAAGAGGGTTATAATAACTTACCCAACAGATTTTTCACATCTTCACTGACACTCATCACATCACCATACTCCTCCTGAACTCTCTCTGTCAAGAATGACAGAAAAACATGTCATATCAGTTTATAAAACACTTTCATTTAAAGGATCCCTTTTCCCTTAAGTGACTTACAAAGATCAAATGTCTAATACTCAGGTAAACATGGAAAGGGATGGAAAAAAACGTAGCTCTGCATATCACCTGTTATCCCTTGAGAGCTTGGTCTAAAAATGATGACATCTTAATAATGTAACCACAAGCATAAACCACTTTCTAATGCCTTGGACCAGATCGGAAGACTCTTGATCCAGCGTTGCAGCAAGACAAGGTTATAGTTGAAAATGTTCTCATTTACATTGGGGAAACATATCAGCAACAACAACAAAAGGAAGAAAACAAATGACAGCTTTAAAAAAATTGTACGAGAACATGCTCAAATGCTTGGTGGTTCGAAAAAGGTGTTTTGTTTTTTTTTTACATAAATTACGTTATTACAATACCTTTCTCCCCATCCTGGCACCAATTCAAAAAACGAAATGTGATTGGTTAGCTGTACTAATGGGTTGTGATTGGTGAACAGTTTAGACAGTGTTTCAGTTCTGCCCCGCCCCTTGCCAAAGCAGCAACTGTCTCTGTCTGCTCCGGTTAAGTTAAGAATGGCATCAATATTGACATATCATTGTGAGCCGGATTAAGACACATATGTTTTATTTTTATTGTCATTTAATTCTAACCTTATAAAATGAATTACAGTGAAACTGTTATACAGTTGAATTTATTTATACCATAGTCCAGTGTTTCCCAGGCTGCATTTATATCCAAACTCATTCTTTGCCAGCAGGAGGTGCTGGAGTAATGGAGATCAAGGTTTCCCCAGGGGGGCATTTTTTGGCTAGCGGACCCCCACCTGCTGTTAGCATTCCATTGACTCCCATTCATTTTGTCGTCTCTTTGACAGAGAATAACTTTACATCTGAGTCATTTAAAGACTCCGTTTGTCCATTAATTATTTCTAAAGAAACATGAAAATGTATAAAAGGTCCAATTACCTTTTATCTTACGTTATGGACCCGTAGAAGCAGTTTTTGTAAAAATAGGCATAACATCTCGGTTACGTATGTAACCTTGGTTCCCTGAATAGGGAACGAGATGCTGCGGTGACGTCACCACGTATGGGAACACCTCCGGTGTGACGAATGTCTGAAGCCCAATACCATCCCGCCAATCCTATTGGCCAAATGGCGCATAGCACCACCCTACGCATGCGCACGCATGATATACCTGGGTGCAGCGCGCCATTTCGCTCAGATTTCATGACTGAAGATGAAGAAGTTATCAAGGTACGGAACGGCCAGAACCGCAGCATCTCGTTCCCTATTCAGGGAACCAAGGTTACATACGTAACCGAGATGTTCCCTATCATAGGTCACTTCGATGCTGCGGTGACGTCACCACGTATGGGAACGATATACCAAAACGCCTGACGTACCTGATAACTGAGATCCGAGGAAGCATCTGCTCAAGCGGAAAGAACCCGGGAGCCAGGAGCCATCCTCACATCCAGACTGTAGGACTTGATAAAAGTGCTCGGTGAGGACCATCCTGCCGCAGCACAGATATCATCCATAGAAGAACCACTGAGAAAAGCTTGAGAAGAAGCCACAGCTCAAGTGGAATGAGCCTTAATTCCTAAGGGCGAAGCGAGTCCGCGCGCCTCATAGGCCAAAGAAATTGCCTCCACCAGCCAATGGGACATGCGCTGCTTGTAACCGCATGGCCCTTACTTTTATGTCCAAGACAGACAAACAGCTGGTCAGATTACGCCAAGGGGCTGTACGATCCACATAAGTCTTTAAAGCTCTCACAGGGCAAAGACTTAGATCTTCTGATCCAGCCTCAGCAGGTGAAAAAGCTTCCAGGAACACTTGCTGAAAGCGAAAGAGGTTAGATGCGACTTAAGGAACATAGTTAGGCCTGGGCCGCAGCAGCACCTTCACAGGGCCCGGTGCAAATTCCATGCACGAGGGTGAAACAGAAAGAGCCTGTAAATCCCCAACTCTCTTGAGGGAGGATAAAGCCATGAGAAGAAGTGTCTTCAGTGACAAGAATTTATCCGATACGGTCTCCAAGGGCTCAAACGGATGCCCTGATAAACCTAGCAACACAATGGATAAACCCCATGAAGGAACTCGCACAGGGCGGAAAGGCCTCAGCCGTCGCGCACGCTGTACGAAACGAGAAGCTAGTGGATGACGCCTCATAGAGGCACCGCCTATGTATTCGTGGTAAGCTGAAATGGCTGCCACGTAAACCTTAAAAGTGGCTGGTGTTACGCCATCCGAAAAACAATCCTGGAGGAACTCCAGCACTGAAGCCACTGGGCAGTAAACTGGATCCACATTACGATTGCCACACCAGGCTGTAATCAGTCTCCACTTGAAAGCATATAAGCGTCTCGTAGAAGCTGCTCTAGAATTCAATATAGTCTCAGTGGTTTCAACAGAAAGACCGGGACATACTAATGCACTCCGCTCAATGGCCACGCCCACAGTTTCCACAGATCCGGCCTCGGGTGCCAAATCAGCCCCTGTGCTTGTGATAATAAATCCTGTCTGAGGGGAATCTCCAAGGAGAGCCCGCTAGCAGACTGATCAGATCCGCAAACCACGGCTGCGTGTGCCATCGCGGAGCCACCAGCAGCAGCTGTTCCACTCTGTCCCGCCGTATTCTGCATAATACCGCTGGGATCAAACGAATCGGAGGAAAAGCATACAGACTGGTCCTGGGCCAGCTGTGAGCTAATGCATCCACGCCCAGGGGCGATGGGGGGCATAGGGAGAACCATAGCGGGCAATGCGTAGTCATGTTTGACGCGAATAAATCCACTTTCGCTTGCCGAATATCCGCCATAAAAGATTCACCGTCTGGAGGTGTAATCTCCATTCTCCCTGTTCCAGAGCCTGTCTGGATAGCATATCTGCTCCGAAGTTCAAACGTCCGGGGACATGAACAACTCGGATCGACAGAAATTTCTCTGAGACCAGAGAAGAACATGTCTCGCCAGCCTGCACAGGGGGCGAGAGCGTAATCCTTCCTAATGATTCAGGTATGAGACAAACGCTGTGTTGTCTGATCTGAGCAGCACAAGACGGCCGATCAGCAGATTCGCGAATTACTGGAGAGCCAGAAAACTGCCAGTAATTCCAACCGGTTTATATACCAACTGCGTTGTGCAGCTGTCCACACTCCATGGGCTGGTAGCCCTTGACAAACAGCTCCCCAACCGGTCAAAGACGCATCCGTCGTGACGGTCTCTGGGAAAGCTCAAATCCCCAGCCGAACCCCAGTAGGAGAACTCGGTTGGCATCCATAGCTTTAATGACATCACACAACTCCGTGTCACCGAAATCGTCGGATGCGGAAGACAACGGGGTGAAATATTTCGTCTTTCCGCCCACTTTTCCACTGAAAAGGGCGCATGTGAAGTAACCCCAGACAAATTACGGGGAATGCCGCTGCCAATCGTCCAAGTGGTTAACAGACGGACGCCCTGGAGCCGCAACGGGGCCAGAGCTACATCCATGCATTGAGAAGTACGGGGTCTACGACTTCTATAGCCCCTTTGCTCAGCAGAGTTGACATCTCCTGTCACAACACTGCTATTACCATCAGTCTACCACCGTGGAAAGAATTCAGCGGAAAGAGGCGGGCCTCTAAAAACGAATTGGTGTATCCGTGACAATTGTGCGTAACACCCATTGAGAAATGCCGGGCAAGCGTTCCACGCGACCCAAAACGATACTAGCAGTCTCAAATTTCCGCTTTCTGCAACGCTGTCATACACATAATGTCCGTGCACGGAAAAGCCTGCGGCATTCGTGCACAGGGGAAGTGTATGCATAAGAGCTATTGCGTCCCGTTGTGTATAATCCTGAACGTGTCCACGGCAGGAATTAGACCAACGAATTGAACATCAGGCTCTACCGCTAACTAAAACGGCGGCTGTGCGAGCCGTCATAAACAGGTCGTCTGTGTAAGACCCTTGAATCGCCCCTCAAGATCTGAAAGCTGGATTGCGCAGTGTCTGAGGGATTATTTTTTATTATTTACGCCTGGCGTCACAGCCCGATCCAATGCTGCTCGAAGCGCTGTTTGCTGCGAGACAGTCAATGTTAGAGCGTAGGGACTGCAGTGAGAGTGTTGGATGCGCATTAGCGGTCCAACAGCACTCTATAGTGGAGGGCACAGTCCCTGGCGAACATGAAGTAAAGCGCATGCGTAAACTTGCTGCGTTTCGTTGTGTATAATCCTGAAGCGTATCCACGGCAGGATTTAATTCACCAAGATAAAAATCGGGCCACGTCGCCATTGCGAGAACGTGGCGGCTGTATGAGCAGTCATAAACTGGCCATCTCTGCCAGCCTTTTGTGCCGTCCCTCAAACTCTGAAGGCTGGATTGTGCAGAGTGTCTGAGGGGGCGCTCAAATGATAGCTCAATCCAATGATGCTCGAGGTGGCTTTGCTGCGAGACAGTCAATGTTAGAGCGTGGGGACTGCAGTGAAAGGGTTGGATGTGCATTAGCAGTCCAACAGCACTCCCTAGTGGAGGGCACAGACCCTGGCAAACATAGAAGGAAAGTGCAAGCGTCAAACTCGCCGCGTTTCGTTGTGTATAATCCTGAAGCGTGTTCACGGCAGGATTTAATCCAACAAGATAACATTAGGCCACGCCGCTAGCGAGAACGCGGCAGCTGTGTGAGCCGTCATAACTGGCCATATTCGCCAGTCTCTCGTGGCGTACCTCAGACTCTGAAGGCTGGATTGTGCAGTGTCTGAGGGGGCGCTCAAATGATAGCTCAATCCAATGATGCTCGATGTGCCTTTGCTGCGAGACAGTCAATGTTAGAGCGTGGGGACTGCAGTGAAAGGGTTGGATGTGCATTAGCAGTCCAACAGCACTCTCTAGTGGAGGGCACAGACCCTGGCAAACATGAAGTAAAGCGCATGCGTCAAACTCGCTGCGTTTCGTTGTGTATAATCCTGAAGCGTGTTCACGGCAGGATTTAATCCAACAAGAAAACATTAGGGCCACGCCGCTATCGAGAACGCGGCAGCTGTGTGAGCCGTCATAAACTGGCCATATTTGCCAGCCTCTTGTGGCGTCCCTCAGACTCTGAAGGCTGAATAGTGCAGAGTGTCTGAGGGGCGCTCAAATAACAGCTCAGTTCAGTGACGCTCGAAGTGCTTGTGCTGCGAGACAGTCAATGTTAGAGCGTGGGGACTGCAGTGAGAGGGTTGGATGTGCATTAGCAGTCCAACAGCACTCTTCAGTGGAGGGCACAGACCCCGGCAAACATAGAAGGAAATGCATGCGTCAAACTCGCTGTGTTTCGTTGTGTATAATCCTGAAGCGTGTCCACGGCAGGATTTAATCCAACAAGATAAACATAGGGCCACGCCGCTAGCGAGAACGCGGCAGCTGTGTGAGCCGTCATAAACTGGCCAAATTCGCCAGTCTTTTGTGCCGTTCCTCAAACTCTGAAGACTGAATTGTGCAGTGTCTGAGGGGGCGCTCAAATAACAGCTCAGTTCAGTGACGCTCGAAGTGCTTGTGCTGCGAGACGGTCAATGTTAGAGTGTGGGGAAAGAACGAGAGGCTTCTCGTAAAGAACCGTAATAAGAGAATAAAATTTGCCGAAATAGACACGACTCGATACGTCTAGACGAGACTAGGTCGCGGCGGAGTTTGGCGCGATCCGTTCGGCTAGAGAGGTAGTCAAACGGCATCGCTATATAATAGCAGACCGCCATGTCACTAAATCGTGGCAAAAACCCGCGCCGTTCGTGATATGCGCTGATAAGGCTGCTTCCAGGACCTCGAAACCTCTTGGTGGAGGTCCGTGAGAAGGGTAATTTATCCACCGCGCGGATAGCCACATAATAGCACACTGAGGAAGGGGAAGCGCGTTTCTCCTGTCCGCTCGGAGGGAGAGAACCGCTTATGCCGGTCAGAGCCTACTCTGAGTAGAAGCTGCGGTTAGACAACATAGTATAAAAGCAAAACTGCTCTGATTAACGCGCTCGAGTAGGGGAGAGCGAGCAAGTGGAAAACTCCAGTGCATCACTGTACTCATAGTCAAGCCGCACATATCGCCCCTAACCAACACCTCGTGCGGGGCCTCGGCGACCGCAGAAGCGAACGGTGGGGGTTAGACGCGAGGCGACTGAAGAAATAGACTCCAGAGCGCGGATACTTTTCTTATTTTACCATAGCCGTAGGCTATCACAGAGAGAACATGAGAGAGGCTGCAAACGAATCTCTCATGAGTGCCTCCCTGTGATAAACCCATATACGGCTCTTACCTTTCGTTGACTCATCGCGTCCGCGAAAGAGGAGTTAACACTGCTCGAAGAAAATCGCTGGAGAACGCGAGATGATAGGGCACAGATGATTCGCTATTCCTGAAGGAATGAAATCTGAGCGAAATGGCGCGCTGCACCCAGGTATATCATGCGTGCGCATGCGTAGGGTGGTGCTATGCGCCATTTGGCCAATAGGATTGGCGGGATGGTATTGGGCTTCAGACATTCGTCACACCGGAGGTGTTCCCATACGTGGTGACGTCACCGCAGCATCGAAGTGACCTATGATAGGGAACTAGCGACTCTCTGTCGCACAGTAGAGAAATTACTGTATGGACAGGAGAAGCTCGCAGACAATCTTTTACTGTCTATGAGGCAATCGGGGAAACGTGGAGGCATGAAGTTAAGGGAGAAGCCCATAGAGAGTCCATAAAAGCAACGGGGAAAAAATTTTTCAATAACGTCTGCAAGATTTGGTGGGATATATCAAATTTCTCTTGCCACAGCTATTAGAAGACTTACAATTGTCAGACAGGTTGTTCACGTGACATCTAAGTCATCAAGCTCAGTTTGAGACTGCGCAGTACACTCGACCCACAATTATTAAATACATTTTTTTTTCCTGCTATGTAAGTTACTTTATAATGCATCCAAAGTAAATGCATTCAGTAACAAAACTCCAGTACTTGCTGTGATGATGCTGACAGCTGATCATTTATGGCTTATATTTAGAATGTCTTCGATTGTTACTGCAGCAGTTGTGCATTATAAGGCAAGATCAGACTTTTGATGTCAGGGTTTGTGTAATGTTTTATACACACACAAAAAAAGAAAGAAATTCAGATTTTTTATTGCTATTAAACAAGGCCAAAAAACTAATCAACAAAATCTCACAAAGGCATAGAAATTTTTATAAAAAAAAACAATTGGTGAAACATAAAACCCCAAGATTTGACATATCAATAACAATATCACTCAAACTTTGTTCAAATTTGTTGAACCGAGGCAGTGGATGATTATTGGGTCAAATCCTCTTTGTTTGACTCTTCCCCCACATTATAAACTGTTATTAAAATATTAAAAATCATGTCAAATGTTGTAATTGGATGAATATTTTAAAAGTATGAAAAGTTGGAAAAATGTAAAAATATTACAATATAAATAAAGATGTTGATATAATGAGAACAAAAGGTCCTGTTACCTCACAGGTTCTTCACATCTTCACTGACACTCATCACATCATCATTCTCCTGAAATCCTGATCAAGAATGACAGAAAAACATGTCATTTCATTACAGACATCCCTTTCCTTTAAGTGACTTGAACAAATGTCTGTATGTGATTCAGTGCCGTCTAAGGGCCCGAAGATCACGGGCATCCAGTATGATTGTCCGGCCTTGACCCTTCCCACATAGCAAATGGACTTGGCCCAAATGTGGCCTCAAGCTGGCACTGCTGGCCTCCTGTCGGCAATGGCATGTACCCTTTCAGTCAGAGCTGGGCCATGTTTGGCACATACAGGAATGTTACTGTAATGGAAATCACAACATGGGCTCAGGAATACTTCCAGAAAACATTGTAAGTGAACACATTCCACCGTGCCATTCGCCATTGCTGGCTAAAACTCTATAGGTCAAAAAAGAAGCCATATCTTAACATGATCCAGAAGCAAAGGCGTTCTCTCTGGGCCCAAGGCTTATTTAAAATGGACTGTGGTAAAGTGGAAAACTGTTCTATGGTCAGACAAATCAAAATTTGAAGTTCTTTTTGGAAGACTGGAACACCATGTCATCTGGACTAAAGAGGACAAGGAAAACCAAGTTGTTATCAGCGCTCAGTTCAGAAGCCTGCATCTCTGATGGTATGGGGTTGCATGAGTGCATGTGGCATGCATGGGCAGCTTACACATCTGGAAAGGCACCATCAATGCTGAAAGGTATATCCAAGTTCTAGAAAAACATATGCTCCTATCCAGACGTCGTCTCTTTCAGGAAGACCTTGCATCTTCCAACATGAAAATGCCAGATCACATACTGCATCAATTACAACATCATGGCTGCGTAGAAGAAGGATCTACGTACTGAAATGGCCAGCCTGCAGTCCAGATCTTTCACCCATAGAAAACATTTGGTGCATTATAAAGAGGAAGATGCGACAAAGAAGCCCTAAGTCAGTTTAGCAGCTAAATGCCTGTATTAGAGAAGAATGGGACAACATTCCTATTCCTAAACTTGAGCAACAAATTGCTCCACAGTCCCCAGACGTTTGCAGACAGAAGAGGGGATGCCACACAGTGGTAAACATTGCCTTGTCCCAACTTTTTTGAGATGTGTTGATGCTATCAAATTTAAAATCAACTTATTTTTCCCTTAAAATGATACATTTTCTCAGTTTGAACATTTGATATGTCATGTTGTATTCTGAATAAAATATTTAAATTTGAAATTTTCACATCATTACATTCTATTTTTATTCACAATTTTTACAGTGTCCCAACTTTTTTGGAATCGGGTTTGTAAATTGTACATGGAAATCCATAAAAAAAATTTTTCCTTTTTAATGAAAAAATAAAAACAGTGCTTCTTTTCCTTATTACTAATCTTTATTGTTAACCATATTGATGAGAAATGTGATGTATATGTAAAATCCATAGGCTAATTCAATTCAGTTTTGTTCTATAATGTTGTAATCGTTTTTTTCTACACACACACACACACACACACACACACTACACGTAGTCCTACACATGGACGCTCTTTTCAAACAGAAGCTTGTAACACACATGATATCTGCCACATCATATAATGACTACTACAAATTACAAATTATATGTAATTTTATTTCAAATAAAGGGAAAATGAAAAGTGAGTTTAATCCAAGCAGCTCTAATTTCGCGGTGTTGCCATTTAAACATGTTAATTACAAAAACAAAACGTTCGTTGTACTGTCTCTGGAAAAATCAACAGTGATTGATCAGCCTTTATTTATATACAGTATTGTAGACCTTATTACCTAGGCGAAGCTAAATTTGCTGAAATATAGGCTACAGTAAGAGCGCCTGCATGGTTGTCCATCAGATGCCTGTCAAAGTTGAGTTCGTTACTATAGCAACAGTAACGAGAAAACAAACTTTAGTTATGTCGAGATAACGAGAAATATAAGTCGTTATAACGAGAAAACGAACTTCGTTATGTCGAGATAACGAGAAAAATAAGTCGTTATAACGAGAAAACGACTTTCGTTATGTCGAGATAACGAGAAAATTAAGTCGTTATAACGAGAAAACAAAAAGGAAAAAAAATTATAATGCATGGCCGCTTAGAACTTCCGTACAATTGTGATAGAGAATAAGAAGCTGACTTAGTTTTTTGTGTTAAAATGTTTTGTGTTAAAATCTTCCCCTAGAACAACAAACTTACAAAGGGGGCTGCAGCATGGCTTAAACAATTTGAGTATATTAATAAAATTAATAATAAGAAGAAGAAGAAGAAGAGGAATCATTATTTATTTTCAAATATATTATTTATTTTCAAATGTAAATGTATCATTTATATATGTATTTATGTCACATTTAAAAATATGTGAAAATGTATGAATGTTGTCAGATTTTGTTTTGGAATATCAATATACAGTATCCAGGGAGAATTTAATATAGTTTTTTAAGTAAATTTCTTTGGAAAATTTGTATGCTCTTTAGAAAAAAATAATAGCTTACTTTCTCAATGATTTCAGTTTGTTTCCCAGCTCTGAATACACTGTGGTTTCTTCTATTTGTTTCTCAATGCTAAATTGTAATTACAAAGTCAAATTCTATTTTTGAACATTGTTATTTCTATTCCTTTTGCAATTTGCTATTAGAATAATATTTATGCTGATATTAATTGGCCACATGTGTGGTCTCTCCCTCAAAAATTATTTCCTAATGAATAATATAAAACAAAAATCTAACAAAATTATTAATATATTTTACCATTAAAAGCATTACTTACAAAAATGTAAAAATACCATTGACACATCCTGATCTTTTTGTGAATCTTTGCCTGAAACTATATGTGATTTTTCTATGTTTTTTTTTTTTTTTTAATTAACAATAAGAATATAGTCAAAGTGAGTTTTCTTTATAAATTGACTTGTGTTTATTGTTAAGTTTTACCAGGCAATGTGGGCCCTGGAGTGCTGATGTCCTGTAGAGTTTAACTCTAACCCTAATCAAGTACAGTTTATCATTCTAATATATATTGTAGAAAAAGATGATATAATAACAGAACAGCACAGTCATCATCTCACACTGTGACCATTAAGATGAACCTCCAGTCAGCAGCAGAGAAACTACTGCTACCTAGCAACATAACTTTTCCTGTACAAGTACAAATAGTGCTTTAAGTCTATACATTAATAGGTAAATTATGCTCTCATCATCTTGAAAATAAAACGTAATGTCTGTACACAGTCATTGTTATTTCTCTGAATAGGTTATAATGTGTGTATTGTATTTTCTAACTGAGACTAACATCTGTTTCAGATTCTTCAATACTGAACTAATTAAATCGCGTTTTACTAAATTATAGTTTAGATAGAGGTAAAATGTGTTGTAATTATTAATTTAACCAACAAATAAATCATTAACTGCTTCAAAATGCACCATGTTAACAAAATCACTGTTGAAAAACTTGCAGTTAGCCTACTGAAATAATTAAAACAATATTGCAACTTAATTACAGTGTATAACTGTACACAGTGTATACATTACAAAGAATACACTGATAGATTTCTTGTCTGTCCACTGATCAAATGTTTCTTACTGTAATGAATATTGAAGTAATGAAGACCACTAAAACATGAGAAGCTTTGAGGATTTGAGGCAGTGTGTGTGGTTTGAGTTATTCAGTTTCTTCCCGTTTTCTTGGTTCCTCCTCCACATCATCATAGTCTGTTATTGGAAAAAAAACAAGAGAAAATTAATATATTATTACATACATTAAAATGCATTATAATAAATATTAATATTAGCAGTGAATTTAAATGTGATTTCAGATAACAGAAATTGATAATATAAAATGATTATAAAGACTAAACAAAGGTGTTAATAACATACCAAACATGTCACTCATATACTCTGAGACATTCTTCACATCATCATACTCCTGTCACGGTTCGTGAATGCACCGTCTCCAGCTGTATTCATGTTACGTCATGTTGATTGTTTCATGTGGGTGTTGTTTCAGGTGCTACTCATTCCAACAGCCTATTTAACGCCCTGTCTTTCGTCTCCTGTTTGTCAGATCGTTGTTTGTAGATTCCGTGGCTGATGTCTTGTTCGTGTGTTCCTGCCTTGATTTGTCTCCTGTCTGGTTTCTGTTGGACCTTTGCCTTCACACACGGATTATATTCACCACACTTGGAGTTATCACCACCGTCATCGTCATCAGCGCACTCAATCCATCTACTCACCCGTCTGTGCTGCCATCGTGGTTCCTGCGTCACTCTCCGACCTTCCATCATCTCATCTATCCAATAAACTCTATTTTACTTGCTATTGTCTCCTGTCTTCCATACACTAACATCACAGAACGATCTGACCAACATGGAGGCAGCGAGTATTCAACCATCTGTTCTGGAGGAGTTTCTCAGCGCCATTGTTCGGAGGATGGACTCCCAGGAGAGGACTCTTAACGACACTGGTTGCGCGGTTCAAGCCCTGGTGACGCAGGTGTCCGAGCTCACCCAGCAATTCCATCTTCTTCGAGCTCCAACTGCGCCACCCACACCGCCCGTTCTCCCGATACCACCAGTGACCGCCTCCCAGCCGGAACCACGCCTTCCGATCCCGGAAGCATACTCGGGTGAGCCTAGCTTCTGTAGAGCATTTCTAACCCGTTGTGATATGCATTTTTCCCTTCAGCCCAGAACATTCTCTAACGAAAGAGCAAAGGTGGCCTTCGTTTTAACGTTGCTCTCTGGGAGAGCGGCACTATGGGGGACGGTGGTGTGGGAGAACCAGGACCCATGCTGCGACTCGTTTCAGGCGCTCTCCGCCGAGATGAGGCGGGTCTTTGATCGGGCCGTCGCAGGACAGGAGGCGGCCAGGAGGCTGGCGGAGTTACGCCAGCATGAGAGATCCGTCTCAGACTTTTCGATCGAGTTCCGGACCCTGGCGGCAGAGTGCCATTGGAACGAGGAGGCGCAGTGGGATATGTTCCTGCATGGGCTAGCTGACCGCGTCCAGAGGGAGATCTATGCCCTGGATCTTCCCCCCTCTCTTAATGGACTCATTGAGCTGGCGTTACGGGTCGATGCCCATCTCACACGGATGGAGAGGAGGGGTCTACTCAACACCCCATCCAGGGGACCGGCAGACGGGCGAGTCAGCGGCGGAGACGTGGTCAGCCCCACCTACGATCACGAGCCCATGCAGGTAGGGCGAGCTCGGCTTTCCCGGGAGGAGAAGGAGAGGCGGAGGTCCCTGGGCCTATGTCTTTACTGCGGGGGAGCCGGACATCAAGCCCATGCCTGTCCAGTAAAAGGCCAAGCCCGGTAGTACGCATGAGGCTACTATCGGTGGGATCTCCGCCGAGAAGACCTCATCACCATCATCATCTACACTCCTTCCAGTAAGGTTGCGGTGGTCAGCACAGACACACCACTGTCAAGCACTACTGGACTCTGGGGCAGAAGGTAACTTCATGGACAGTACTTTAGCACACAAGCTCCACATTCTCCTCAGACCCCTTCCGCACCACATCACGGTTCACACCCTCACTGGACAGCAACTCCCCACTATTTCATACATTACTGAAGAAATTACACTCATCACTCCGAGACCATCTCTTTTCACATCCTTGACTCTCCCCTGGCACCCATTGTCCTCGGGCACCCTTGGCTCCTCCTCCATAACCCCAAAATAGACTGGTCCTCTAACTCCATTTTGTCCTGGTGTAGAAAGTGTCATGAGTCTTGTTTAGTGTCTGCCTGTCCGTCTGGGTCTGTGTCTGTGTTACAGGAGGAGGCGGTGGATTTATCTAACGTGCCCGCTGAGTACCTCCACCTGAAGGAAGTGTTCAGTAAGTCTCGAGCTGCTTCTCTTCCTCCGCATCGTCCTTACGACTGTGCCATAGAATTACTGTCAGGTAAGTCTCCGCCTAAAGGCAAACTTTATTCACTTTCTGTTCCAGAAAGGGAGGCTATGGAGAAATATATTTCTGATTCTCTAGCTTCCAAATTCATCCGTCTTTCCTCTTCTCCTACGGGGGCGGGGTTCTTTTTGTGGGAAAGAAGGACGGATCACTGCGACCTTGCATTGATTACCGAGGGCTGAACAACATCACGGTTAAGAATACTTATCCTTTGCCGTTGATGTCTTCAGCCTTCGAGAGGTTGCAGGGAGCGTCTATTTTCACAAAACTGGACTTACGCAATGCGTATCATTTGGTTCGGATCAGGGAGGGGGATGAATGGAAGACCGCTTTTAACACCCCCAGAGGGCACTTTGAATATTTGGTTATGCCCTTCGGGCTCTCCAACTCCCCAGCGTTCTTCCAGGCACTCGTCAACGACGTGCTGCGAGATATGATTGATCAGTTCATTTATGTTTACCTGGACGACATATTGATTTTTTCTTCCTCTCTCCAGGAACATGTGCAGCACGTCCGACGAGTACTTCAGAGGTTGCTAGAGAATGGGCCTTTTGTCAAGGCGGAGAAATGCGAGTTTCATGCACAGTCTATTCCATTTTTGGGGTATATCGTGTCGACTGAGGGAATACGCATGGATCCCGAGAAGGTTAAGGCTGTGGTAGAATGGCCAAGCCCAGATTCCCGTAAGGCCCTACAGAGGTTTCTGGGGTTCGCTAACTTCTATCGGCGTTTCATTCGCAATTTCAGCCAACTAGCCGCGCCTCTGACCGCCTTGACCCCCGCCAAGACTGCGTTCAGGTGGTCAGACACAGCTGAAGATGTGTTTGCTAAACTTAAGAGCCGTTTCATTTCAGCTCCAATTCTGATTACCCCTGACCCTACACGTCAGTTCGTGGTGGAGGTCGATGCGTCAGAGGTGGGGGTAGGAGCGGTGTTATCCCAACGTTCTCCCTTAGACGACAAGGTCCACCCTTGCGCGTATTTTTCATATCGTTTATCTCCTGCAGAACAAAATTACGATATTGGTAACCGAGAATTGTTGGCAGTTAAGATGGCATTGGAGGAATGGCGACACTGGTTAGAAGGATCGGGGGTTCCTTTCATAGTATGGACTGACCACAAGAATTTAGAGTACATTAGCACCGCCAAAAGGTTGAACTCCAGGCAGGCTCGTTGGGCACTTTTTTTCGGACGTTTTGACTTTACTATTTCGTACCGCCCGGGTTCCAAAAATATCAAACCCGATTCTTTATCACGTATTTTTGACCATTCTGAACGCCCGTCTACTCCCGAGTGTATTTTTCCTGAGACATTAGTGGTCTCCACTCTCACATGGGAGATCGAATCAAAGGTCAGAACGGCCTTAGAAGGGGTAACGCCTCCGCCCGGGTGCCCACCGAACCGCTTATTTGTGCCGGAGGGATTAAGGTCCAACGTTATCCAGTGGGGACATTGCTCTAATGTAGCTTGCCATCCAGGGGTTAACCGTACTAGATTTTTAGTCAAGCAACGATTCTGGTGGCCACTTATGGCTCGCGACATTCACAGTTTTGTTTTGGCTTGCTCGGTTTGTGCCACTGGTAAGGCTTCCAATCGGCCTCCTGATGGGTTACTCCAACCGCTGCCGGTTCCTTCGAGACCCTGGTCCCACATCGCACTAGATTTTATTACCGCCCTCCCGCCCTCCCAGGGCAACACGGTTGTTTTAACGGTGGTGGACCGGTTCTCGAAGGCCGCCCACTTTATTCCCTTGGCCAAGTTGCCCTCAGCCAAGGAGACAGCACTGACCGTCATAGACCACGTCTTTCGTTTACATGGCCTCCCGATAGACGTGGTTTCTGACAGGGGACCCCAATTTGTGTCTAAATTTTGGCGAGAATTCTGTAAATTACTGGGAGCGACTGTAAGTCTGTCCTCAGGGTTTCACCCCCAGAGCAATGGTCAAACCGAGAGAGCCAACCAAGATTTGGAAAGGGTGTTGCGATGTTTGGTCTCCAAGAATCCTTCCTCCTGGAGCCAACAATTGTCTATGGTGGAGTACGCCCACAATACCTTACCAGTATCAGCTACGGGCCTATCTCCTTTTGAGTGTAGTGTAGGTTACCAGCCACCTATTTTTCCCAGTATGGAATCCGAGGTTGCGGTCCCCTCCGTTCACGCCTTTGTCCAGAGGTGTCACCGCACTTGGACCAGAGCCCGCGAGACTCTACTCCAAGTGGGGGCGCGCACCAAGGCCAAAGCCGATCGCCACCGGTCTAGGCCTCCCGTATACGTCGTGGGTCAAAAGGTGTGGCTTTCTACCAAGAACATTCCTCTCCGTTCCGTATCTAATAAATTGGCTCCCAAATTTATCGGCCCGTTTACTGTCACCAAGATCATTAGTCCGGTGACAGTCCGCCTTAAACTCCCTCCTACGTACAGGAGAATTCATCCCGCCTTTCATGTATCCAAAATCAAGCCTGTATTTCATTCTCCCATTAATCCGCCTACCCCGGTCCCTCCCCCACCGCGTCTCGTAGATGGGGAAACCACCTATTTGGTTAATCGCATTCTGGACTCTAGAAGGAGGGGACGCGGATTTCAGTACTTGGTGGACTGGGAGGGTTACGGTCCGGAGGAGAGAAGTTGGGTACCTGCTAGGGACATCCTGGATCATTCCCTTATCGATGATTACAATCGACAGGTAAGAGATTCTGGGGACGCCAGGAGGCGTCCTTAGGAGGAGGGGTACTGTCACGGTTCGTGAATGCACTGTCTCCAGCTGTATTCATGTTACGTCATGTTGATTGTTTCATGTGGGTGTTGCCGCTGATCGTCTGATCAGCGGCAGGTGCTACTCATTCCAACAGCCTATTTAACGCCCTGTCTTTCGTCTCCTGTTTGTCAGATCGTTGTTTGTAGATTCCGTGGCTGATGTCTTGTTCGTGTGTTCCTGCCTTGATTTGTCTCCTGTCTGGTTTCTGTTGGACCTTTGCCTTCACACACGGATTATATTCACCGCACTTGGAGTTATCACCACCATCATCGTCATCAGCGCACTCAATCCATCTACTCACCCGTCTGTGCTGCCATCGTGGTTCCTGCGTCACTCTCCGACCTTCCATCATCTCATCTATCCAATAAACTCTATTTTACTTGCTATTGTCTCCTGTCTTCCATACACTAACATCACAACTCCTCATGAACACCCTCTGACATAAATGTGGCTATTATTAATTACATGAGAAAAATACTATATAAGTGGTGTTCAATCCTTCTCATGGAGGGCCACAGTCCTAACCCCAATCAAACACACTTGAACCATTTGATCAAGGTCTTCAGGGTTAGAAAATTCCATATACAGTAGATATTTTGGGACAAGATGGAGCTAAACACTACATATTGTACATAATTTCTGCTAAGAAAATGTTTGCAAAGTAAAGTGCTAAGTGCTTGCTAAGTAAGTGTTTTTAATTAATTACATGCATTATACAACATAGACTTCTGTATGTAGCAGGTAACATTACTGTATTTAAAGGGATAGTTGACCCAAAAATGAAAATTCTGTCATTACTTAATCCTCCTCATGTCGTTCCAACCCTGTAAGACCTTTGTTCATTTTCAGAACACAAATTAAGATATTTTTGATTAAATCCCAGTGCTTTCTGACTCTATATAGACAGCGATGCAACTGAAATGTATCCAGGCCCAGAAACGTAGTAAGGACATCGGTAAAATAGTCCAAGCTACGATAATACTTTGTGTGTGAAGGAAACAAAAATAACGACTTTACGTCTCTCCTCCAAGTCACTGTCCTCCACCATTATCGAGAGAAAAATGATGCATACATGCTCATTTCTCTGCTTGAAAATAAGGTGCAGCACATACGTGTTCTACGTCAGTATAATCACATGCATGCATCAGTTGAACCACTGATGACACATGGGCCATATGGGCTATTTTACATGTCCTTACTGCGTTTCTGGGCCTAAATGCCGTTTATTCTGTTTAGTAATGCCTTGCGACATCCGTACGTCATTATTGTGCATCTTAACTGCAGAAACATCGGTTTTGTCCACAAACTAGTGTAAGCAGATGTTAAGTTAACGTGAGACATGACACATTTAAAACAAAATGCTAAAAGTAAAGGTCCAATTAGAGGAAAATACTTTAATAACAAATAACGCCAAAAGGAAAAGAAAATGGGTTCCGGAGAACAAAGTTTTTCATGGTGGTTTAAAAGAAGGTGAGTAAATGTGTATTTGATGTAGAAGATTCACACTGAATAAACTAATTTGACATAAGGGGCAATTAAACACATCTGAAATGAGGGGACAAAAAACTAGTGTAAAACGCATATGCCTAGTTCTTAGATATGCATTCTTTGCATTAATGTTGGTTGCGTACATTTTTGAAACTTTTATCATTTCCTTGAAAAAAAAGTTGAATCCTAGGCTTCTTTTGCATATTTTGCAATATTGTATTCAACCAGTATATACAATAAATAGTTCATAGTGTGCATAAAAAGGACTAAACTTGAAATGTATTCTCTTTGAATCTCATCTCGCTCATTCTTTCTCAGGTCAGGGGTTTGCTTTCAAAATCTAGCAAATTTATCAGTATGATGCAATTGTTGTACAGATTTATATTCCCTAATGAATCTCCTGTCATTAAGGACCCATTATGTCATGTAAACATACAGTTTAATCATCATGTACATTCTTTAGTAAATGATTAATGGATGTTTTATTATGCATGTCGGTGTATGAATTCCTGAAAGACAAGTGCTTTCTGACTCAATGCAATTGAAATGTATCCAGGCCCAGAAACGTAGTAAGGACATCGGTAAAATAGTCCAAGCTACGATAATACTTTGTGTGTGAAGGAAACAAAAATAACGACTTTACGTCTCTCCTCCAAGTCACTGTCCTCCACCATTATCGAGAGAAGAATGATGCATACATGCTCATTTCTCTGCTTGAAAATAAGGTGCAGCACATACGTGTTCTACGTCAGTATAATCACATGCATGCATCAGTTGAACCACTGATGACACATGGGCCATATGGGCTATTTTACATGTCCTTACTGCGTTTCTGGGCCTGGGAACATTTCAGTTGCATTACTGTCTATGCAGGGTCAGAAAGCTCTTTGATTTAATCAAAAATATTTGTGTTCAGAAGATGAACAAAAGATCTTACGGGTTTGGAACGACATGATGATGATTAATTAATGACAGAATTTTTGGGTCATCTATCACTTTAAGTCATGTAACCTGAAAGAAGCTCATCAGCATCTTCACATCCAGAGTGCTATTCTTCAGAAAGGACCCTTCCTCTTATGAAGCAGAACCACTAGACACATTCAGAATCACAAATAAGCCAAAACCCCACTTCCTTTGGATCATTCAGCATTAAATCTATATAATTTAAAAAAAACACTCAACATCCCAAAAATGAATCAATGCGTTTTGTTCCACTCATCCCTCAGAATTAAGTGATTATCCTCTTGACCTAAACAATGACACTTCATGACAGACACGATGACACTTACTCACCCCTCTGAGTGAAGAGACTGTTTCTGTGCTGAATCTCCTCATAAACGACTTCAGACATCGTCCTATGTCTCCTCTGAGATAGAGCTGTGAGTGTAGACTATGAAGGTGGTTTTGGAGCAAAACAACTGATCGTCTGTGACAGTGGAATTTGTAGCTGTAGAGAATAGCCACACATGTGTACCAATAGATTTGAAGTCCCAGACAAAAGTTGCAAACGTTTAGATTTTTTTCCTCTTCCACAATCACAACACAATAGTTACACCTTCTCGAATCCTTCACTGCAGGAGCACAAATCCAGAGTCACAAATCAAGAAACTCGTATGACTATAAGGGGACCATCAAAATAAAATCTAACCTAATGTATAAGCAAATGTTGATTTAATATGATATTCATTGTGTTATAAATAATCATACTCTTAAAAGTTATGACAAATATCCAAGTATTATAATGTATTTTAATTGTTGTTATGATTATTCATGGGTTTTTAAGGGGTTTTATAATGCATTCATTATAATGCCTTAAGAATATAAATTATTTTAAGTATGGACTTCATAGAAAGTGTTACTGAATGTTTTTTTCTTTCTCTTGTGCTTGCAGGTTCATTCTGAGAATCAACCCTGGTGCCACCAAATGCCTTTCAAAGTCACAGATCAGAAGCAATTCAGAAAAGAGGTGCAAAGAAGCACCAACCTGAATCCCCTCATGGTGTTTCTCATCAGCGAGCTTGTCAGCTTTGCCAAAATTACTGAAGTTTAACACAACTCATTTTTTTTACTGTATTTTATTTCTGTGAATCCTATTTTGGGGGGACTGTGATGATACCCTTTTTACAGACTTGTAATTTGTATTTTTAGAAATAAAATGTTCAACACTTAAAAAGAATATTATCAGGACAAATGCTAATGAGTTATTGTGATTTTTATGGGGTCGTAAAAAAAATATGGTTTACAGTGCTGTATTGCAGTTGGAGTTGTTTTATACGGGTAAAAAATGCAAATAAACTGAAGAGTACTAACACTGACAATACAGTAAATATGAAAATAAAATAATACACCCATCTACTGTAAAATTTACAGCAATTTCTTTACAGTGTTATGTGTCAGTTGGCACCTGAACGAGAAGGAAGAAAAATAAAATAATAAAAATGTTTGCAAGCTGCAAGCATCTTCAGACCTGACAGCAGAAAATATCAATAAAGGTACATTTTATCTCTTTTTCTGAAATCACTCACCTTTATACTGTACATTTTGTGAATAATTTAAATATATTAAATATATCCAATCATCTCGTACATGATTCTCTACTAATAATGTATTTAATAAAAGAATCACAACTTGAGCGTACAAGTTTCTTGATTTGTGACTCGTAGAACTGGATTTGTGCTCATGCTGTGAAGCATTCAAAAGGTGTAACTATTGTGTTGTGTTTGTAGAGGAGGAAAAAAAATCTTCAAGTTTGCAGCCTTCCCAGCACGTGTGGAAATTCCATAGACAGTAAAAAGAAAGGGAAATTCCAATTCCACTGGCACAGACGATCAGTTGTTTTCCCTTCTATCGCCCTCATGCAGTCTGGTGTGGAACTGATGATAACACACAGCGCTTTCTCTGGACCTGCTCTGGACTATGGAAAGCCAAGTGGACCATAAAACGCGTGCTTTTCAATGCCATATTAATTTTAAAACCCCGTTTTCATAAGGCCGCCAGGCTTTAAATAAGTGCCGTTACGCAATAAGTTAACGGCAGACGCCACCACTTATTAAAATAACGCCACACACCGACAAACGTTAAGTTAACACGACACGCCACTTAAGATGCAGATTTATTTACTCATCTACATGGACACAACTCTCATGGCTACAAGGACTCTACGGCAAGTCAGAGCATCCAGTTTGCAAGAGCACGAAGATGGCAAGGATAGCCCTTACAATTATGCATATAGCTTTTGTCTCATAAAGTTATCACCCCAGGCACGAATGAGTGCAAATTAAGTTAAAAGTGAGTGAGTGAAGTGACGTGACATTCAGCCAAGTATGGTGACCCATACTCAGAATTTGTATATATATATATATATATATATATCATATCATATATTTTTAGTGACAAGTACACATTTCCATTGCCAACACTTAGTGTCAGATACCTTAAAGGGATAATTTGGTTATATTTGGAGATATTTGGAAGAATGACAGAATCAAACAGATCTTCCATAGTAGGAAAGAATATATAACATGGTAGTCAATGGGGACCGAGATCTGTTTGGTTACAAACATTCTTCCAAATATCTTCCTTTGTGTTCAGCAGAACAAAGAAACTCATACAGGTTTGGAACAACTTGAGGTAGAATTTTCATTTTTGGGGGAACTATCCCTTTAAAGACATTGCTATTGCTACATTGCTATGCCATTGCTACACTTTCTATGCTATGACTGCTCCACAGACTTCTTGTTGCAAATTTTGCTCACACACACACACACACACAAACACACTCAAACATTCAAAAAGACTCACTCACACACAGACTCAGACACACACAGGCTCACACACACACAAAACTGGACCTGGAGGTGGACACACACACACACAAACCTGAACCTGGAGATAATAATAATATAATGTCTAGCCTGGTTGCTGTGATATCCGTTGCCATGATTTATGGAATGACTGATCGCGAGAGGAAAAAAATTACGTTTTAGTCGCATAACATCGGTTAATGAAAACGCCATAATTTGGTTTTGTTTATCGATATTTAGAAAAAAAAAAACACAAAAGTTTTGCGCGAATCTGTAATGGAAACGCAACAGCGCTTAACATAGACTAACTTCTCAGAGTTATGTTGAGCAACAGTGTTCATTACTAACCATTCAACTCCGGATTGATTCTGGAATCTTCGCTGGGGGAATAAGCATTAAGCACCGGTGATCGGTCCTCTAACTAACACATGCTCATGTTTTGATTAAGATCGTGTTCGAAGAGGAGGGGCTAGTCGCGCGTGCCTCCGTTGTCAGTTTGTGAGAGGGAGGGAGCAAGCAGCGCGCAGATCTACAATAAAATACAATTGTACCCATATTAAATATTAAAAAAATCTAAATCAATCCGTGGTGGTCAGCGTTGATATTGTGGCGGGCCGCCACAAATTAATGAATGTATGGGAAACCCTGATACCCGTCTAAGGAACTTCTCAAATCAAAATTTGATATTGGAGAAAACTCTTGTCAATTCTGTGATAGTGATATTGAAACCACTGAACATATTTTTTTAATTGTAATTACTCAAAGTTGTTTTGGGCTCAATTGTGCAGTAAAATGTCATGTGTAATTACATGGGGTAAATCCCCTTGAATACAAACAAATTAAGTTTGGTGTGCTTAAGAAAGATTATTCACAAAATTACTTGATTAACAATCTTTTTGATGTTGCTAAATACTTCATTCACAAATGCAGATTTCTGAAAACCCCTCCATCCTTTCCTCACTTAAACTTTTTGCTGCTTCTCTTGATGCTCTCTCAAATGAAAAAGCTACTGCAGTTGCCAGCTTCTTCAGTGAACTAAGTGCCCAATAACTACTTGCTACTCCTTGTAAGAAATTAGCTATCTATAATTGCTCTTTTATTTTTATTTTATTGTAATGTGTTTTTTTTTATTGTTATTTATTTTTATTTATTCCTTTTTGCTATTCGTGATTGTGCATTTAATGTATTACATCACTATTACATATTGTATTTGCAACTATGTCTGCCTCGAAGAATTGTTCATATTGTTTATTCAGTACCTATTTTGTATGTACATTTGTTTACTAATAAAAAAAAAAAAAAACGCCACTTGCCACAAATGGTACACTTGGCTTTCCATACTGGACTCACACCAGAACGTGCTGAACACCACGCGTGTAAAAGTCCAGTGTGCGCATTAGAGGTGCTTAGGGATATAGAGAGAAAGCGCTTAACGTCATATTTGCATATTCATATTTTTCTCTTTCAATTGTCGATGGGTATGTCATTAAACGCCATTGTTCAGGGCACTGAAAAGTTAGAATATTTAGCGTTAACCGCAGCTGTTGACTGTTGACACAGTATTCAAGACGTAAGTAGTCAAATCAGGATCTGAGCCATTGAGCGACCGATTGTGCGGCCATGTTGGGTGTACCAGTCTGCGTTTTGTTAAATGGGGGAATCGAATATGTTGCCCTCACAAAAATGCCGTTTATTCTGATTAGTAATGCCTTGCGACATCCGTACGTCATTATTGTGCATCTTAACTGCAGAAACATCGGTTTTGTCCACAAACTAGTGTAAGCAGATGTTAAGTTAACGTGAGACATGACACATTTAAAACAAAATGCTAAAAGTAAAGGTCCAATTAGAGGAAAATACTTTAATAACAAATAACGCCAAAAGGAAAAGAAAATGGGTTCCGGAGAACAATGTTTTTCATGGTGGTTTAAAAGAAGGTGAGTAAATGTGTATTCGATGTAGAAGATTCACACTGAATAAACTAATTTGACATAAGGGGCAATTAAACACGTCTGAAATGAGGGGACAAAAAACTAGTGTAAAACGCATATGCCTAGTTCTTAGATATGCATTCTTTGCATTAATGTTGGTTGCGTACATTTTTGAAACTTTTATCATATCCTTGAAAAAAAAGTTGAATCCTAGGCTTCTTTTGCATATTTTGCAATATTGTATTCAACCAGTATATACAATAAATAGTTCATAGTGTGCATAAAAAGGACTAAACTTGAAATGTATTCTCTTTGAATATCATCTCGCTCATTCTTTCTCAGGTCAGGGGTTTGCTTTCAAAACCTAGCAAATTTATCAGTATGATGCAATTGTTGTACAGATTTATATTCCCTAATGAATCTCCTGTCATTAAGGACCCATTATGTCATGTAAACATACAGTTTAATCATCATGTACATTCTTTAGTAAATGATTAATGGATGTTTTATTATGCATGTCTGTGTATGAATTCCTGAAAGACAAAGCTCAGCGAGAAGAGGCTCTGAAGAAATACAAGGAGAAGAAAACGGCAACATTTCAGTTGTTGAAACGAAAAACCAAAAAGGGTCAGCCCAACCTTAACCTGCATATGGAGCTGTTGCTGCAAAAGATTGAAGCTCAGCTAAAATAATTCCGTATCATCCACAAAATCAGACTGTAATCACACAATAAACTCTGCATTTTGGGTGAGTTTTTTTTTTTTTTACCTCAAGGATGTGCGTACATTTGCATATTATCTTTTTCTTTCCCAGTAATATTTCTTGTAAATAAAATATTAAATTATTCTCTTCCTAAGTTAATTCAAGGTGACAGTATAGGACTAATGCTATGACCGTAAGCTTATGGAAAAACATGAAGCTTTATAATATCTATTATGTGGTA
Source organism: Carassius auratus (assembly GCF_003368295.1). Taxonomy (NCBI): domain Eukaryota; kingdom Metazoa; phylum Chordata; class Actinopteri; order Cypriniformes; family Cyprinidae; genus Carassius; species Carassius auratus. Next base: position 380,565 of record NW_020528487.1, read on the forward strand.
AATCTATTTTCATCATTATATTTAGGTAAATAATGCTGTCAGCAGCCTAAAAGTGGCTAAAAACACTTTATTAAACATTTATAGCATAACTTTCTTCTTTTCTCTAACCACAAGTATTTTTGTGACGTTGGAATGATATCTTTTGTTTAGGTGAAAAGCATATCAAAATAGTAATAAAAGACCAAATGCTAAAATACAAATATTGACATTTTCATACAAAAATATTTAAAATAACATAAAAACATAAGGCATTGATGCATTAGTAGCAATATGAGAAGCTCCCAGCATCTCCAGTAACTGTAATATGATTTCATGAACAGAGGGTGTGGCCATTGAGTCATATAGCCCCTCCTTCTTTGTGTGACTCCTCTCCCACATCATCATAGTCTGTTTTTAAAAACAAGCAAATTCACGTTCATTTTTTATAAATGAATCACGATTTAGTTTAAATAGGGTTTAAATGAGCGACATAATGATTAATAGTAGATTATGTGAAAAAGATGACAAAATCATACCTAACAGGTTTCTCTAAACTTCATTGCTGTTCTTCACATCATCATACTCCTCCTGATATCCCTCTGATACACATGAGAAATAGAACCTCACATTGTAATGTGTAACACAACTAGTGTCATTCATCTCATTCTCCTCATGACTGTCTGAGACTATTAGATTAAACCTGAAGGCATGATGATTCATTAATGGTAGAAAGTAGGGCTGTCACTTTTAGTTCGAAAATCGATTGCACAATCGATCGGACCAACCAAAAAAAGTTTAGAAAATGAAAATAGGGAATCGATTTGAACCAAATATGTACACTATTCATTTTAAAATAATTAAACAATTAAAAAATATAGATGTAACAAAACTCACAAACAAGCAGAAAAAGAAAATAAAGAAAAGCTGCGAAAGCTGGATATAAAATACCAACAATTTAACGTGCCTACAAGACCCAGTGACGTCGAAAGCGACCATGCTGCCTTCACACCAAACGCGAATAGAGCGTCTGGCACGAATGATTTCAATGTTAAGTCAATGTAAAGACACGTTTACGCGCGTCTGGAGGTCTCACGGTGCGGTAGACGCGAATTCGCCTCATTCGCGCATCTAGTTACAGGAGATTCAGAGTTATGAAAAGGACCATTGCAAGCTGACAGCGACCGGTAATACTCCCACCTTGCGCAGCTGTACCTGAGTGTCCCTGGGACATCAGTGCGGTCGGAGCACGTCTTCTCAACAGCTGGACATACAGTGAATAAAAAACGCTCTGCTCTGGACCCCGATATGTTGATCGACTTGTTTTCCTGTCCAATAATTTGTAATGGTCCTAGCCTTTAGGTGCATTTCCTTGAGCCGGCCTAGTGCCGTCTAGCCTAAGTGTCGGTTACATTCAATAAAAAACACACATGGCCTGTTCTCAAGTCCATTTGAAGTTTCATTTTTTTGAACAGTTGTTTGAAATGGATTGAAACATTATTTAAAATAATCTTGGAGATTTTTTAATTGCCTAAATCATAAATGCAACTGGGTTGAAGCCTGCAGTGATGTTTTTCTTTTGTTATGGCAGCCGTCCCCTCTGCATATACATTTTTTAGAGAATGTTGCACTCCTGTTGCTGTTCTGCACAAAACTTCATGCCAATATATAAGAAATATTGCTGACTTGTGCGTTTCCAGTGCTCTCTTTGCATTCGTCCGTTATTTGATGTTGAAAAAGGAAACGTTTTTTTTTAGACATGGAAAATTGATTTTACAATCGATTCAATGAAAACTTATGTCTTAAATCGAAAATGATTTTTTCACAAAAGTGACAGCCTTAGTATAAAGGAATGTTCAATATATCAGAAAAAAACATATAAGAGTGATATTAAATTGCAGTTCAGTGTGACTCACTCGTTACACCTTGAAAGTTCTGTCCAATAATGATGACATCATCATAATGATCTAGTGTGTCCACTACACATGAAGATACAAACAGAACAAATGTCACATCACCATATCAGCACTAAGAGAGAGAAAAATATTTTATATCAAAGCTGTCCAACCTGTTCCTGAAGGGCCAATGTCCTGCAGAGTTTAGCTCCAACCCTAATTAAACACACCTGTCCTGAACCAAAGTAATCAAGGTCTTCAGACTCACTAAGTGGTTCTCAAATGGAACACTAGGGCTGTGAATCTTTGGTAAGGCAGCGATTCGATTCGATTACGATTCATGGGTTTTCGATTCGATTCAAGAACGATTTTTGCAAATTTAGAACGATTCAATTCGATTCACAATTAAATTCGATTTGATTATAACGATTCGATTCTGCATTCTTTAAGTGAATTCACGGGATTATTTAAATGCTTCTACTAAATTCTTTAAATGCTTAGTCAGGGGGCAAATTACAGTAGCATTTATGGTTAGGGAACCATAGGTTTAAAAAAAAAAAAAAAAAAACTTTTGTCCATTGTTAAATGCTAGTTTAATGATGCGACATGGCATACGTAAAAATGTATGTAAGCCAAGTTTTTAAAAAAGAGCTTAAAGAGTATTATGTATAAGCTAACATTTTGTCACACCAGGGGCATAGCCATAATTTCAGAAGTGACAGAAATGTCAAATACAATCATTTTATGTATGTAGCCTATATAATAATAATAATTATTATTATTATTATTATTTTTTTTTTTTTTTTCAAGGAATTATCTTCTTTTTTAATTACTTTTAATTAGCTGTAATAAATCAAATACACTGCTGGACAATAATCAATCATTTGTAATCGATTTTTTTTTCCTAATGGCAATTTTATGATTGTTTTATATACTAGGCTACATTTAATTAGCAATTATTTAAATTTTCTGCACAGAATAAGGTAGAAAATATACTTTATAGTTTCTATACTGTATTAAATGTCAATTAGCACTGCATCATTCATAAATTGTTTGTGGGGTATTTTTTAGTTTCATCAGTTCATTCTGCTTTTATTCAGTTTAGCTGCAGATATGGCCTGGCACGTCTATGAGAGCGAGATCGCTTCTCTTTCAGTGTGAAAACGTCTTCATCTCTATTTAACTTTTCCTCTCCATCAGCGAATGATTCTGAGAGAAAACGCGCCAGATGTCTGTTTGTTAATGAAACAAACGCTACTTCCATGCATCTGATTATCAGATAAATCTCACGCTTTTATTTCAAGGTCGTTGTTAATGCTGTGGTTAATTTTAAAAGTTTCCTTCGTATATTCGGTTCATCCGCATTGTTTAAAAACATTTATCATTCAATGGATCTGTGCGTATGATTTAGACACTTACATTTCTGCTCCGTCCATGCAATAAATACAGCTGTCGACGGCTCCGGTAACTCCGTGGGTAAGATGCAGAGAACCATTGACAAACTACAGAAAAGTAAAAGTACTTCACGTTAGCATTACTGGCCACGAGTCCTATAGATCACACGTCAGCTGCGTCGGAGACGAACGGAGCGCGAGCGCAATCCTGTGACAGTCTCAGGCGGTAAACAGTGGAGCGCGTGAAGGACAGATAAGAGGCACGATTCAAGAACACTCTTCAAGGTCTCCATTAATTCGTGCGTGTAGTAATTTAATGTGTATACATTTTGAAAGCATTGAATCGCTATAGAAATCGCGATTAATTCGATTCTTAGCATTTTGAATCGATTACTGTCCAAGATCGGCGATTCACGATTCAAAAATCATGTTTCAAGATCGATGCATATGAATCGACAGGGTTTGTAATCGATGCATCGAGAAAATGAGTGAATCGTTACACCCCTATGGAACACACATCTTAGTGAGGACTAGGGATGGGTATCGTTAAGGTTTTAACAGTATTACTACTCTTATCGATACTGTTTAACGGTCCGGTACTTTAACGGTATTCTTATCGGTACTTTGTGTTGTGTTACTTTGTGTTGTGTTAGGCAGTCGAAAACTTAGCATTTCTCTGTCTGCACATAATGCACTTTTGAAAGATGCTTTGACAGATTGCTTGTGTTTCCGCCCTTACATGCAAAACAACCAGCGTTCTCTGCATCAAATTTAGTGAAGTTTAACCACACTTTGGAACGTTTTGCTGTCTCCGCCATCGTCACTCTTTGTATTAAGCAGGAGTTTTCGTACTGTAAGGGGCCGTTCACATATCGCATCTAAAAATGCGTGGAAAACGCTAGGCACGCCGCTTTATAATTTTTTCCCCCCAAAGCCTTCGGGCACTTGCGCTCCTGAGGAGTCTGCCATTGCTAAGCAACCATGACCTGCTCTCTCCATGAAGACACGGAAATTTCAGCAATGGATAAATGGATTTGCAGCACTAAAAACTACTTGCAGTAGCTCTGCTACTAAATTAATTTAAAAATCCACATACAGCTATCAGCTGTTCCTTCATCTTGGCTTAGCTTTCAGCGTTGCTACGGAAAAGGGGAGGAAGTTAAATGACCTGCGGTGCGCTTGCGGCATTATGAAAAGTTGAGATGTATTTAACTCGCTGCGGTGCAGACCCGTCTGGAAAAATCTAGCTCCTCGCACCGCGTGCGCGTCGCTTCTATTATGAGCGTGCATACCGCGTGCCTACATTTGAAATAACAAACTTGAGTGCGCAAAAGACGCGATATGTGAACGGCCCCTTATGCATGTGCGTGCGCCGGCAATCTTGCCAGACGTACGATAATTATCGTATTTGTACGATAATTTTTACCTCTGTACGATTTTCAGTCAATAATGAAAAAAATCCTGTAATGTACGATAATTTCATAGGGCTTCTTTACTCATACATGAAATCGGCTCATTACAGACACTCTAAATGCGTTCGTGTGCACTTCAGAGGAGGTTGCCCTGCTTTAAAGCCAACAAGCACTAGTTGTGGTCCATGACAGCAAGAACCCCTTCAACATCTGGCAACATGCAGTCTTCCAATGACAGCGGCTCAGATGTGGAGTTAACTGCACCACGCCACAACAGCTAAATTCCGCCTACACTGGACGCAACAGAGCAAGTGTTAAAAATAATTTTAATATGTTTTAATATGCGCCGCGAAGCAGACAGTCACTGAAAATAATGGGATAGTATTTTGTTGCACTGCTTCCGTCCAACCATACGCCTGGTTATCTATTGTGGTAATTTGCATGTCGTGTTGTTTTAGAATAGATAAATAACTTTGACTCATGTACGATAATTTTCTTCCAAATATGATAATTTTGAACTTCTGGTACGATACTTGGACATTTCCAATCTGACAACACTGTGCTGAGATCTGGCAGATTTCAACAAACAAACGTCGTAATAATCTCGCAAATTAGAAATGTTTGGTAAGATAAAATGTGCACGATAACATTATTAAGCAAATCTCTTCGCCATCATCACTCTTTATTATTAAGCGGGAGTTTTCATACTGTTATGTCTGTGCATATATATATATATATATATATATATATATATATATATATATATATATATATATTATGTCCACTAGGGGGTAATGTTGAGTCTTAATTTGGCCACAACTTTCTCTGTTTCAGCCGAGCGGCAACCTCCCGCTCTCTCGTGAAGCCAGCAAGAAACTGACTAAAACTGCAATTCATCGACTGGCTGCTTGACGCTGGCTGCAAAAGGGAGTTAATCCCATATACTCCCCACGTTAAAATGCCCAACTTTAACTGCAGAAAAAAAACAAGTTTGATTTTGGTCTATATAGCTAATTTGGCCCTTCAAGGCTTTTATAACTCACCTGTTTAAATTATATTAAGCCTTAAATATCTGTATAATTAAGGGTGTGGCCACTTGAGTGACAGGTGGATTGCTGCTGCTGACACTGACGTCGCACTAGGTGTGCGTGGCTTCATCAACCAGCTCCCGCCTTTTTGCCCATTTTCGATTGTCCGGGAGAGTTGAGCGGTGACGTACTGCCAAGATGGCGACGACCCGCTCTGCACCATAGACAGTAAAAAAATGGACACAGCGACCCCATTGGATTCAACGGAGACAAGTGAAGTCAATTAGAAGCACTCACTTCCTGGGGGTCGGGCATACTGCGCAGACTCAAACTGAACTTGATGACAAAGATTTCACGTGAGCAACCTGTAAGTCTTATAATCGCTCTGCCAAAGGAAATCTGAATCACCCACCAAATCTTCCAGAGAAGGCGAGCGTGAACAGGAGCACATTTTGGTAAGTATTCTGATTAATTATCTCCCTTGACTTTATGCCTCCATGTCCCCCCGATATCCTCATAGACAGTAAAAGATTGCCTGCGAGCTTCTCCTCCTGTCCATACGGTCATTTCTCTACTGTGCGACAGAGAGTCGCTGGTTATGATGCAATTGTTAGCCTATTTTTTAATAACTGCTTCTACGGGACCATAATGTAAGATACAAGGCAATGGAGCCTTTTATACATTTTCGTGTTTCTTCCGAAATAATTAATGGACAAATGGAGTATTTTAACGCCTCAGATGTAAATTTATTTGCTGTCAAAGTGACGCCAAAATGAATGGGAGTCAATGGAATGCTAACAGCAGGTGGGGGTCCGCTAGCCAATGGTGGCGCCCAGGGGTGCTTCAAAAAAATATGAAACCCTGCCCCCCGCTCTGATAAACCATACACTGTGGGCAAATTCACTACACTTTCATTATGTTAGTTGATGAAAACATCTACCAAATTAAACTGCTGTAAAAATGTAATAGATATTTATTATTTTTTTTTTTTAGTCTTATTTTACATTAATCAACCTTAGTCTTGATCAAAACTACTAAATGTTTAAAAAATAATCCAAGAAAATTGTCACTGATTTGGGGATAAAACAAACAAAATGACTTGTTTTCGATATAAAAAGTGATTGTGGATTGGATATTTATCTTTTATCACAGTCTTTGATGCATTGTTAGTTTTAGTGCAGCAAATGTATCTCTCATTTACGGTTTGTGGCTGTTTTTGCCCCATTGACTTCCATTATAACGAAATTTTTTTTATTGCAAAGCCATAGCCATATTAGTTTCTGGCTTGTATATGGAGTATAACAGTATATTACAGTGTCTGTGGAGGAGAGAGAGAATGTGAGAGAGACCTTTGTGCAGTTTCTGAGAAAATCAAAATCTGCACCTCAGCTCTCAGAACTACATGGAGTAAACAAAAACAAAGTAAGTGTATTTATGCACCTGCTACCTTTTGATTGTGGTGAGAAGTACAGACCAAACAAAAACAAGGTAAGTGGATTTAAACACTTGCATGCCATCCTGCTGGTCATTTGACGGTGAGAAGGGAGGCTAGCAACACAAGAAAGGGCTTGACTTGTACCGAAGTTTTAGAAATGATTTTGCAGCCTGACCCCTCCATGGAAAGGTAAAGTTGCATTGCTGGGAGACTCTTGCCGTTGTTCCGACGGGAGCACACGCATCGATCAAGTAAGCCTTTCTGACCGTAGAAATGGAAAGGTAAGATTGTCTAGCCAGGAGACTCTTGCTGATGTCCGACGGGAGCTTTGTACTCACAACATTGAACGGGTAAGCCTCTCCAGATGTAAGACAGAAAGGTAAAGTTGTGTGGCCAGGAGGCTCTCACCAGCATCCAACAGGAACTTCATGTTTGCTGTATTGGCTGGGTAAGCTTTGCAGGCCGTAGAATGTAAAGGTTGTCTGGCCAGGAGGCTCTTGCCGACATCCGATGGGAGCTCCCTACTCCTGGCATCGAATGGGTAACCATCTCCAGGTGTAAAACTTGAAGGTAAAGTTGTGTGGCAGGGAGGCATCGAATGGGTAAGTCTCGCCGACCGTAAAAGGGGAAAGTTAAGGTTGTTTAGCTGGGAGGCTCTCACCATCGAACGATGGGAGCACACGACATCGAACAGGTAAGCCTTGCTGGCCGTCAAATTGAAAAGTTAAGGTTGTAGAGCTGGGAGGCTCTCGCCGGCATCTGGTGGGAGCTTAATACTCGCGGCACCAAATGGGTAAGTTTCGCCGACTGTTAAAGGGGAAAGTTAAGGTTGTTTAGCTGGGAGACTCTTGCCGAGAAAAGCAACACCGTTGGTTAAAGGGGGGGTGAAATGCTATTTCATGCATACTGAGTTTTTTACACTGTTAAAGAGTTGGATTCCCATGCTAAACATGGACAAAGTTTCAAAAATCAAGTTGTACGTTTGAAGGAGTATTTCTGTTCCAAAAATACTCCTTCCAGTTTGTCACAAGTTTCGGAAAGTTTTTTTCAAGTATGGCTCTGTGTGACGTTAGATGGAGCGGAATTTCCTTATATGGGTCCTAAGGGCACTTCTGCCAGAAGAGCGCGCGCTCCCGTATAGCAGAGCACTGAGAGCACAACAGACATTCACTGATCAGAGTGAGAGCGTCGCGAAATGTCACAAAAGATGTGTGTTTTTGGTTGCCAGGGCAAGACAACCCTGCACAGATTACCAAAAAAAAAAAAAAAAAACAGCATTAAGGGACCAGTGGATGGAGTTTATTTTTACAGAGCATCAACGGAGTTGTGCAAGTGTTTGTGTTTGTTCCCTGCATTTCGAAGATGCTTGTTTTACAAACAAGGCCCAGTTTGATGCCGGATTTGCACATCGTTTATTTATTAAGGATAATGCAGTCCCAACGAAAAAGGGTCACGATCGTGTGTTGGAACCGCATGCGGTGAGTAAAACTGCTTCAAATATCTCTGTGTTGTTAACTTAGCTATCGGCGCGTAAGCACATCAAGTAAACAACATGCGATGTTGTCATCAAACTGCACTTGCCACATGTACAGCTTAAAAAAAAAAAGACGACAAAGTGGAACTTAGTCATTTTCCAAAACCGCTAAGCAAATATATACAGTTTCAGTACATACCACATAGAGATGTCGTTGCTGATACTGCTCTGCTTAAATTTCAGCCTCTGGATCTGATTCTGGATCATAAATATACGCTGAATCTGACTGTTAGCCATGGTTTGTTGTGGATGGTTTTTTCTTCACGGTAATGTCACAGCTTCCAAACGCTCTCAAAGCAAAAGCCTACTTGCGCTCGTGAATCTTTAGCTCCGCCCACACGTCGTGCCTCCAGCCGGTCGTGTTTTTCTGGGAAAAATCGGTACAGACTATCTTTCTCTTATGAATATAATAAAACTAAAGACTTTTTGGAGTTATGAAGGATGCAGTACTACTCTATAGGTACTCAAGATTAACAGGATATTGAGTTAAAACTAGCATTTCACCCCCCATTTAAAAAGAAAACATTCACTCGACTGGGAAAGCTCTTGCAGATTCTGACAGGAGTTTAATACTCGTATCATCAGACGGGTAAACTCCACCGGTAGTTTGACAGAAAAGGCAAGCTTTGCTTATCTGGGAGGCTCTCACGGCATTTGACAAGAATTCAGTACTCACTGTATCAGATGGGTGAGCCTTGCCGGTAGTTGAAAGAGAAACATGTACTCCACCGGGAGCACTTTTGCAGCACCTGACAATAGGGTTGGGGACCGTAACCTGGTACCAGTATGGTACCTATGGAACTGGTATGCACTGAACCGAATAAGAACGTGGATTTTCAGTGCCTCTTAAATGCCTCTGCGATCAATTTAAATATTTGTCCTTGTTCTCCGAAATGTACACAAGAAGCATGGGCGTCGCTAGGCTTTTTTAAGCAGGGCTATAGCATTTAGCTCTATAAACTGTACACAAATTCACAATTGCCTCAGAGTCAGTCCACTTAAATTCCATATGAAAACTGTGGCAGATCTGTCTCTGTCTCCTCCCCGTCTTTTAGCGCGCTCTTCAATCCACCGACCGCAGTGGAGCAGCGCGAGCGGACTCTTAACAGAAACAGAGGATACAAGGTGTGCGTTTATCGATAGATTGTTCGAATATCTGTATCTGTGCAGTTCTTTGTAATAAATACAGTTTACAAAAGGTCACGAGGGAGCAATTGGTTTCTCATCTACTGTAAGGTTTTAGCTCATCACACCACAGCTGTTTCCTCCAGCGACAATCATGCCTTTAACACATATGAATGCATACTTTAATTCTACTAATTTATACTTAATCTAATTACTTTATACATACACTACTGTGGAAAAGTCTTAGTCTTAGGCAGTCTGTTATCAGACTGCTTGTGTATTCAACAATCTCACTAGATTATTATTAAAATTAATGGCCAAATGAATGTTTGGAAATGTAAACTGATAATTCCTACTGACATACTAAAGCAAAAGATATAATAACTGGCTTAAAACCCCTTTTTTGGGGTGAAAATACTAATGTGCCTAAGACTGTACTTTACAAACGACATTATTACTACTTTATAAAGAATGACCATACAGTCATTCACAGTACTGATTAAAGACAGTGACAGACAGCACTCATTTTAACAATAAATGTGTGCTTTTGTATTAAATAATGACCCAGATTGTGAAATACATTTATTAGCTTTGGAGTAAGGGAAGCTTGGGAAATGAGAGCATCCAAGGAGCGTGTGAATGCTATGGATTTATTTGTAATATTTTTAATGTTATTTTATTTTTTTATTTTTTTGATAGAAGTATCAATTCAGGCACTGTTTAGGCACCAGTACCATTTTAAAAGTATTGAAATGACACCGGTACCGATTTATTATTTTTATTGATTGCATGATAATTGTTCTACAGTTGAGAGAGAATTCATCAAGAGCAAAAGAGGGTGACTATGCTTAAAACAGCTAATTATATGGAGCTGACGGATCGATTAGGAGTTTCTAATTTCATTATTTTCAGATTAGCTACTCCAATGGGCTCATGTGAAACTGAGAAGCCCGGGGCTTTGAATTATCATTTACCCTTGGGGCTGATCATTAACCCTTGTTTAATTCATGCCACCTTTGGGGTAAAATTAACAGATTAACCCTAACCCTAACCAAATGCTGATAAACCGTCAATGTTGTTACTAATCTTTGACATGCCCAAGACTGTGATAAAAGGTAAAAAAATATATATATATCCAGTCCACAATCACTTTTTATATTGAAAACAAGTAATTTTGTGTGTTTTTTCCCCCCAAATCAGTGACATCATTTATGAATTTGGCAATTAAAGAGTAAAAATCTTGGATTTTTTTCTTCCACAATTAGTAGTTTTGATCAGGACTGAGGTTAATTGATAGATTTATGCAAAAAAAAAAAATTATTAAATTATCTGATACATTTTTACAGCAGTTCAATTTAGTGGATGTTTTTATCCCAAGCATAATGAAAGGGTAGTAAATTTGAACAACCCACATGGGATATATATATATGTATTGCATAATGTAAGGAAATTGAACAAGCTCAGTGTCGATTTTCATTTTCAGATAATTTTTTTCGTGAATTGTACTCATGTGCAAAGGATTGTAGGCAACTGAGGGACACAAATGATCCACCTGAGTAGCATTAGCTAGAAACTTCCAGACAAGTGTATTGGAGCTAGATGAAGCTAAACTCTTGGCCCTCAAAGAGCTGGACTGGAAACTCCTGCTTTATTTAAAATATGTAATCTAATTACAGAATAACAGAGTGATACCTGTCTCACGATCTGGTTTCAGTCCATCAGTGATGGCATCATCATAGTATCCTGGTGTTATTTGCTTCACCTCTTCTGCATCAAAACATGTATATTTAGCCATATTGGGATACTTTTTTTCAGAAACAAAATGTAATATATTCTCTTGCGACCCCGCCATTGTTGATCATCATAATATACAGTTTTGAAAACTATTTTTAATAAAATAAAGTATTATGAACTAAAATACGTTTTAGTATTATGAACAGTTGAGTCATTGGTGACATATTTCATTTACTGGAATGAATATATTTCAGCTCTCTAACCTGAGAGAAGCTCATCAGCATTTTCATACCCAGAATGCAGTTCGTCAGAGATGAGACTCCCTGTTAAAGGAGTCCAGAACAGTCAGAAATGTTCTAAATCCTCATTGATCCACTCTGGATCATAAAAGGATTGTGTTAGTGACAACACAACAAAAAGTAAATTACTTGCGTTTTAAAAACATTAGAGACAATGTTTTTGTTGTGCCAGTTAGCAAACACACACACACATATGTATCCTCACATGAACCCATTCATCAATGCCTTCTAGAAATACACTCAGGAAGAGATGCAGTCTGACACACACACACACACACACGTATCCTCACATGAACCCATTCATCAATGCCTTCTAGAAATACACTCAGGAAGAGATGCAGTCTGACACACACACACACACACACATGAACATGAACATGCACCTGCTGCTCTGTGGTTTTCTGTCAGGAATTCTGTGGTTTGAAGCAGGAGGTTTAACAGGACTAATAATAGATGAACATCAACTGTCTGACAGACTCTTATTAATGGTATTAAATGAGATTGATGGCTCATGTCTCACCCCTCTGAGTGAAGCGATTGTGTCTGTGCTGAATCTCCTCATAAACGGCCTCAGACTTCGTCCTGTGTCTCCTCTTAGAGAGAGCTGTGAGTGTAGACAGACAAACCTGCTGTCAGTTCACAACACATGACTGATCACACACTGAATAAGACACAATATGACAGTCTCTGGATCTCTCCTACCTCTCCTCATCACTCTGTTCTGCTGAATCAGTATAAGCAGTGACACTAAGAGCAGTAAGAGCACAACACCCAGAACAATCACAAGCACTGGGGGAGACTCTGGTGGAGGAGTTTGTGGAGGAGAGACTGATGTTGAGTGCACTGGAGGAGAAACTGGAGGAGAAGCTGACGATGTTGTGGCAGGAGTAGTGGACAGTGACATATCTGCCAAAAAAGACAAAAACACATTAAAAATCATGAATACATAAAATAATCTAAAATTAACATTATTGCTCAGTGTTTTCTGTGACCTGCACAGTTGAGTGTAACAAGCTTCTTGCGGGAGCAGTCAGTGTGGTTATTCAGGGAGAGAGGACAGTCCCACAGGTGAATCTCATTCCCTCTGCACTCGACTTTGTTCATCCACACAACACCTTTACCAGCACCAAAGACTGAATTCCCATCAGCCCTCAGTGCTGCTCCACAACCCAGCTGCCTGCAGACCACCTGAGCATCGCTGATGTCCCAGTGATCATCACAGACTGAGCCCCACACAGCGTTATGATACACCTCCAGCCTCCCAGAGCACCGGCCGTCCCCTCCGATCAGTCTGAGAGGAACATGATCTAAAACACACACATCAGCACTGACCATCTTCAGCACAACATTTACAACAAAACACACTTATAATGAAGCTAGATGCTTTTAAAACTGTGTTCATTTTCTGAGGGAAATAATTCCTATTTTAAAAAAAGCATAAATTAACAATTTAACAGTAATTTGCTAAGAAAATATAGGCTTACATTAACAAACATTCAATAGATTTGTTGTGATTAAACTTACTTGCACACTGTCTCTTGTATGGAGACGGTGAGGTAGAACATGTCAGACGACTCTGAGGCAACTCATGAGTTTCCTCTGAGATTATAACATGATAAAAATAAAAAAAAAGAATATTAGGATGATACATCTGACATCTTTCACATTTTACCCTCACAAATAATTTCACTCTTCCAATCAGCTCACTTTAGTTTTTAGAAACATTTAAGGGTATCCTTACCCCGTTAGACATAAAAATGTATGTACAGAAGAGTGATTCTATAAATCCAGGTGAAACAAAAAATAATGACTATGGACACCAAATGTACCTGCAATTATAGAATCACCCAGAAGGATTATTATTGAGATCATATTAAATTATTTAAATAATCATCCAACCTGTGCAGGTGATTTTGGCCACTTCATCTTCACCACAGTCATTCTGTTCCCACGGTGAAGATGGACACTGCCATAAAGTGAAATCATGTGGTCGACATGTAACTTTATCCAGCCAGTTAGGAGCTGATTCCACTCTTGCTGTAGAATCAGACAAAACACCAGATCTTCCACAGTTCAGCTCTTGACAGATCAGACTCACTGTGTCTCCGTCCATCTGGTTCCAGCACACATTACCCCAGGATCCATTGTAGAAAACCTCCAAATTCCCTTCACATCCCTCACTTAACCTGATCTCTTTAAACTCTGGAGAGAAAAGGATGTGCATTTAAAAATTCAGGTTGTGATAAGGATAAGATATGTACCAAAACAGTGATTTAACTGAGGCTTATGAAAAGATATAAGAAAAACATATTAAAAATATCTTCATAATTTGTTATTGAAATAGAGAGAAATTCTGTATTAATAATACAGTAATATCATTGCAACCATATGACTGGTTTGTATTCTGTAGTGAACTATTTTTTTCTTAGGAAGACAGTATATATTTAAAATTATAAAGTAATTTACTCTAAAATCAATATTTGGTGTTGAAGTATTTGTTAAGTAGTCATGAATTGTAAAGTCAGACAGTCATTAACTCAAAACAACCCTCTTCAGACCCCTTTCGTTCCTGACCACCATTGAGTTAAATGGTTACATGGCATATTTTCTAAAAAACAACTTTATCTTTGGTAAACATTTCCTCTAGTGTACTGTTTACCTGAGCACATGACTCCTACATCTTCCTTGTGTATGCAGTCATGTTTTCCCCAGCCTGGAGAAGAGCAGCTCCACAGAGACGTCTCATTCCCCTCACACTCCACCTCATCCAGCCATATGTGTCCAGAACCAGGACCAAACCAGGTTGGTACCTGCTGGTTACTGAGGGCCACTCCACACTGCAGCTGTCTGCACACCACATGAGCATCTTTAATATCCCAGGAGTCATCACACACTGTCCCCCATGAGCCACTGTGAAAAACCTCCAGCCTCCCTGCACAGTCTCCCCCAGAACCCACCAGCCTGATGGACCCCCGACCTGATATTCAGAGACAGAAAAACACATTATTGATCACAAACAACTGAAGAATCTGTCCAGATGTTGTTCTTCTCACCGATGCAGGTGATTGACAGATGTTGTGTGGAGCTGCAGTTGAGAGTTTGTGGAGAGCTGCAGTTCCCCAGATGAGCTTCACTCCCAGAGCACTGGAAGCCCGTCACACACTCATGACTGTGTTCAGGACTGGATGAAGAGGAGCCGGAGAAGTTCAGCACAGAGCCACAGCCCAGCTGTCTGCAGACCACAGCGGATTCAGAGAGACTCCAGGAGTCCAGCAGAACTCTCCTCCAGACCTGATGGATGAAACATTCCACCTCCCCCTCACACTGTCTCTCTCCAGACAACCGCACCAGACCGTCATGAAGAGCCAGAGAGGAATCTGAAGAGAATATTTATTTATCATTCATTATATATCTAAAATATACTTAGAAGTAGTTTAAGTCCGGAACCCATGACTTCATCACAGCATGAATGGACTCACTAGAGCAGATGACTCCAACATCTCGACTATGAGAACATTCAGCTCGACTCCATGAAGAAATGGAACATTCTGAGAGTTTTCTTTCATTCCCGTCACAATTAAACACATCAGCCCAGATTTCATCACTTCCCTCTCCAAACCAGTCTGATCCCACAACAGACACAGCAATCCCACAATTCAGCTGTCTACAGAGGACACTGGCAGCTCTCATATCCCAGCATGCATCGCACACTGTGCCCCATTTACTGAAGTACTGACGTTCAACTCGACCAGAACATATGTCAGGACCATTGACCAGCCTGAGATCCATGTAACCTGGACAAAGAACAGAGAGTTTAGTTTAACATTATGAAAAAAAGCAAGAAATGTGTTTAATAAAACTAGTTTGTGATTCTCTCAATAAGTAACTACTGCTTTATTACCAGAACATAACAGTCCAATAGCATTCTCATGGGTGCAGTTTTGTTTAAGAAAAGATGAAATTGGACACAACGATATATAGGATTCATTTCCTCTGCACTGAATCTCTTGTGTCCACATCTGAGCGTCTCCTTTGTCAAAAGCAGCTGCTCCCAGCACCTGTACAGGAGCCCCACAGTCCAGCTCTCTACACACAACCTCTGCATCCTGCTGGTCAAAGACAGCATCACACACTGAAACCCACGTCCAATCATGAGGCACTTCTACTCTGCCAGAACAGTGAGATCCTCCAACCAGCCTGACTCCTTAAATTAAAAATTCACAAATATTATTATATTTGATTATATGATTATATTTTCTAATTTTTGTCCTAGTATTACTTTATAAAGCTAAACCAGACTCCTTTCATCAATTGTCAGCAGGTTTTTTTGTGTGTGTGTGTGTGTGTGTGTGTATATATAAAATTCACATAAAATTCTTGCAATTTTTTTGCACATAAGAGTGAATATGTTTTCATTTAATGAATATCAGAAATAAAAATTGTGAACAAAATGCACCCAGCATATCATTAAAATGCATTTTGTCTGTGAAATGATCAATCTTTGAATAAGATACTATGTATTTTTGATTCGCAAAAGGAATCGTCTGGAACAAAAAATGCATGTTGTCCAAAAAAATGCTTTTTGTGTGTTCGACATCATCATTCAGCATGTCACATAATACTTATAATACATAATACTTCACTCCTCACAGGTACCTGACATAGCAATGAATGTGGGGCAAAAATCTCTATATCCATTCTGGAATTTTGTGGACGAAAAGATTAGTAATTATGAAATAAGTCTACATGATCTTACCAGAGCAGATGACTCCAGCATCTTCAGTATGATTAGCTTCTATTCCCCATCCACTGAATCTACAGTTTGTCAATGTAAACTCTGATCCAGTACACTGTAAATTAGAAATCCAGACTTTTCCTGATCCTTCACCAAAGTGAGCACCCTTTGGTGCAGTTAAAGCCTCTCCACAGCCAAGTTCTTTACACACCACTGCAGCATCAAGCAAATCCCAGCCAACATCACGCACTGTTTCCCCACTGACCATCATGAAGAACCTCCACTCTTCCAGCACAGCGACTGTGACCACCTACTAATCTCACTCTTTCTGAAGGTAAAAGAACACAAGAAAGATCAATTTGTTTTATTTATTTTTTTACAATATTACTCAAAAATTTTGTTAATACTCATAGTTCATATGTTGTTTACCTACCAGCACATACAATGCGCACATCATTCTCATCGGAAACAAATTTGTGAAGGTGATGCAATAAACTTACTTGCACACTGTCTCTGGTAAGGAGATGGTGAGGTAAAACATGTCAGACGACTCTGAGGCAACTCATGAGTTTCCTCCTCTGAGATTATAACATGATAAAAAAAGAAAAGTTAACAGAATATTAGGGTGATACATCTGACATCTCAGTGAAAACCAATTGTCAGTGTGAAAACTGCTAAATATTTTACCGTCACAAATAATTTTACTCTTCCAATAAGCTCACTTTAATTCTCAGAAACATTTAAGTTTACTTACCCTATTAGATATAAAAATGTATGTACAGACGGGTGATTTTATAAGTGCAGGTGAAACAAAAAATAATGACTATGGACAACAAATGTACCTTCAATTATAGAATCACCCAGAAAATTATTATTGAGACCATATTAAATTATTTATTAAATTATTCATCCAACCTGAGCAGGTGATTTTGGCCACTTCATCTTCACCACAGTCATTCTGTCCCCACGGTGAAGATGGACACTGCCACAGATATGAATCATGTGGTCGACATGTAACTTTATCCAGCCAGTTAGGAGCTGATTTCACTCTTGCTGTAGAAGCAGACAAAACACCAGATCTTCCACAGTTCAGCTCTTGACAGATCAGACTCGCTGTGTCTCTGTCCATCTGGTTCCAGCACACATTACCCAAGGATCCATTGTAGAAAACCTCCAGATTCCCTTCACAACCCTCAGTTAACCTGATCTCTTTAAACTCTGGAGAGAAAGGATGTGCATTTAAACAATTAAATGTTGTTATTAAAAAGTAATAAAGCTAAAATATGTACCAAAACAGTGATTTAAATATGAAGCTTATGCATGCTGCAAGCACTGACTGCATAAAAACATATAACCAAAACATGTAAAAAATAGCTCCATGATTTGTTATTAAAATACAGAGAAATTCTATATTAATAATACAGTAATATCATTGCAACCATATGACTCTTTTATATTCTGGAGTGAACAATTTATTTCTTATGACGACAGTATATATTTAAAATGATAAAGTAATTTACTCTCAAATCAATATTTTATATAATATAATATGATATGATATGATATGATATGATATAAATCAAAACCCCTTCAGACCCCTTTCGTTCCTGATCAGCATGGAGTTTGATGATTACATGGTATATTTTCTGAAAAAAAAAAAAAAACTATATACAACTACATCCAAAGTGCGCATACACACAGTAGTCAACACACACCCGGAGCAGTGGGCAGCCATTTATGCTGCGGCACCCAGGGATTAGTTAGGGGTTCAGTGCCTTGCTCAAGGGCACCTAAGTCGTGGTATTGCCAGCCCGAGACTCGAACCCACAAACCTAGGGTTAGGAGTCAAACTTAGGCCACAACTTCCCACTTCGCACATTTCCTCTAGTGTACTGTTTACCTGAGCACATGACTCCTACATCCTCCAAGTGTTGACAGTCATGTTTTCCCCAGCTTGGAGAAGAGCAGCTCCACAGGGACGTCTCATTCCCCTCACACTCCACCTCATCCAGCCATATGTGTCCAGAACCAGGACCAAACCAGGCTGGTACCTGCTGGTTACTGAGGGCCACTCCACACTGCAGCTGTCTGCACACCACATGAGCATCTTTAATATCCCAGGAATCATCACACACTGTCCCCCATGAGCCGTTGTGAAAAACCTCAATCCTCCCTGCACAGTCTCCCCCAGAACCCACCAGCCTGATGGACCCCCGACCTGATATTCAGAGACAGAAAAACACATTATTGATAACGAACAATTGAAGAATCTGCCCAGATGTTGTTCTTCTCACCGATGCAGGTGATTGACAGATGTTGTGTGGAGCTGCAGTTAAGAGTTTGTGGAGAGCTGCAGTTCCCCAGATGAGCTTCACTCCCAGAGCACTGGAAGCCAGTCACACACTCATGACTGTGTTCAGGACTGGATGAAGAGGAGCTGGAGAAGTTCAGCACAGAGCCACAGCCCAGCTGTCTGCAGACCACAGACGATTCAGAGAGACTCCAGGAGTCCAGCAGAACTCTCCTCCAGACCTGATGGATGAAAACTTCCACCTCCCCCTCACACTGTCTCTCTCCAGACAACCGCACCAGACCGTCATGAAGAGCCAGAGAGGAATCTGAGTGAAAGATCTGACATTTTAATACAATACTGCAAATGTGTTAAATACCACAGAGAAACATTTATGTAATAAATATGTTTATATCAATTTTACTTGATGTAATACATAAGTAAATTAAAAACTTAAATGACACAAGCATTAATCTTCAGTCTTAAATATATAGGGAATACATACAGTATTTTGTATAAGATTAAGTCTTCCAGTAGCATAATGTCAGTCAATCTTACAGTAATATAGACTCACTAGAGCAGATGACTCCAACATCTCGTCTATGAGAACATTCAGCTCGACTCCATGAAGAGATGGAACATTCTGAGAGTTTTGTTTCATTCCCGTCACAATCAAACACATCAGCCCAGATTTCACCACTTCCCTCTCCAAACCAGTCTGATTCCACAACAGACACAGCAATCCCACAATTCAGCTGTCTACAGAGGACACTGGCAGCTCTCATATCCCAGCATGCATCACACACTGTGCCCCATTTACTGAAGTACTGACGTTCAACTCGACCAGAACAAGAGTCTGAACCGTTTACCAGCCTGAGATCTGTGTAACCTGGAGAAACAACACAGAGTTTACTGAGATTCTAAGAGAACAGAGATCATCTCAGTAATTTTTATGATCTTAGTTCTGTTTATTACAGTCACTCAGAGCTTATAATGATGGTACTACTCAAAAAATTAAATTTCAGTAAATGTAACAATTGGATTTGTTAAATAAATAGGTTAAACATTTTACCAGAACATATCAGTCTGACATAATTTATTGTAAAAGCTCAAATAATTTATAAAATGTAATTCTTAATTAATGAGTGTTACCAGATCTTATTTTCTAGATATTACACAGGCCTCTATTCACTTACAAGTGATTTGAGTCCCTCATAGATAAACGGCTCATTTAAACACACATTTAAATTAAACTCTTTACTGTCTATTTGTGTACTCACCAGATTTGGTTAGCGTGATTATAGTGAAGAGTAATACAAGTTTCAGACATCCCTCCATCATCTTCTGCTCGTCTCACGTCTGTTTGACTGTCAGCACAAGTTTCTCCTCTGCTCCCTCAAACACACTGAAGAAACTGGCTCCTGTCAGCCCCCTAAAGAGAGAGAGAGAGACTCACAGCTGCCAATGACACTCACTGTTACCTTATTAGACACCACAGAGGAAATCATCAAACACAATCAGGGACAAATCAGAAAGCAGCATTTTTATTTTCTCCATATATATCAATAAAGTGTGAGCGCTGATGAGCGGGACTCCTCCTCCAGCGTGAAGAGACACTTCACTGAGGACAGACTCGTGTCAGTCAGAAGTCAGTGTGGAGATAAAGTCACACTAAACTTAAAGCAGATTGATACAGAAACACTGCAGCTTATATTCAGCATCAAAACCTGAACCTGAACACAGCAGACACAAGCACTGATGACTGACTGCTCACTTACTGAAACTTTAATTTAAAGTGATTTTTGCTATAAATTAATAAATTAGAATAAACTGAACATTTTAAAGTTATTTTTATAAGCAAAAGTGCATAATATTAGGTGGATTTTACTTCACCATTATGATGCTCTAATCAAGAATAAAATAAACAGTATGTTAATATATTATCAAATGAACTGGACTGATTGTGTACAACAGCAGAAGACTATTCAGACAAGATCTGTAAATAAACATTGTTTTCTCTTCTAAAGATGTTAATTTGGCATCATATTAAACTTAAGAAAATGTTATGTGCTTATCACTGTAATGTGTAATTCTTCCAGAAGATGGCAGCAAAACACTTCTTATTATAAAGAGCAGCAGACAAGAGTCTTGTCCTTGTGTCACCACATGAGTGAGCGTCTCACTTTTTCCAGACAGAATATATACATGTATATGACAAACATTATACATGATATAAACATTATACATTAAATAAACTTTCACACTAGAGGGGCTTTATACAAATACACATTTATATAAAAATATTAAAGCGTTTTCAAACTTTCAAGCTTTGTTTAACAGAAAATCGTATAGTATCAATAAAGGTTTTTTTTTGTTTTGTTTTTGGATGAGAACTTACATTTATGAATATGAAATTTTGCCTTTAAAAGAAATAAGATTTATCATGTAAATGTTACGGTTTTTTTTACTGTTCTCCAGTATACCAATAATACATATTTCCATGACAAAACAAAATGATTATCAGTATTTCGCCAAAATAGTTTTACAAAAGGGCAATGCCAAAACAAATGTATCACAGTCTCAGGGCAACTGACACAAAAGGAGCAACTAAAGTCAATATCAGATTTACATTTTACCGAATAATATTATAATATTGTAAAATCCTGTGTATAATTTTGAATGATACTTCCTTAACCTTGTTTGTGATTTAAACCTTTTTCCAAAACAATATTGTCTGTTAGTTTATTCCAATATGAATAAAGATAAGGCAAATGCACAATATCTAATTGAAACAAAGCTCTTATGGAACTGTTGTGTGATTTAAGAGGAAAAAATATGTTATATAAGAACTTATTATATTAGGCAGAGACCACTGTTGGATGTTAATTCTTGTCTGATGTCTAAATAACATACAAACTTCAGGAGAATTGGCACCAAAAACTTCAGCATAGTCCCTGCATGGTGTAACAGGATTTTTATAATGTGCACAAACCGCTGCACATTCATGTAATTTCCGAATTCCACAGACACAAGTTGACAGACATTTGGTTGTGAATAGTAAAATACATTTATCAAGTTAATGAATGATTGGGCATGCATTTACGGAAGTCCTAAGAGGTCATGCATTATAATTTTTTTCCTTCTAGTTTTCTCGTTATAACGACTTAATTTTCTCTAAGAAGTTACAAAACTGCGCCAGCAGGTGGCACTATAGACCTGAATATAACTGATGGGGTGTTGAATGGCATAAGGGACTTGAAGGGCTCGCCGACAGCCGAGCCGCCCCCACGAAATCCCAAGAATAATCTTCGATACTTCGCTCTCCCTGGCGGACATCGAGGAATCTCCCTGCTGGACCCATACTTGCTGGTTGCATTCTGTCACGGCGCGGTAGAGACGGCGGCGTGGAAGAAACAGGGTCTGGGTCCAAATGCAGGGAAATATCACTTTATTATAAATGAGGAAAAAAAGACCAACATGGCAAAAAAAAAAACAGAAACAAATGACGGTGACAAGCCAAAACACAAGTATCAGGAACCACAGCATATACAAATGACGATTAATGCAACCAGACAGAGTGGTGTGTGAGACAAAACTATATACACGTGAACAAATGGGAAACAGCTGTGTGAGTGAGTATGTGAATAGGTGTACAGAGTGAACCAGGTGTGTAGAGTGAATGTGTGATTGGGTGAAGGTGATGAGTCCGGAGAATGGAAGTGGTGCCCTCTGGTGGTGAGAGGGAGGACCACCGGGTCCGGACTCATGACAAATCTGATGTATATGTAAAGTGCATAGGCTAATTTAATTCAGTTTTGTTCTATATTGTAATCGTTTTTTTTTTCTGCACACACACACATACACTGCACATGAACGCTCTTTTCAAACAGAAGCTTGTAACGCACATGATATATCTGTCACAGCATATAATGACTACTAAAAAATACAAATTATAAAAGTTTAATAAAATTATTAAAGTGAGTTTAATTTTCCATGTATTATGATTAATAAGCCTGTCACATTTAAAAAATAGAGCATCAAAGCAGCTTTACAGTATTAAATAGGAAAACAGTGTGTAATAATGCAAAGGGACAACAGTAAACACTCAGTTTTCAGTTAAAGTCAGTTCATCATTGATTCAGTGATGTATCATCCAGCTGTGCAATCAAGTCGATGACATAGCTTGATATTAAGGGTTCCCCAACTAAGCAAGCCAGAGGCGACAGCGGCAAGGAACCAAAACTCCATCGGTGACAGAATGAAGAAAAAACCTTGTGAGAATCCAGTCTCAGTCGGGGTGCCAGTTCTCCTCTGAACAGACAAAACCAGCAGTTCAATTCCAGACTGCAGCAAAGTCAAAATGTGCAGAAAAATAATCTGTTTCCTGTGGTCATCTGAGGGAAGGTCTTTACAGGGGATCTGTATCTGGGGCTCTAGCTGTCCTGGTCTCTGCTGTCTCTCAGGGCTGTAGAGGTCCTTTCTAGGTGCTGATCCACCATCTGGTCTGGATACGTACTGGATCCGAGTGACTGCAGTGACCCTCTGATCTGGATATGTACTGGATCCGGGTCACTACGGTGACCTGGGAATAAGAGAGAAACAGACTAATTAGTGTAGATCCATCATGAGAACAAGTACATGGGGTGTTATTAATTACCATGTCTATTTTTTCACTGTGTCACACATGTAACCTGCCAGAATTCAAATGGAATCACAATTACTTTAGCATCTGAATTTCCAATGTCTCACATGGAAACCTGTCAATCCGTGTCAGGGGTGGGACCATACTATGGGGCGTGTTTGTATTGGGAGGTGACTTCACTCAAAGACAATTGTGCCAAACGCTTTGAACCACAGAGGTAAAGGCACTACTAAAAGCAGCTGCCACTCCGAGAGATGCGTGTTAAAGAACTGACAGTGAAACCTGGGTCTCCCTATGTTCTTGGCACCTTACACAATAAATAATTCTGTTATTTTTACCCCAAATGCAGGTACTATATTCACCATTAACCAAATGCTTTTCTCCTGAGGAATAAAATATAGGATAAGATGCAAGAGCATAACTGAAATGTTGTTTTGCTGACGTGCATTAGTGAGTGCAAACAGTGAGAGATTTGGGGTAAAAACTAAAAAATACTTCCCAATACAAACAAGCCCTAGGTATAGTCCCACCCAGAGCCATATAGAGTGAGAGTTGCGACAACTCCATTGACTCCAATGGAACGCTTTTTTTACAGCAATGGCGGCTCGTGGAGCCTCTAAATAGTTCCCGGAAGTAGCAGCAAACCGATGGCGCGCCGTAGAGATGCAGCAGAACAAACCGTTTGCGACGCACTTTTAAAAGGTAAGACGTTTAAATAATAAGATTGAATATTATCAGTACATCTTAATAACAATAAATTGCAAATTAAAACCTTCTAGTAGATTATCACTCATTAAATGAGTAGATTTAAGGGATGTTATCAGATAACTAACAGATTAGGCTAGGATTGGAGCTGAATAAAGTTAGTAACGAACACCCTGTGAAATCTGTTCTCTTAATTCAGTTTCAGCCATCGTGTTTGGAATTAGAAAAAAAAGGAGTCTAAACATATTTTTTTGCAGGGTGGGGAAAGTTAGCTAACGTTACATAGCCTATTACGTTAGTTCAATATAACGTGTGACATCGGTGAGTGGAAGTGGTAAAAATGAGGTTATAACGTTTGTTCCGTATTACACGTATTAAATTCCTTAATAATAAAATGCACCCTATTGATATACATTTAGACTGAATTGAGTTTGCAAAAACATGGGTGGAGTGTTTTTAGTCATTGTGATTCATTGACTATTACCTGTCTATATTATATAATAAAACTGTATTATATACTTAAACTTGTTAGTGTATAAAAGTAACATACTGTAACATTCTGTGGGTGCTAGTGGGTGGAGGATTAGTGGTGCCAGTGGACTGTTCTGTGATGGAGCATCAGTGAGGATGCAGGTCAGGAGAGCTGAGGGGACCTTTTTTTTTTTTTTTGTTGATAGCTGCATTTTCATTCTTTATTTTTCTTAGTGCTGCCTTTGCATTGTTTGATTTTTTTTTCTTTTCTTCTCTTAAATTTTTTTAATAGACCCAGGTAACTGGCTGATGGTTCACTGGAATGCTGACTGCTGCTGGCTGACTGGGCAGTGTCACCTGTCCCTGTCTCTCCTCTCTAGCCATGTCCTTTTTCTTCACTGTCACTTTACCTTCTCTGAGTGTCCTCGTTCTTTTTTCCTCAACCTTTGAAACTGATTGAGGCAGAATACATGGTATTGCTAATTTTAAATATTGAAAATATCACATCACTTTACTTCAACTAGTACGAGTTTGTACTTATTATATATGAATCACCTGAAATAACATAGCTGTACTCCGCAGCCATTTCTTGTATGTTCACAGGTCTAGGGGTGCATCGTGGAGCAGGGCCCTCCTCTTTTTGACTACAGGACGATGTACAAAGA
Organism: Carassius auratus; assembly: GCF_003368295.1. Lineage (NCBI taxonomy): Eukaryota > Metazoa > Chordata > Actinopteri > Cypriniformes > Cyprinidae > Carassius > Carassius auratus. The sequence continues at coordinate 405,905 of NW_020528487.1, forward strand.
TTGTGGGAATAGCATCTGGTCTCAGCCTACTCTTGAATTTTTTGGTTATGACCAATTGCTTTGCCTCAATGTGCCTTGCAGAGTGACTTGAGTTTAGTTTTTGCCTACCCACATACAGTACATACACATGGTGGTTAAATGCACAGTTATAGGTAACCCTGATGACTCCCTGCAAATGTCTCACTATTGAGTCTCCGCTCCCTGGGTTTTGCAAGGCTTTGCTTGTTCCTTATTTCCAGTAAATAATTTTCCATGTAAAAAGTGCAAATAAATTTAAGTATAATTACCTCACAAATTTTAGTTGTTGTAATTTTTATTTATATTTAGATTGCTCCTGCTGACTTGAGCCAACCATTATTTTCTCCTCTCTATGTCAGTGGGGAAGCCATACATTCGCACACCTTTCTCTGACCGAGTGGAGCATCCCCATGCAGCACAGCAAACCATGTTGGAGACTATGCAAGAGCAACATGAAAGAAAGGACGCATACAAAATGCTTGGCATGCTATTATATTTATTAGAAATGTATTCATGAATTGCTGTAAATAGTTAATTGCATTTATTTGAATAAAAATACAAATAAAAAGTAATCTCGTAATATATAATTACAATTACATCATTACTTTTGAATGGCAGTGTACATGTTTATATATGAGTATGCTTAAGTTGTTTTAAACCCGAATATATTGTGTATACGAATAAGTATTGTAAGAATTATACATTAGATAAAGAATATCTATAATACACAATTATATTACTATATGTAATTGTATGAATTGTAAACAATAAGCTTCATTTTACATTTACTTAACATGCTAATTACTGCTGCTTATAGTTAATTGACCCCTTGTGCGGTGCGAGCTGAAAATCATCTGTCACCAGCCTGTCTGTACTATCTGGAAGTCATAAAGTCATCAATATGACATTAGTTAACATGAGATCAGTGAAAAAAAGAATAATGTGTAACATAAAAAGGCAACAGCAACCCGTGTTTTTACAACTTAACGTTAGCCTGAAATGAGTTTTTAAAATAACGGCAAATAACGGTAACTAATCCTCAGAAATGACCTGATTTTATATTTTAAAAACATCGTTGTAAGTACATAATCATGCTACATACATATGTCGGTGTGTTTTGTATAAATATATAGAATAAAATGCATTTATTGACTCCTAATTACCAGAAATCGCAGTTCTGTCACTCTTCTCTATCAGTTTGAATGGCCGCAAACGAACTTCCTGGAACTATTTGAAGTCTACATGAATCACGTGACAACCAGACATTTTTAACTTCCGTTGTCGCAACTCTCTCTCTATATGGCTCTGGTCCCACCCCAACACGAACTGACAGGTTTCCATGCAAGGCATCTAAAATTCAAATGCTTTTCAATTGCAATTCCTTTTGAAAATTGTCCAGAATATCCTTACCTGTCCATTGATTATGATCAATGCCTGAGAGATCTGTTGGTATTTTTAAATCGCCATAACAATTCGATGGGTTTTGAGGATTCTGCTCGGTTAAGGAATTCCAGGTTTGTTCCAACCTATAAAATAAAGTAAACAAAATACAGATTGTTTTAATAACAGTGATTCAGTTCAAATAACTGTGTGAAGTTCATCATGAAATTGAGTTCATCGTAATTATGAGTTAAATTCACTTATGACAAGGTCTACAGAAGCCGAATATGATATAGTGAGATTGGTTGAATGGTGTGCGTTCAAACTGAGAAATCAATGGGATGTTCCAGTCAGTATATAATCACAGTTTTATATTAATATGCTGTCACTAGTATTGGCACATATATTTGTGCAGATCACACTGCATATGCACACACAGACATGACTATGACAAGTCACGCAGGTAACTTACTGGTCAACTCTGCAGCTTTAAAACAGTCCATATATAAACACTTGCAGGTGAACCAAAGTGATTAAGGACAATGATGTATTCGCTCATTATAAATTCTGCACATTCTGAACACAAAGTTTCAAAGTGCAGCTTTAACTATAGTGCGAAACAGTATATGTACAGACAATCAATTATGTATGTAAAATCTGTAAAATGTATAATAAACAGAGGAACATGAACTTACCGTTAAACGTCTCGATAAGACTACACTCGACGAGTTTTTCTCCCACAAATGTATCCATGTGCTTTTCTGACAAGAAAAAAATTATGACTGCCTAAAAACATTTATTTGCGTATGTATGTATATATAAAATACTTTATAAATCACACAAGCAGCCCTACGTCACTCACTGTGCTTGCACACTTTGAAATGTATCGAAGCCCTGGAACGGTTTATTTGAACCTGAAAATCGGTTCTTTTATATGGCCTGTATTTTGTGACAGATCGAAGGCTGAGAAGGAGAAGGAGCAGTCTACCCTTCCGTCGCCGTCATGAAGCGGTCTGACTCTGGAGCGCGCACTCACGTGAAAATGGAGTCAGTAGAGCGCCGACAGAAATTTTCAAAATAAAAGTCTCCAACCAGTGAACAGCAGCATCGACAAATATTGCTCAAAGAAAGCAGAAATAAATCAATAATGCAATAACACATAAACCCATAATACAATAAAAAATGATTTTAGTGGGAAAAATGTGTTACATTCAAACTGTATTCACTATATTTCGTTACACTATATTGGATCAGATAGAAGGATTACTCCTCTCTCTTTTGCTAACTGTTATGAGTTATAAGGCCACTGATTCACAAAAGTTTGCAACCTTTGATATCTGATGTCTGTGCATCATTATTGTGAATAGTGTTTCTTACTTCTTAAAGGCTTTTCAGTTAATCATGTTTAAATGTGTGTTCGTGTGTTAGTTAAAGCCCATTATGCTATATCAGATTGATTTGTTAAAGCAGGAGGCATCACATGAAAGGGCTTGAGAAGTCACACTGCCTGCATTTAAACCCTGGCAAACACACACTGCACAGACAAACACTGTCAATTCACTTTCTGCAGAGTTTATAGCCTTTCAGCCCTGAACTGTACAATTTCATAATCTGGACACTTAAAAAGTATGAATTTCATTGTATCAGATACAAACAAACCAAAAGACATCTTCAAAAAACAAAACTGAAGCTTTTTAGCCATTTAGTTACTTTTAATCAATTCACTTGTATGTTCCACAGAGAAATATTATACAACAGTTCCTCCTAGTGGCCATTTTACCTTACTGCATTTTTTCTTTGCCCGTTTTGATTTCATAAAGAACAATTTTTTAACAGTACTTTATGCCTTTATTTTGTGCATATATATACATTTATAATTTTGTATACATTCAACCAACCAAAAAAAACAAAAAACGTTTAAATTGTGGTGTGCAGGCATTGACTATAGTGTGCGGACCCTTGAATTGAGTTAATACAATTATTATTGTCTTGTTTAGGACATTTACTATTAGCTTGAGTCTGATTTCTTGATTTTTGTTCCACAGTCTGTACTCTTATCCTTTTAAGCATCTCTGAAAAGCTTGTTGTCTAGAGTAATCTATGGCATAACCAAAACATAATCTCACTTGTGACTGATGATAAACATCCATAATGAATAAAAAACAATGTCACTGTGCCCTGCAGGTATCGCAGCATTACCAAGCAGTTTTTCTGTAAGGCAGATGGTGTGGTGGTCATCTATGACATCATAATGGAGGACAGTTTCAGACCAGTCCGCCCCTGGCTGATCAGCATACAGGAGGCCGTAGGCGACCCTATACCTCCTTGGCAACAAATTGGACAAGGAGAATGAGAGAGAAGTGCAGGCAAAGGAGGCCGATATGATTTTTTCCCCCGTTCATAAAACACTTTGAAATGCAATTATTTATTGTGTTATATCAATGTTATATAAATGTGTTATATCAATATCCTTGCCAAGCCTATACTTAATTTGCTAACTCTTTTTTGACACAGTTGGCAGTAACTATGGCTGATGTTTGGTAATTGTTGAGAATGTTCATGTGAAGTATGATGAAGACACAAATTAATAAGTTCATAAAGTGTTAAAGTATACATTTACTTTACCTAGTGCTTGCAGTGTAGAAACTGTGGGTTACACAAGTTTGTATAGTTCAGTGTGTTGTAAACTGCAGGAAAGAAAAGTTATATGAGCAATGGGGTGCAGGCTTCTTGCTTTGAGTTCATGTTAGTTATTAAATCAAATGTAAGCTACATTTTAAAGATTCAAAAGTATTATTCAAAAGTATATTTTAGCAATGCTTGTCAAGAACACATTAGTTTACATATATTAATGCATATAGTATATTAGTAGAGCATTAAAAAAGACAAAATATATAAACAGTTCATCATACAGCAAAAGTTTGCAGCTGCACTTGCATGTGTTTATACTGAAATACCGATCTATTCCTTTGGTGACAGTAAAGGACTGAGATTGTAAACTTGATGACTACTGAATTGTTAAATGAATAATAGAACTGAATTAATGGAGTTCACTCAGCTAAACTGTAACACGATATTAACATTAAAATAAAATAAGAAAAAAAAAAAGAGCGCTCGATGAAGAGGATACTGACTACTACAAACAACCGAAACGAACCTCCAGCTCCACACTATCTCTGTCAGCAGTGAGAAGATGTAATGTTGTGTGCTGCTTTCACTCAAAAAAACGTTTTTTCAGTTTTGTTCACTTTACCTGAACAATTCATGTTGAATTAATGCCATTTTGGCTATTTTTCAGTTCAACATGATTGTGTCATGTTAAACTGACTTAAAACTGTCACTCGTTGGTTTAACATAAAGTTTTCATTTTGAAAGAACATGTTTCAATCAAGTACCTCAAAATAAGTTTTACACTTCCCATCATGCTTTGCACAGGACTGGATATGGGGAGAGAAAATGTTGATGCTGTTATTTTATGCAGTTTTTGGTAAAATGTGATAATAAGGAGACTTTTTCATGTCTAATGCTCTATTATGTGGGCATTTTAAAAGACTTTATATTGGTGTATTTTGTGCGAGTTACCATTGTGGCGAAGTGTGGAGCTTGTGGTTGGGTTGAGGACCTGCCAAGTTAGCTAATATTATAAAAATAGGGAAGTTGTGGCCCAATGGTTAGAGAGTCGGACTGGCAATTGAAAAGTTGTGAGTTTGAGTCTCGGGCCGGCAGGAATTGTGGGTTGGGGGAGTGCATGTACAGTTCTCTCTCCACCTTCAATATCACGACTGAGGTGCCCTTGAGCAAGGCATCGAACCCCCAACTGCTCCCCGGGCGCTGCAGCATAAATGGCTGCCCACTGCTCCGGGTGTGTGCACTTCGGATGGTAGAATGCAGAGCACAAATTCTGAGTATGGGTCACCATACTTGGCTGAATGTCATGTCACTTTCTCACTTTCACTTTTTCATTATAATGTTGGCAATTTTATCTAGTAGGCAGGACAAAAATGTATATTGTTGACATGGCTTTGTTAGATATATTAGACATGACACAATTAAATGTAGTTAACAGGGCATTATTTTTTAGAGTTGGCATGGCAAAATTAGACCTAATTAACCTGAAAAGATTTTCTCTATTAGGGATGGCAAAACTTTATCTAGTAGGAATAACACATATTTTTTTAGAAGTCTTGACTAAATTAATTCAAGTTTATACAACAAGATTACAACAAATCATATCAAACAAATTAGATCTTGTTGGAACAATGTAATTAAATTTCCTGGAAAACCTTTCCTTAATTTAATTAAGTTCGTTCAACAATTTTTTTTTTTTTTTTGAGTGTTGTATGACTCGGTACTGCAGGGAAGGACAATCTCCGACCAAACGAATATTAAAAGAATCATAAATTAGCAGGACATTACCATGTTTTCATGTATGACTGAAGCATTTGTGTAGATGAAATTACTGTGACGTCAGACAAAAGTCAACTATACTTGTTTTATATTGATGGAGAAAACATGATCTGCGCTGGGTTCTAATGTTCTATTTATTATTAAGTCATATGTTGTAAAAGTTATTATAAAGTGATTCATGTGGATTATAGTGAACCTATTTTAAATGTCTTACAGGTTGTTGAACTACACAGAACTCAACACTTATACAGTCTGATAAATGATGCATATAAAAGTAAAATGCAGACAAGCAATATGCATATTTATTTAATGGTTAAAAACACACTTTATAACATGTTACAAAAATGGATGGGGAGGGGGGGGATATAAAAACCGGAGTTTTAACATATCAATAACAATATCACTCTGACTTTGTTCAGATTTGTTGAACCGATGCAGTGGATGATCACTGAGCTGAATGCCCCACTTCTTTGTTCGACTCTTCCTCCTGCTCCACATCATCATAATCTGTTATTAAGTACAAATCAGGTCAAATGTTGTTATTGGATGCATATTTTAAAAGTCTTAACTGGAAAATATTAACTAAATCAAAATTATATTTAATGTTAATATAATGAGAACAAAAGGGTTATAATAACTTACCCAACAGGTTTTTCACATCTTCACTGACACTCATCACATCATCATACTCCTCCTGAACTCTCTCTGACCAAGAATGACAGAAAAACATGTCATATCAGTTTAAAAATTACTTTATCATTTGAAGGATCCATTTTCCCTTGAGTGACTTTTAAACATGTCTGAGGCCTAGTCCACAATAAACTGGTATTTTTATAAACAGGAGTTTTTCCTCATGAAAATGCAAAAACACAGTCAAGAGATTAGAAAAAGTTGCCAAACCATCAGATGGCTATATAACCCTGACAATAAAGCCCTGTTGACCAATTAGAAGCCACAACAACACTGCAATCAGAGTTTCTGAAAATCTTTACACTGGCAGGAATTTTTAAAAAGGTTCGTGTTCAGTGACCTGATACTGTGTGTGTGTGTGTGTGTGTGTACGAACAACCAAACCACACAGAAACAGCTGTAGTTTTGAAAATACCCATGTTCCTGTGGACAGGGCCTGATACTTGTTACATGTTTCCTGTGTGTTTTCTGTCCTTGTCTGTTGTGTGCCTTGTTTGTCTTTATTGTTAACCTCATTAGTTGTCATAGCCACTCATTTGACTACACCCATCTGCTTGTTTTTTGCTATAGTAGTTCTCCAGTGTATCCACCTTATTTTTCTTGTGTGCTTTTGTAAATGTTATGTGTCAGGCTTCTGTTCTCATCTGCTTCTAGCTATTTTTAGCAGTACAAAACAGCTTGTTTGCTGCTTGATATTGCAAACTAGAGTGTCTTACCTTATTATTAATGTATTTAATAATGTATAATCTTAATTTTTAACACACTGGTTTGTAGTGCATTAAATTTTACGGTTTACTGCTTATTGTTATTTTTCTCGTTATTTCCCTACAGCAGCTAATGAACCAGAAGTCTCACATTAACAGAAAACGACTTCTGTGTTGAAAAATAAAATGGATAAATGTTCCTTGTGTTTTGTCAGCTGTTGAATGTATTGGTGCTTGTTTTGCCTGTGATTCTCTTCCGTGTGTTACTTCTATTAAACTCCTGCAGTTCAATCCTGATCTCAGCCAGCTTTCTCCAGCACATAACAATACTCATGTAAATATGTGAAGGGTGATTTAAAAAATGTATTTCTGTGCATCTCACCTGTTAAACCTTGAGAACTCAGTCTATTAATGATGACATCATCATAATTCTCTGGGGTGTTCACTACAAATTCAAATATAAGTCAATTTAAGTGTAAACCAAAAACACATTAAGTAGTTAAGTAAATTAAGTAATTTAAAATATTATCTGTAATGATCTTGATTGTAGAGTGATATTATTTTTAAAAAATTATCAAGTAAAACACCTTTTTTGATATCAGAGTTGTGTTCGCTCGTCATGACATCATCATAGCTCTCAGGTGTGTCTTCTACAAATTCACACATTCATCACAGACACACACATTCATTACATTTAGAACTGTTTTAAATATACTGTAATATTTTGATTTAAAAGTATTGTATATGCTGTTGTAGAATAAGAGAGTGACACCTGTCTCACGATCTGGTTTCAGTCCATCAGTGATGACATCATCATAGTATCCCGGTATTATTTCCTTCATCTCTTCTGCATCAACACACAATATATTTGGATATAAAAGCCATGATATGTTGTTGCTGCATATCATAAAACTGAAAATGTATTATATGTCATCTGGTAATGAATCATGTGATCAATTTAAAAGGTCACTGACCTTTTAGGCCACTGCCATTAGTGACATCATCATAATATTCAGTATTGAACTCTTTTGCTAAAAAAGGAGAACAGAACGTTAATATACAAGTAAACAGCAGGATTTGAATAGTATTGAGTCATTTATCAAATATAAAATGGAATTACTAGTTACAGTTGTTCATTATAAAATTATTATTATTATTATTATTTGTAAAATGTGGAATGATTATGCGCTTAAGCTCTCTAACCTGAGAGAAGCTCAGCATCTTCATACCCAGAATGCAGTTCTTCAGAGATGAGACTCCCTGTTAAAGAAGAGCAGAACAGAAACATGTTCATCATTAAAAACAGAATGAATCCTCTTTCCTTTCGATTATAAAACACTGTGTTAGTGAAAACACAACAAATTACTTTATTATTTAACGTAATAAAGAAATAAATCCCATGGTGTTTAGGCCTATTAGCAAACATATGAACCCACTTCTTACTTCCAGAAATATACACAGGAAGAGACAAACACACACACACACCTGCATCTACTGTACATGTACAAACATATAAGTCCCTGTTTATGACCCTCTAAAAATACACACAGGAAGAGACACTGACTGGCACACTCACTCACACATACACACTCCCTCTCTCTCTCTCTCTCTCTCTCTCTCTCTCTCTCTCTCACACACACACACAAAACATGCACCTGCAGCTCTGTGCTTTCTGTCAGGAATTCTGTGGTTTGAAGCAGGAGGTTTAACAGGACTAATAATAGATGAACATCAACTGTCTGACAGACTCTTATTAATGGTATTAAATGAGATTGATGGGTCATGTCTCACCCCTCTGAGTGAAGTGATTGTGTCTGTGCTGAATCTCCTCATAAACGGCCTCAGACATCCTCCTGTGTCTCCTCTTAGAGAGAGCTGTGAGTGTAGACAGACAAACCTGCTGTCAGTTCACAACACATGACTGATCACACACTGAATAAGACACAATATGACAGTCTCTGGATCTCTCCTACCTCTCCTCATCACTCTGTTCTGCTGAATCACTATAAGCAGTGGCACTAAGAGCAGTAAGAGTACAACTCCCAGAACAATCACAAGCACTGGGAGAGACACTGGGGGAGACTCTGGTGGAGGAGTTTGTGGAGGAGAGACTGATGTTGAGCGCACTGGAGGAGAAACTGATGATGTTGTGGCAGGAGTAGTGGAGACTGACACATCTGGTAAAACAGACACAAATACATTCAAATTATGAATACATAAAATTATCTAAAATTGAACATTATTCCTCAGTGTTTGTTGTGACCTGCACAAGTGAGTCCAGCGTGCTCTTTGCGGGAGCAGTCAGTGTTGTTTATCAGGGAGAGAGGACAGTCCCACAGGTGAATCTCATTCCCTCTGCACTCGACTCTATTCAGCCACACAACACCTTTACCAGCACCAAATGTTGAATTCCCATCAGCACTCAGTGGTGCTCCACAACCCAGCTGCCTGCAGACCACCTGAGCATCGCTGATGTCCCACTGATCATCACAGACTGAGCCCCACACAGCGTTATGATACACCTCCAGCCTCCCAGAGCACCGGCCGTCCCCTCCACTCAGTCTGAGAGGAACATGATCTAAAACACACACATCAGCACTGACCAGCTTCAGCACAACATTTACAACAAAGTTTAAAGTTGTGATAATAATAAAATAATCATAATAAACTTACTTGAACACTGTCTCTTGTATGGAGATGGTGAGGTAGAACATGTCAGAAAACTCTGAGGTGACTCACTAATCTGATCCTCTGAGATTAAAATATGTTAATTTCATTTACCACTGAATAGAACAATAATATTAAATTATATAAAAAATAAAATAAATAAAATAAACAAACAAAACATGACAATTTCAAACCATCTTAAAGCAGTTAAATATCATCTTACCTGAGCAGGTGATTTTGGCCACTTCATTATCACAGTCATTCTTTCCCCAGGGTGAAGATGGACACTGCCATAAAGTGGAGTCATGTCGTCGACATTTAAGATTATCAAGCCAGTTACGAGGCTTCAGTCCCTCTGAATAACTGGGTTCACTGCCAGATTTTCCACAGTTCAGCTCTTGACAGATCAGACTCGCTGTGTCTCTGTCCATCTGGTTGTAACACACATTACCCCAGGATCCATTGTAGAAAACCTCCAGATTCCCTTCACAGCCCTCAGTTAACCTGATCTCTTTGAACTCTAGATTGAAAGGGATGTGCATTAAAATAACTGCAATTCAGGTATTGCTTAATTTGAAATAAATAATCAAAATAACTGGTTAATTCAAGGCTGATTCATGCTGATTCATCTAAAATATTATGGTATCCTAATGTTAATGACATGATATGCTATCAGCATTTGCAACATGCATTAGCCTTTTGTTGGGGGAAAAATTACATTTCTGGAGAGCATTTCCTCTAGTGTACTGTTTACCTGAGCACACGACTCCTACATACTTATTGTGTTGACAGTCATGTTTTCCCCAGCCTGGAGAAGAGCAGCTCCACAGAGACGTCTCATTCCCCTCACACTCCACCTCATCCAGCCATATGTGTCCAGAACCAGGACCAAACCAGGCTGGTACCTGCTGGTTACTGAGGGCCACTCCACACTGCAACTGTCTGCACACCACATGAGCATCTTTAATATCCCAGGAGTCATCACACACTGTCCCCCATGAGCCGCTGTGAAAAACCTCCAGCCTCCCTGCACAGTCTCCCCCAGAACCCACCAGCCTGATGGACCCCCGACCTGTTATTCAGAGAAGGAAAATCACATTATTGATCACAAACAACTGAAGAATCTGCCCAGATGTTCTTCTTCTCACCGATGCAGGTGATTGACAGCTGTTGTGTGGAGCGGCAGTTGAGAGTTCGTGGAGATCTGCAGTTCCCCAGATGAGCTTCACTCCCAGAGCACTGGAAGCCCGTCACACACTCATGACTGTGTTCAGGACTGGATGAAGAGGAGCTGTAGAAGTTCAGCACAGAGCCACAGCCCAGCTGTCTGCAGACCACAGAGGATTCAGAGAGACTCCAGGAGTCCAGCAGAACTCTCCTCCAGACCTGATGGATGAAAACTTCCACCTCCCCCTCACACTGTCTCTCTCCAGACAACCGCACCAGACCATCATGAAGAGCCAGAGAGGAATCTGAGTGAAAGATCGGACATTTTACTAAAATACTGCAAATGTGTTAAAGACCACAGAGGAACATTTATTTAATAAATATGATTTATATATTTATTAAATGTTTTATAATTAATTTAAAAACCTAAATCACACAAGCATTAATCTAAAGTCTAAAAAAGTACATGTATAGGGAACAATTACTGTATATTGTATAAGGTTAAGTCGATCAGAAACATAATATTAGTAAATCTCACAGTTAATGTACTCACTAGAGCAGATGACTCCAACATCTCGACTATGAGAACATTCAGCTCGACTCCATGAAGAGATGGAACATTCTGAGAGTTTTGTTTCATTCCCGTCACAATCAAACACATCAGCCCAGATTTCACCACTTCCCTCTCCAAACCAGTCTGATCCCACAACAGACACAGCAATCCCACAATTCAGCTGTCTACAGAGGACACTGGCAGCTCTCATATCCCAGCATGCATCACACACTGTGCCCCATTCATTGAGGAACTGACGTTCAACTCGACCAGAACATATGTCAGGACCATTGACCAGTCTGAGATCATTGTGACCTGCAGGAAATTAAAACGTATTTAAACAAGACATAACAGGATAGTTTAGAGGGAAGAACTAACTGTTTATTTTTATTGCTGTTGTTGTATTACCATTCATAATGCATAACATGCTCATTAGAAATGTTGAACAATTGGATTTTAGTATGTTTAGCGATTAAAATGTTGTAGTTTTATTAACTGACAGGATAAACAGTGACATTTTACCAGAACATATTAGTCCCACGTTGTTGTCTTGAGAGCACTTTATATCATTTGAAGTTGGACACAATCGAATGAGTGATTCATTTCCTCTGCACTGAATCTCTTGTGTCCACATCTGAGCATCTCCTTTGCCAAAAGCAGCTGCTCCCAGCACCTGTACAGGAGCCCCACAGTCCAGCTCTCTACACACAACCTCTGCATCCTTCTGGTCAAAGGCAGCGTCACACACTGTGTACCATGTGTTCCCATAAAGCACCTCTAACCTCCCGGAGCACAGGTGAGGTCCATCAGCAAGTCTTGTAAATCGTCCATAGTTTATGGTTTCTACATATTTGCATAATACATAAAACCAATTAAATTAGAGCCATGGTGAGTGAAACTGTCTCACAGTGAATGTTACAAACAAACAACAACTGTGAGTGATTAAGTCTATCCTTCGATTGAATATTGTAAATAAAAACCTGGGTCATTTCAGCATCAATCTAACCCTAAATTCATTGTTTATAACTAGCTCAGAGACAAACTGTATAAAATGATTGTACATTGCATATGTTGTGTTAAGAGAAGAAAGGTCGATAAGCTATTAAACAATGAGATGCATGAAATCACTTACCTGAACATCTGACTCCAGCATCATAATCATGTCCGTTACAGCCCCGTCTACTTGATTCACAGTCCTTCAGTGCAGACTCTGATCCTTTACACTGCACTTCATTCATCCAGATTTTTCCTGATCCAGGTCCAAAGTAAGAAAATCTTGGTGCTTGTAAAGCCTCTCCACAGCTCATCTCTCTACACACCACTGCAGCATCAGTCAGATCCCAGTAATAATGACACACTGTTCCCCACTGACCATCATGAAGAACCTCCACTCGTCCAGCACAGCGACTGTCACCATTCACCAGCCTCACATTCACACTGTCTGTACATGAGGGATACGTCATAAAATAAGCATACAACAATAAAATATTAACCATATAGAAGTTATAAGAATAACATGTAATTGCATAATCACATGTAAATCAATACAATATAGAATGTTTGAAAATATAAATTGAATTTCATCTGTCGCTGAGTGTACTTACTAGCAGTGATGAGTGTAACCAGTGAAGACAATAAAATAAGTGTCAGACAGTTTTCCATCACTTTGTTTGCCCAAAAAAACTAATTAATTCAGCACCAAAGTTTCTCCTCTGCTCCCTCAAACACACTGAAGAAACTGGCTCCTGTCAGCCCCCTAAAGAGAGAGAGAGACTCACAGCTGCCAATGACACTCACTGTTACCTTATTAGACACAACAGAGGAAATCATCAAACACAATCAGTGACAAATCAGAAAGCAGCATTTTTATTTTCTCCATATATATCAAAAAAGTGTGAGCGCTGATGAGCGGGACTCCTCCTCCAGCGTGAAGAGACACTTCACTGAGGACAGACTCGTGTCAGTCAGAAGTCAGTGTGGAGATAAAGTCACACTAAACTTAAAGCAGATTGATACAGAAACACTGCAGCTTATATTCAGCATCAAAACCTGAACCTGAACACAGCAGACACAAGCACTGATGACTGACTGCTCACTTCAGACACTTACTAAAACTTTACTTCACAAAGAAAAAATATATTTATTATAAATATAGAAAATATAAAATGAAGGGCTATTCAGTCAATCTGTAAATAAAAAATTGGTTTCTATTCCAGATATATTAATTTGCCATTAAATAAAATACATTTGTAGTTGTAGTAGGGTGTTTCATACTGCAATTCATAATTCATCCAGCAGGGGGAAGCAAAACATTTCTTATTGAAAAGACAAGCAGGCAAGCGTTCAATGGAGGACCAAGAAATTCAGAAATTAAAAATAGCTAAACAAAAATATAGATAAATAAATAAATAAAATAACACGGAAAACAAATAAAGAAATAGTTGACTTTATAAAAAAGAAATATAATTTGTGTGTAATAAAATGTAACCAGGAATTTATATTTGTTACTTTTTTTCCTTTATGTATATTGTTTCATTTATTTTTATTCAACTTTTTATTTACTTATTCTCTCATTTATTTCTATATTTAATTTATCTATTATTAATTTATTTATTTTTAAATGTATTTATGCATATATTTATTTTTTTGATTTATTTATTCCACATGTATTTATTTCCAGGTTTCTTTATTCATTTATTTATTTTCACTCTGGTTACTGACATAAACTCTGTTCCCTGAAAAGGGAACTAGACATTGTTTACATTTATATATACTGAAGCAAGGTCCCAGTGGGGGTAGCTGACAGGCAAAGGAGGTTCAGGGGGCGCACAGCCATCATCCAAAAACTCTTTTAACAAAGACAAAACTACTGAAAACAGGCAGTTGACAGGGACTTGGCCCTTTGAAGTGCAACAATTTTCAAAGGCTCGCCACCTATGACTGTTGAGATGTCTAGTAAACAGAGTGCTCACCTCTGAATGACCGACAGCTGAACAGACAGAAGGTGCTGGTCTGCCCACGTCTACAGGCTCATCTCGAGTGTGAGAAGAGGGCGAGAATGGGAACCACTCCATGTTGTCCATGCAAAAGAGAACACGAGAGACAGGTGAACTGCTCCGATCACCAGGCAGATCCAGGCAGGTCATCATTTATTCTCTGTGTCTATCCAGCCACTGAATGCTACATGAGCAACCAATGCACAAGGCTGCTGTTGTTGTAAAAGGCTGTGCCCCTCCGCAGGGCCAGCACAGGCATTTGCGAGTCACCAAGATGTTGAGCTCAGGTGTGGATCCCGTGCAGGAATGTACACTTTTGATCATAGTTGAAGTAGTTACATGTGAAGCAGTCCCAGCCTGCCAGATTATGGTACAGTCTGTAAACACTGGGGCATTTTGAAGCCTGCACAGACTGTTTTTATTGCTCAAAAGTATGTGGAAAGATGCTATGTGCAATGAAACAGACCCTGTGAAAGACAGACACAAGCCTGTAGAATGGACCTTTCCACCACATAAATTCATAGACAAACCTTTCTCTGAATTAACATATTTCTATCTACTATTCACTTGAGACATATGAAATCATGCATCCTTGCCTATATATTTAAAATTGAATGAATGTTTAATCATTACTTAACCATGATCGCACAAATGCCATGCTTATCTAGCTCCAAATTATATTACCTATTTGATAATTCACATTACACTTGGCTAACTCTGTCACATTATCAGAATCTTCTCTTGATCACCCAATCCAGTTTCAAATGCAAAATACAATGCTAGAGACAAAGGATCATAAAATTTTCCTCATAAAAATTCCTCATCTCCTCACACTATAAAGATCACGATCACCAGATCAGGCCAGTTATTTTAGATACTGAGAAGATAAGGAAGCTGAGAAGTCTTTTAAGTTCCCCTAAGTTTGTGCCAGGCTGTGGCCTT
Source organism: Carassius auratus (assembly GCF_003368295.1). NCBI lineage: Eukaryota > Metazoa > Chordata > Actinopteri > Cypriniformes > Cyprinidae > Carassius > Carassius auratus. Next base: position 421,429 of record NW_020528487.1, read on the forward strand.
GTCTTTCCATTCAGCAAAGATCCTCAGATTTCAGCTGGTTCTCTCTCATCAAGACAACATCAAGAATAACTGGAGCCTCAACAAACTGCATCAGGACAGTTTTAATCAAATGGGCAAAACATGCAAGAATCAAATTTAGTCTCATTGTTTGATCCATTAATGATCCCCACCCCTTATAAAGAAGGGAGTGTTACAACTAAGAAACTGATGGTTTGCTCAAGGCTGTTGATCTGCTGAATCTCAAACAATACTATAACTTATTGCATTCCTGTACTCTACAGCTCCCTTTCCATTGCTAAACTGTGCGTGTGTGTGTAAATGATAAAGTGCTGCTTTGTTTACGGTGGCAATCAAGGAAATTATGTTTAATTGCTGTTCAAGCGACACCTGCTGGCAGAGAGTCAATCTGCATACCAATTCAGCCTGTCTGCTGTTTTGTTTCGTGCAGATTTTTTATGTAGAATATTTTCACAAAACTAAAGTCAGAACATTTCGTTTTTGCTTTTGAATTTCTAAGTTATACAATCTAATGTAGATTAAAAACTGCTAATGCTGCAGCCTCTTTGTCTGGACGGTGTTGTGTTTAAAATACTGTGGTTGCCTCTAATTTTAAACTGAAAAAGACCACAAAGCCTTAGTTTGTTTTTAATGGTATTTATTTTGTTTTACTCATTTGATTGATTGGGGTTTGTTTTAAAATTTCATTTTAGTTTTGTTGTTTGACATATTTCAATTTTACAAAGAATATCGTAACAAATTGTACAATATCGAGATACAGTACTATTTATATTCTGTTATATATATATATATATATATATATATATATATATATATATATATATATATATATATATATACAGAACAGACCAAAAGTTTGGACACACCTTCTCATTCAGAGTTTTCTTTATTTTCATGACTATGAAAATTGTAGATTCACACTGAAGGCATCAAAACTATGAATTAACACATGTGGAATTGTATACATAAAAAAAGTGTGAAACAACAGAAAATATGACATATTCTAGTTTCTTCAAAGTTGACACCTTTTGCTTTGATTACTGCTTTGCACACTCTTGGCATTCTCTTGATGAGCTTCAAGAGGTAGTCACCTGAAATGGTCTTCCAACAGTCTTGAAGGAGTTCCTCGAGAGATGCTTAGCACTTGTGGGCCCTTTTGCCTTCTGTCTGCGGTCCAGCTCACCCCTAAACCATCTCGATTGGGTTCAGGTCCGGTGACTGTGGAGGCCAAGTCATCTGGCGCAGCACCCCATCACTCTCTTTGTTGGTCAAATAGCCCTTGATGCCTTCAGTGTGACTCTACAATTTTCATAGTCATGAAAATAAAGAAAACTCTTTGAATGAGAAGGTGTGTCCAAACACTTTGGTCTGTACTGTATATATATATATATATGGTATATATATATGGTATATATATGGTATATATATATATATATATATATATATATATATATATATATATATATAGTTGTGTTCAAAATTATTCAACCCCCTTGACTTGCAAGAAAATTTGCTGTGGAGGATAACATTTTATGAAATCAATTTAACAAAGGCATCAGTAAAGGATTAGAGAAAGTTTGTTAATACACATTTGAGTGATTCTGAGAATGGAACATTGATGAATCATGATAAAATTCAAATTGGCTCTAAACATTCATGTTAAAAATTATTCAACCCCCTTTGTGCAGAATCTTTTATTTTTTTAAATCACCAATAAACACTGTCTGTAAGTGTTTAGAAGCTTCTGTCACCTCTCTACTACAGTTTTGGCCCGTTCCACACCTGAAAAAGCTTTCAGATCACTGATAATCTTTGGTTTTCACATTGCCACTGCTTTCTTCAAATTCAACCAGATATTTGAAATGAGAATTAAGCCTGGAGACTGAACAGGCCTCTTAAGAACATTCTATGACTGATCCCTGAACCAAGGAGAAGTAGACTTGGATGTGTCCTTTGGGATGACTGGACTGCAGGAAAGTCCATTGATCATCAGCTTCAGTTTTTGCACCAAAGGCATCACAATTCTTGTCAAAATGGCCTGACACTTTAAAGAATCCATGATGTCCTTCATACAGTCATGATTTCCACTTCCTTCTACAGTAAAGAAACCCCATAACAAGACTGATCCACCTCCAAGTTTGAGGATGGAGATGGTGTTCTTCTGCTTTCGAGCTTTGCCACTTTTTGCAGCAGTCATACCGCTGATCCATGGGTCCAAAAAGTTCCAGTTTGGTCACATCACTCCATATAACATTCCTCCAGAGCTCCACAGGTCCACACAAATGAATTGTATCAAGTTCAAGTTGGCTTTTTGTTCTTCTTGATCAAGAGTGGTATTCTGCAACATGTCTCAACATGAAGGCCATATTTGTCTAGTGTTCTTCTTACACACTGTATTGAAATGGTTTTCCTCCTTTCATCGGGTCATCTTGAAAGTCTTTGGCTGTACATTGCAGGTTTTTTCTCAGTTGCTCTGATTAAACATTTTATGATATTGTGCTTTTTCTTCCACACCCTCAAAGATTTTCTGGTAAAACACACTTTAAGCTAAGGAATAAGGCTGAGAGCTGTGTCTCTAGGAACTTTCAATGTCTTGGAAATCATCATATAGCCTTAGCCTTTCTAAAGTAATACAATATTTCTTCTCTTTTGCTTTGTGAGATCTCTGTTGACATTTTTGCTACTCAACTTCAATACATGCATGGGCTAAATGTATGTGTGTAACAGCTCAAGCTAATTCTGTTTTTAATAGAGTTTCTAAAGGCTTAATTGTGTTTTGAGACTGTTTTATTCCCCACCATGCAAATAAGTGATTTAAAAACAGCAATGTTGAATAGGGGGTTGAATAATTATGACATAGCAGTATTATAAAAAAATCTTATAACTCAAATATATTACATTATATATTGACAATATCACTTTTAATATGCCAGTGAACTGTTATAGATGCAAGTTTTATTATATCCTGGATCTTCAGAAAAGCTTGTATTTGTAAAGTACTGCAGTCTCTAGGGGGTTGAATAATTTTGAACACAACTGTATATATATTGCTCAGCCCTAATGAATAATATAATTTGCTTATTTGTTGTAATGTGGGTTTTGTTTCTGTTTTGGGGTTTTGTTTCACGTTCATGTTTTCATGTTTTATTTTGTTGTTTGTGTCATGCTTCCATTGCCCTCGTCTTCATACGTTTGGTTCCTCTTGTTCATTGTGTCATGTTCTGATTGGTTTGTCTCGTCATTTATCAGTTCTGTTTACTCATTGGTTGTCTTAGTCATGTGCCTTGTTCCCCATTGGTTTGTTCATGTCATGTGTACATCTTTGTCTGTTATAAGTAGTAAGGTTTTTGCCCTTGTGCCTTTTGTCATGTATTGATGTGCTGTCGGTGATTTCTGTCTGTTTCATGCCATGCCAAGTCAAGTCTGTTCAAGTCACGTCTGTTCATTCCTCATCAAGTCAAATCTTTGTTTATTGTTTGGATTCTGTTTTGATTGCACCGTTGTCAATAAACTGCACTTGGGTTCATTAGCTCACATCAGTAGACTACTCATTACATTTGTTCATAAGGTAAAATTGATTAATATCAGTATAAAAATAATAAGCTAAATATTGAAAAGCACAAATACTAATATTTGTTGTAACCAAATTTTGCAAAGCATAAAAAAATGAAATAACATAAAAACACATTTATGCATTAGTATCAATATATAAAAAGTCCCAGTAGCTCCAGTATCTGTAATATGACTTCATGAACAGATATATTGGGTGTGGTCATTGAGTCATATGGCCCCTCCTTCTTTGTTTGTCTCCTCCCCCATTTCATCATAGTCTGTTTTTTAAAACAAAAGCAAATTCACGTATTTCATTGTTATAATTTCACCTAGATTTAGTTTAAATAAAAAAAAGTAAACATTATAAGCATATAGTTATAAAATATAAGGTGACAATAACCTACCTAGGTTTCTCTCATCTTCATTGTGTTCTTCACGTTATCATCCTCCTCCTGATCTCCCTCTGATACACATGTAAAACAAAACTTCACATTGTAATTTGTAATATAGCTTGTGTCATATCAGACATCTCATGACTGACTAAGACTATTAGATTAAACATGATAAAGCCATGATGTTTCATTAATGATAGAGTAATATATATATATATATATATATATATATATATATATATATATATCTATTTAGACAGACTCTATTTAGCAATCCTCCATGGGCTACACCGTCCCATATAAGGAACTCTCAGCTTGTTTTTATTTTTTTTATTTTTATTATTAGTATTATATTGTGTTAACCTTTATGTAATGTATGGTTAATTACTTTGGCGGAAAGGGTTATAAGGTGGGAAAAGTTTAAAATAGTCTTCACTTAGTGTGGCTGGCCCTTTTTTATAGCAACTGTTAAACAGTCAGAAGTTTTCAATGAACTGCATTGACTCAAACAGCTGATGCAATCGTTCATATCATATTATGACTTATTTGAAAATAAATTGTGTTTGGGGAACTAAGTTAGTTCTTTATCTCTTCCAGCTCTACAAATGCACCTATGAAACCGCTTATCACTCTCAAGTTCACACAGGAAGAAACTTTTGCTGACACACAAATAAACATGCAGTTTTGTGGTTAGGAGGCTGATAAACTATCATCTACAGATGCATCTGATTACACAAACACAAACAAGATAAACAGTTGCACCCATCTGACATTCTCAGTTCAGAGACTTTAATTGAAATATTGAAATCTTACTTTTTATATGATTAAAATTGATTAGATAGATGTGAATGATAGAAAAAGCTTTACTTCTGCAGTGGATCATGGCCTGTATGTATAAAACCTCTCAGAAATGCTCTTAAGAATAGTCTGAAGCTTTGACGCAAGTCTTAAAAAATTCTTAGTTACAAGTAGGACTTTTCTAAGAGTAAGAGACTTTTATAAAGAAGCTAAAAACAACCCTTAGAAAAGCCTAAGACTTATTCTTAACTGTTGACTGAGGTGATACTTAAGTGTTTCAAACTGTAGATTATATCGATGGTTACTTGTTATCTATCTTGTGGCTGTCTTCAAGAGATGACGTAGGAGGTCTGGGGGATGATGGGCGGAAGACGGAAATAAGAGAACGATTGTATGGTGAATAAAGCGAGACCTCGGCTTTACAAAAAGTATCAGTCAATCTTTCTATACACATCTACATGGTGTCAGAAGTGTGCCTGTAGTGACGATGGCACAAGGACTTCGTAAAATTGACCCCCTCGTCTTTAACGAGAATATTGCGGACAACTGGACGAAATTCAAGTGCGAGTTGTGCATTTACAGCAACGCCGGTCTTTCAGCAGCTACATAAAAAGTGCAAGCGTACACATTTCTGAACCTCGCTGGTCCCGATGCCCAAGATAAATATGACACTTTCTCTTTCGAGGAGGGGGAGGATCCAGAGGATTCAGAGGTACTGGTAAAGAAGTTTTTGAGGAAATCTGTCTGCCTGTAAAGAACGTAATTATGCATTCAATACAACAAACCAGAAGCCACATGAAACAATCCAGTCGTACGTTGTCACGTTAAAAACACTAGCCAGAAAATGCGAATTTGGCCCTCTGCATGACGAACTGATAAGAGATGGATTAGTATGTGGCATTCACAATGACAATATCCGCACACAGCTGCTGAAAGAAAGAAAAATCGAAATTTAAACTCAGCTGTTGAAATATGCATGCTATATGAGCAGTCTGAAAAAGGCAACAAAGAAATAAAAAAAGAACCAAAGAAGGACAGCGAAGTTTGTGCAGTGCAATTTTCTACATGTTTTAAACTGTGGTGGCCAGCATTCATCCGACCGCAGCAGCAGTCCAGCCTTCAACAAGCGCTGCAACGCATGTGGAAAATGGAACCACTTCTCTAAATGGTGTAGATCAAGCAAAACACGGACCTACAACAGACAAGGACAAGGTCAATCTCAGCCAAACAGAGCACCCCACACCATACGCAGGGGAGGACAGACACACAGAATAAGTGAACTTGAGGCACAGATTGCATATGAACCAGCAGACTTTTGTTACTGTGAAAGTGTAGAGGTGCCAGCTGATAGAGGAGAGATATTTACCATCCTGTCCACTTCCAACACAGGGAAGCAAATTAAGGTGAAGACTGAAACTGGAGCTCGGTGCAATGTACTGTCCAGAGGTGTTCTCCAGCACATCAACCCAGGCGCTTATATCAATCACAGCCATGTTGTCAACCTTGTGGCTTATGATGGTGGTCAGATCATAAGGACTTTTGGGTTTCACTGATGTAAACTTCACATGTGGCACATTACAGTTCCATGTCGTTGACAGTGATGTAAAACCTCTATTGGGTCTTAGAGACAGCATCAAACTAGGCTTTGTGCAACTTGGCCTGAATGTGTACGCTCTCCAGCAAGGGGCCCCTTAGCTCATACTGTATAAAGACCTTTTTGACTGCAGCACTATAGGCAAACTGCCAGTAGTGTATCACATGCGCCTAGACCCCTCTGTGCACCCTACAATATGTGCTCCCAGACGAGTGCCATTGGCAATGAAAGACAAAATAGTCAATGTACTCAACAGAATGCCAGGAGCCAAGGTGTTCAGCATCCTTGATGCGAAGTGTGGTTTCTGGCAGGTGCCACTCAGTGAGGAGTCATCAAAGCTGACCACCTTCATGACCCTGGCGGGCCGATATGCCTTCCTCCGGATGCCCTATGGAATCTCCACAGGAAGTGAAGTCTTCCAAAGGTGCATGGAGCAGCTTTTTGAAGGACAGCCATGCACCATTGCTGTTGATGACTTCCTTGTTTGGGGCAGCACAAGAGAAGAGCATGATCTGCGCCTCCGGCAAGTCATGGACAGAATACGTGCCATAAATCTTAAGCTCAACCCTGACAAGTGCCGTTTCCGGGTATCTGAGGTGTCATATGTGGGTCACCTTCTAGCAGGGCATAAAACCTGACCCTACAAAGACAGATGCAGTCCGTTCTATGCGAACCCCAGCAGACAAATATGATGTTCAAAGGTTTTTGGGCATGACAAACTATTTATCGAAATTCATCCCAGGCTATAGCGAAATCACAGCACCCCTGCGTCAACTCCTGCTTCAGGATGCAGAATGGAGCTGGCAGGAGCACCACATGGCAGCATTCACTAGACTTAAAGAACTCCTCACAAGTCCTCCTGTACTCCAGTACTTTGACACTCACCAGCCAGTGGTGTTAACTGCAGATCCCTCTCAGCACGGCCTGGGTGCTGTCTGTCTCAAGAACAGCAAACCAGTGGCGTTTGCCTCAAGAGCACAGAGATTGAGTCACGCTACGCTCAGATAGAAAAGGAGCTGCTGGCCCTTGTCTATGCTTGTCAGAAATTCCATGATTACATATATGGCCATCCAGTGACCGTCGAAATGGATCATCAGCCCCTTCATCGCTATTCTAAGAAAACCAATACACTCAGCCTCTGCACGTCTTCAGAGGATGATGCTTAAGCTGCAGCGCTATAACCTCAATGTCATCTACAAGAGAGGCAAAGAGCTATACCTAGCAGACATGCTCTCACGTGCACACCTGCCCTCGACTGACTGGGCCGAATCTACTGAGGACTATGATGTCATGACAGTGGAAGCCCTTTCCTCAAGGAGAACTGAGGAACTGAGACGGGAGACACAGGCAGACTATCTATGCAAGCGCTTATCTGAAGTCGTTGCCGCGGGCTGGCCGGACTCATCAAAGAAGCTGCCACATGACCTCAGGCAATTCTATGCCATGAGGGATGAACTCACAGTTGATAATGGACTATTGCTCCGTGGTCAGCGTTTTGTCATTCCCCACTCACTGCAACACTATTATGTCAGACAGCTGCATCAAGGGCCCCCAAAGCCTAGAAGCAACAAAGCGCAGGGCCAGAGAAACCATGTTTTGGCCACCCATGGAGCTCCTCAGCAGTTAATGACTGACAACGCAGCATATTTCACAAGCAGGGAGTTCAAAGAATTTGCCTGCACATGGCATGGAAATTCTGTCATGTCACCAGCAGCCCCCACTACCCTCAATCAAATGGGCTTTGCTGAGAGGACTGTATGCTCAGCCAAACACCTTCTAGAAAAATGCACACGTGATGGAACAGATGTATATGCGGCACTGCTCAATCTACGCAACATACCAAGGGATGGGCTGCCCTCACCAGCCCAGCGCCTGATTTCTCGACGCACTAAAACCCTTAATCCCATGACCAAAGCCATGTATGTGCCAAAGGTAGAAACGCAGGTCCAGGCAGCTCTAACACGTATCAGAAAAAGGGGAAAGACACACTATGACAGGTCAGCCAGACCCTTGGCCTCATTGCAAGCAGGGCAGACAGTGAGATAACAGACGGAAAGGGGATATGACAGACTGGGAACGGTAATAGGAAAAGCACCACAGCCAAACAGCTACCAGGTCCAGGCCGGAGATGCCACATACTGTATGTGAGAAACAGGCACCACCTCCTACATAACAGTACACCCCGCCTACAACAACAGAGGTCCCACTTAACACCAAAAATGAACCTCTGCCAGAACCCCTGCCTAATGTCGACCAGCCACAGACAGAACAGGTACAGGAATCACCTGTGGTTGTCACCCGCTCAGGGAGAATATCAAAGCCCAACTCCCTATACAAAGACAACACTACATAAGCTATGACTGTTCATGACTCCCTTATTGCAGCAGTCCTGTTGCTTGTGGCCATTTTAAGGGGGGTTGGAAGAATGTTGCATCCTGTTCTGGTATGTGGGTTGTACACTGTTTGCCAGTTCCACTGTTCATGTGCACCTTCATAACAGGTAAAGCTAAAGGGCTAACTATTGCTAGCATATACTGTATATAGCTGTTAAAATCTTTTTTTGTTGTTGTTGTTTATTTATTTTAAATTTTTTATTCATGTTTTTATTCATGTTAAACCTATCCAGGTATATAATGTAGATTATATCGATGGTTACTTATCTATCTTGTGGCTGCCTTCAAGAGATGACGTAGGAGGTCTGGGGGATGATGGGCGGAAGACGGAAATAAGAGAACGATTGTATGGTGAATAAAGAGAGACCTCGGCTTTACAAAAAGTATCAGTCAATCTGTCTATACACATCTACACAAACTAAGGACTGCAATGATGTCAGCCCAAAATGGCTGACCTGCACCTCTGAAACAGCCAATAGAGAGCGTACTCATGTGAAGTCACAGCAGCACAACACTAATCATTTAATGTAACTACAATAAAATCATTTATGACATTGAAATATTTTAATATTTAAATTTATTAAAATAAATTGCTTAGTGTGACGAGTGGGGCGGGGCCGAGAGACGTGGGAACGAGGAGTGAGGCCAGGTGTAGTGATTGGAGATGAGCTGCACCTGCGCCCCACCACCTGTCTCGAGGCCCACGTAGGAGATGGAAGGATATAAAACTGGAGCGACGACCGTGAAGGACGAGAGAGGACCAGGCCTGGGCTTTAGTTTATGTTTTGCTTTTTTTTTCTGTTTTGTGTTTATTTTGAATAATTAAAATGTTATTTGATTGTGCGCCGGTTCCCGCCTCCTTCTTCCCGGTGATTATGGAGATTTTATTATTACAGTGGTGCCGAAACCCGGGAGAAGGAGGGACGCGCTGCTGAAGATCCCTCGCCGCTGTGGTGAATCTGCGGTGCCATCGAGCTGGCGAGGAGTGTGCCGCCATGGACGCTCGAGGCGGTGGGCTGGAACGAGTTGCTGGGGACGGGCGAGCTCGCTGCCGGCCGCCCGTGATGTGGAGGGGCGGTTGCCGTCCATGAGGGAGCGGAGGAGTCGGCACCGTTCGCCAGGGGGCCGGAGCCAGCTGCCATCCGCCGGAACGGGGATGGCACCACCGGTCTCGAGTCCCACGTAGGAGATGGAAGGATATAAAACTGGAGCGAAGACCGTGAAGGACGAGAGAGGACCAGGCCTGGGCTTTAGTTTATGTTTTGCTTTTTATTTGCGCGCATCAGTCGTCCGTGAGGGGCTGATGCGCTGTTTTGTGTTTATTTTGAATAATTAAAATGTTATTTGATTGTGCGCCGGTTCCCGCCTCCTTCTTCTCGGTGATTATGGAGATTTTATTATTACACTTAGCATTTTGCAAATTTATCATAAATTATTAATGATTCTTTGAAATAGTGTTCTATTGGTATGTCTCCTCGTTTACAGTTGGAGCAATGATGTGTTCATGAGTTCCATTAACAGCTCCAACAACTCCAGGAAAGCCCACAATCTTCATGAAAGTAGCTTGTTTTATAGCTTGTTTTTTTCAGCATGGTTTGATGGTCAGTTGGAAAGTCAATGAACTGACATTTATTAGTGATGTCCGGCCTAGGAAATTTGACATCTTCACCCTTAAAAAAAAAAAAAAAAAAAAGTGCAAGATTTTGTAATCAATTTCTTGGACAAACATTATCTACATTCCGAGACATGATGCCATAAAGGCAGGTTTACTGATCTAAAGTATATAAATATAAATAAAGATCAGTGAACTCACCTTTATGAGGTCATCTAGCAACATTAAGTGACCAGTTTAAGCTACTTTCAATTGAAAGCAGCTGGCAATACTGGTCAGTGTGTTGTTGTTTTTTTTTTTTTTTTTTTTTGTATTTTGTATTTTGATGGTTTAATGGAACTTGGGGTCACAAAAAATGATAATAATCCACGTCACTTTAAGCCACTGTTTTTTTCTGCTTACTGTGTCATCACGGTGGACTGCTGCATTTTTCCACATTTCCAGCCAAAAATGTATTTACAGTTCTGCAGTTAGAGCATTGACTAGTTGAGTGAAAGAGGTTATTAAATGTCTTAATATAATTAATAATACAAACTTGTTGATCTTGGCAATCAAGTTTGTATTGTTTTATCAAATCCATATCATCATATAACTCCAGTATGTCATATCACTGGAAAGTGTGTGTCCCCTCCTCTTTGTGGCTGTCTTGTTACACCTAACTAGGTTAGGAGACCTCTTCAGCTCTCTTAAATAAACTCCCAGTCTTAACACTCAGGAACTTTTATGAATCGTTCTTATTCTTAAATCTAGGAATAAGAGTAAAATTACGTCATTCTTAGAATTTTGACACACTTAAGATTAAAATTTTACTCTGAGCAGCTTTATACATATGGGCTCAGATCTGTATCACTGAAGTCTCCCATCATTTAATCTCATTTGACTGCAGTCTCAAAATTTTGATTACTTTTGATTATTGTTGATGGCCTTTTCTCGCCAAGGTATTCATCATTTCTAAACCGATAAATGGTAAAATAGTTCAATCTTTTAACATCCTTTCATGATACCTCACCCCTTTGAGTGATGTTGTCTGTGATAAATCGCGTGATAAACTGCCTCAGTCTGTGTCCTCTGAAGTCCTGTGTACCAGTCAGAGAGAGCTGTGAGTGTAGACAGACAAACCTGCTGTCAGTTCACAACAGATGACTGATCACACACTGAATAAGACACAATATGACAGTCTCTGGATCTCTCCTACCTCTCCTCATCACTCTCTTTCGCTGAATCAGTATAAGCATTGACACTAATAGCAGTAAGAGCACAACTCCCAGAACAATCACAATCACTGAGAGAGACTCTGGTGGAGGAGTATGTGGAGGAGTGACTAATCTTGATGGGCCAGATGTACTGAACACTGGCAAATCTGTCATTATAAAAACAGGCAGATACAAACATTAAAAATAATGCAAAAAAAAAAAAAAATATATATATATATATATATATATATTCCGGTGACCTTCACAGGTGAGTCCAGCGTGCTCTTTGCGGAAGCAGTCAGTGTGGTTATTCAGGGAGAGAGGACAGTCCCACAGGTGAATCTCATTCCCTCTGCACTTGACTTTGTTCATCCACACAACACCTTCACCAGCACCAAAGACTGAATTCCCATCAGCCCTCAGTGCTGCTCCACAACCCAGCTGCCTGCAGACCACCTGAGCATCACTGATGTCCCAGTGATCATCACAGACTGAGCCCCACACAGCGTTATGATACACCTCCAGCCTCCCAGAGCACCGGCCGTCCCCTCCACTCAGTCTGAGAGGAACATGATCTAAAACACAAACATCAGCACTGACCAGCTTCAGCACAACATTCACAACAAAGTTTAAAGTTGTGATAATAATAATACAATTATAATAAACTTACTTGAACACTGTCTCTTGAATGGAGATGGTGAGGTAGAACATGCCAGAAAACTCTGAGGTGACTCACGAATCTGATCCCCTGAGATAAAAAAATCGAAAAATAGAACAAAATAATTAAAGGGATACTCCACCTTAAAATGAAATTTTGTCATTAATCACTAATCCCATGTCGTTCCAAACCCGTAAAAGCTCCGTTCGTCTTCGGGAACACAATTTAAGATATTTTGGATGAAAACCTGGAGGCTTGAGGCTGTCCCATAGACTGTCAAATAAACAGCAGTGTCAAGGTCCATAAAAGGTATGAAAGTCGTCATCAGAATACTCCATCTGCCATCAGACGTGCAATCTGGGTTATATGAAGCGACGGGAACACTTTTTGTAAGTGAAGAAAACAAAAATAACAACTTCATTCAAGGATGCGCTGTTTCTTTGTGTATTTAGCTTTGATTTAGAAGAAAACAGCGCATCCTTGTGGTGCGGATGACTCAGAAGAGCATACGCAGCACGGTGATATGAAGAGACACAGAGGAGACCGTTGCCAAAGGAGTTATTGAATAAAGACATTATTTTTGTTTTCTTTGCTTACAAAAAGTGTTCCTGTCGATTCATATAACCCAGATTGCATGTCTGATGGCAGTGTTCTGATGACAACTTTCATACCTTTTATGGACCTTGACACTGTTATTTACTTGGCAGTCTATGGGATAGTCTCAAGCCTCCAGGTTTTCATCCAAAATATCTTAAATTGTGAGATGGGGGTAAGTAATTCATGACAAAATGTTCAGTTTAGGGTGGAGTATCCCTTTTAAAGGCCAAAAATATATATATATATATATAAACAAACAAAACATGACAATTTCAAACCATCTTGAATCAGTTAAATATCATCTCACTTGAGCAGGTGATTTTGGCCACTTCATCATTATCACAGTCATTCTTTCCCCAGGGTGAAGAAGGACACTGCCATAAAGTGGAGTCATGTCGTCGACATTTAAGATTATCAAGCCAGTTACGAGGCTTCAGTCCCTCTGAAAAACTGGGTTCACTGCCAGATCTTCCACAGTTCAGCTCTTGACAGATCAGACTCGCTGTGTCTCTGTCCATCTGGTTCCAGCACACATTACCCCAGGATCCATTGTAGAAAACCTCTACATTCCCTTCACAGCCCTCAGTTAACCTGATCTCTTTAAACTCTAGATGGAAAAGGATAAAAATCAATAGCAGTTATAGTGTTATATTGAGGAGCGGATGAGTGAGTAGTTTGGAAAACTTAAAAAGTTTGATTAAATTTATTATTTACATTATTGTTTACCTGAGCGAGGGCTGGACGATATGGCCAATGTTTATATCACAATATATTTCTAAATTTCGGTCGATATGATATAATCCTGATATCGATATGAACACAATTAAAAAACCCTCATAAAAACATAAAAACGCCCATAACAGATCTCTTTGCATACAAACTTATGACAAATGAATTTGTCAAGTTTATGACACCTCATTTAAAACCATATAATATTTTAGAAAAAAAGCAGCACAAATAAGTTTAACTTTTTTTTTTTAGCCTTCAAACAATAAATGTGAAATTACTGTCAAAAATCTCAGATTCACCTAATTAATATTAATATTAATATCTTTAACTTCAAACTATAGGCTCATATACACTACCATTAAAAAAGGTTTTGAACAGTAAGAAATTCTCTTCTGCTCACCAAACCTGCATGTATTTGATCCAAAATACAACAAGAACAGTAACATTTTGAAATATTTTTTACTATTTAAAATAACTGTTTTATATTTGGAAATATTTTAAACCTTAATTTATTCCTGTGATTTCAATGCTATATTATTAGCATCAATACTCCAGACACAATCCTTCAGAAATCAGTCTTATATTCTGATTTGCTGCTCAAAAAAAAAAATTATTATGTTGAAAACAGCTCAGTAGAATTTTTCAGTTTATTTTTTTGATGAATAGAAAGTTCAGAATAACAGCATTTATCTTAAATAGAAATTGTAACATTATAAATGTCTTTATCATCACTTTTGATCGATTTAAAGCATCCTTGCTAAATAAAAATTTCTATAATTTCTTTCCAAAAAAAAAAAAAAGAAAAAAGAAAGAAAGAAATTATACTGACTCAAAGCTTTTGAATGGAATAGTGTATAATGTTACAAAAGCTTTTTTGTTTCAGATAAATGCTGATCTTTGGATCTTTCTTTCCATCAAATAATCCTGAAAAAAAATGTACTCAACTGTTTTAAATATTATAATCAGCAAATCGGCATATTATAATGATTTCTGGATTATATGATATTGAAGACTGGAGTAATGCTGCTAAAAATTCAGCTTTGATCTCAGGAATAAACTACATTTAAAAAATAAAGCAGTTATTTTAAATAGTACAAATATTTCACAATTTCAAACAACTGTTTTTGCTGTACTTTGGATGAAATAAATGCATGCTTGGTAAGCAGAAGAATTATTTGAAAGAAAAACATTATACAAAAAAAAAAACATTTTAAAAATCTTACTGTACAAAATCATTTGACTGGTAGTGTAAGCTGATTATTCTTATAGATTGAAACAGATGTGCTTTAGCAGTATAAAGAGTATGAAAAGTTTGAGTTGCTGGAGACGGATTTGAATGCGAAGTGAATGTCTGATTGAGAGCGGTAGAACTATCGGTTTCTCCAGTAACGGCTCTGAACAAAGCAGCTCCGCTTATGAACGCTTCTTTATATCGGATAAAAAAAAATGCCATCAAATCTTTTCTGAAGACACTCGGTTCACTTCAGATATACATTCATATAAAACACCCGCGACGTGTTTTGACTTTGAAACGTGCAGTGCTCATGTTTATTGAACGAAGTCAAACACCACAAAAGAATCAGTGTATGGGAAATACTGCTAATGTATATCAAAATATCTGAATGAAATGTTTAAAAAAATTTAAAATCATATCACCTTATATCGCGATACATATTGATATTAAATTACTGTCTAGTCCTGACCTGAGCAAATGACTCCAACATCCTTCTTGTGTATGCAGTCATGTTTTCCCCAACCTGGAGAAGAGCAGCTCCACAGGGACGTCTCATTCCCCTCACACTCCACCTCATCCAGCCATATGTGTCCAGAACCTGGACCAAACCAGGCTGGTACCGGCTGGTTACTGAGGGCCACTCCACACTGCAGCTGTCTGCACACCACATGAGCATCTTTAATATCCCAGGAGTCATCACACACTGTCCCCCATGAGCCGCTGTGAAAAACCTCCAGCCTCCCTGCACAGTCTCCCCCAGAACCCACCAGCCTGATGGACCCCCGACCTGATATTCAGAGACAGAAAAACACATTATTGATCACAAACAACTGAAGAATCTGCCCATATGTTGTTCTTCTCACCGATGCAGGTGATTGACAGCTGTTGTGTGGAGCTGCAGTTGAGAGTTTGTGGAGAGCTGCAGTTCCCCAGATGAGCTTCACTCCCAGAGCACTGGAAGCCTGTCACACACTCATGACTGTGTTCAGGACTGGATGAAGAGGAGCTGTAGAAGTTCAGCGCAGAGCCACAGCCCAGCTGTCTGCAGACCACAGAGGATTCAGAGAGACTCCAGGAGTCCAGCAGAACTCTCCTCCAGACCTGATGGATGAAAACTTCCACCTCCCCCTCACACTGTCTCTCTCCAGACAACCGCACCAGACCGTCATGAAGAGCCAGAGAGGAATCTGAGTGAAAGATCTGACATTTTACTAAAATACTGCAAAAGTGTTCTACAGAGGAACATTTATATAATAAATTTGTTTTATTTCAATATTACATTTATATAAGTAAATTCAAAATTTAAATGACACAAGCATTAATCTTCAATCTGAAATGTATAGGGAATATATACAACATTTTGTATAAGATTAAGTCTTCCAGTAGCATAATGTCAGTAAATGCTACAGTAATATAAGACTCACCAGAGCAGATGACTCCAACATCTCGTCTATGAGAACATTCAGCTCGACTCCATGAAGAGATGGAACATTCTGAGAGTTTTATTGCATTCCCGTCACAATCAAACACATCAGCCCAGATTTCATCACTTCCCTCTCCAAACCAGTCTGATCCCACAACAGACACAGCAATCCCACAATTCAGCTGTCTACAGAGGACACTGGCAGCTCTCATATCCCAGCATGCATCACACACTGTGCCCCATTTACTGAGGAACTGAAGCTCCACTCTTCCAGAACAGATGTCAGGACCATTGACCAGTCTGAGATCAGTGTAATCTGGAGAAAGAACACAGAGTTTACTGAGATTTTAAGTAAGAGAACAGAGATAATCTGAGTAATTCTCATGTTCTTAATTCTGTTTAATACAGTCACTCAGAGCTTATAATGATAAATAAATAAATAATAATAAATAGGTTAAACAATTTACCAGAACATATCAGTCCGACATCATTTTCATGGGTGCAGTTTATTTTAAATGAGTTTGATGATGGACAGTGTCGAATGTGTGATTCATCTCCTCTACACTGAATCTCTTTTGATCCAATCTGAGCGTCTCCTTTGTCAAAAGCAGCTGCTCCCAGCACCTGTACAGGAGCCCCACAGTCCAGCTCTCTACACACAACCTCTGCATCCTTCTGGTCAAAGGCAGCGGCACACACTGAACCCCATCGTCCTCCAAAATATATCTCCACTCTCCCAGAGCACAGGTGAGACCCATCCACAAGTCTTGACCTTCCATAGTTTAAAGTTTCTGATTTTATTTACAAGAAAGAGAAGACCATCTGTCACTATGATTATGATACAGACATGAAACAAGAAGAAAGTCCTTTAATTAATTTAAAAGGATGAAAGTGAGAAGATTAGACCATAAAATATGCTAATTGTTTATGAATTGCTCTGAAAACAAATTACACACAATTATTTTAAACCGCATATCAGATGTTTATGGATGAAATCTGATCAGCGATGCCTTAACAGGGTGATGTATGGAGCAGCTCACCTGAGCATTTGACTCCAGCATATTCACCATGACTACAGCCATGAACACCCCATCCTAATGATCTACAGTCCTTCAGTGTTGATTCTGATCCACTACAGTCCACATAACTCATCCAGATTGGTCCTGATCCTTGTCCAAAACGAGCATCACCCAGAGCCTCTACAGCTTCTCCACATCCCATCTCTCTACACACCACTTCAGCATCAGTCTCATCCCACTCATCATCACACACTGTTCCCCACTCACCATAATGATGAACCTCCACTCGACCACTGCAGGGACTGTTACCTCCAACCAACCTAACAGTCTCAAAATCTGTACATGAAAGAAAGAGATTTACCCACATTAGCAGTAGAACATCCTACATTCATAAGCAGAATATGGCAAAATAAGTTCCAAAAAATAAAATATTAAGTTAGTAAATTCAAACTGGACAACTAAATCTGGTTAAGAGAATATTACAAATAATCTTATGATCATTAATTTAGTTGACTGTAAAAGCTCTAATCATTCATAACATTTATTTCATAATTAAATTATCAGTGTCACTAGATCTTGTTTTCTAAATATTACACAGGCATCTATTCACTTTCTAACTGTATGAGCCATCATAGATAAACTGCTCATATAAACGTATAATTTCACCTCTTACTGTCTATTTTGTACTCACCAGATGTGGTTAGAGTTATTATAGTGGAGAGTAAAACAAGTTTCAGATATCCCTCCATCATCTTCTGCTCGTCACACGTCTGTTTGACTGTCAGCACAAGTTTCTCCTCTGCTCCCTCAAACACACTGAAGAAACTGGCTCCTGTCAGCCCCTAAAGAGAGAGAGAGACTCACAGCTGCCAATGACACTCACTGTTACCTTATTAGACACCACAGAGGAAATCATCAAACAAAATCAGTGACAAATCAGAAAGCAGCATTTTTATTTTCTCCATATATATCAATAAAGTGTGAGCGCTGATGAGCGGGACTCCTCCTCCAGCGTGAAGAGACACTTCACTGAGGACAGACTCGTGTCAGTCAGAAGTCAGTGTGGAGATAAAGTCATACTAAACTTAAAGCAGATTGATACAGAAACACTGCAGCTTATATTCAGCATCAAAACCTGAACCTGAACACAGCAGACACAAGCACTGATGACTGACTGCTCACTTACTGAAACTTTATTTTAAAATTATTTTTCTATAAATGTATATAAATTAGAATAAACTGCACATTTTAATGTTTATTAAGAAATAAATGTGCATAATATTAGGTGGATTTTACTTCACCATTATGATGTTCTAATCAAGAGCGCAATAAACAGTATGTTAATATATTATCAAATGAACTGGACTGATTGTGTACAACAGCAGAAGGCTATTCAGACAAGATCTGTAAATAAACATTGTTTTCTATTCTAAAGATATGAATTCGGCATCATGTAAAATTTAAGACATTTGCATGTGTTTAACCCTGCAATGTGTAATACATCCAGCAGATGGCAGCATAATACTTCTTATTATAAAGAGGAGGAGACAAGAGTCTTGTCCTTGTGTCACCACATGAGGGAGCTTCTCACTTTTTTCCGGACAGAATATGTTAATTTATTTAGTCAGCTACATTACTATGGAGGGCCAGATTACTCAAAATTAAACAATTAAATAAATGTTGAAATATATAAATGAATTGTGGAATACATAATGAAATAATTAAATACATTAATGAATGCAGAGATGCAGAAATAAATATATATTTATTTATGTATGTACTTATTTATTAATTTCTTCATTTATTTATGTTTAATTATGTATTTATTTATTTATTCATTCATTCATTTATTTCCTCCCTCCACATTTCATTTTCAGGGCTATGGGTAACGGTTGTGGGCACGTCACTCAGTAGGCGATGTCACCTTTCAAACTCGATTTCTTTGGTCTTTGTAACTTAGGTGACTTTTATTGTTTTTATGTATTTATTTTGCATCATGAGCTATGGCTGAGGATGGTACAGTAAAAGATCTGTTGTTGAATCTTGCAGATGAAGTCTTATGTAAATGCTGAAATTGGGGTTTCATATTATGTGAAAGCTTGTTTTGTGCCATATCTTTGCTTTTTGATTGCTTTAAGCTAAATGTATGTTTTAACTTTGAACACCACTGTCTCATTGCACAGGAAAGCAGCCACACATGACACTGAAATTTGCAGATTATATGAGGAAATGGAGCATCAAATGATTAATGAAAAAGATCAAACAAAGGTAAAAACTTTTTTTAAACTGCTTACTGTGCTTTTACACTACTGTTCTGCCAGTTCAGGGTCTGTAAGATTTTGTATAAAAAAAAGAAAATAAATTAATACTTTTATTGAGCAAGAAAGGGCACATTCAATTGATCAAAATAACAGTGAAGACAATTATAATTGTTCTGCAAGATCATGAAACGCTGAAGATTGGAAAAATGTCTGCTGAGAATTCAGCTTTGCCATCAAAAGAAAAAAAAAAACATTCATTTTAAATATATTTAAATAGAAAATAGTTATTTTAAATTGTAATATTTCACAATGTTACAGTTTATACTGTTTCTTATCAAAAATGTGCAGCATTAGTGAGCATAAGAGACGTCTTTCAAAAACATTTAAAATAAAAAACATACCATCCCCAAACTTTTGACCACTAGTGTATGTGTGCAGTTCATACAGCTGATTTATATCCTAGTCTACTTCGTTTCAAACTATAGTGTCTGTTTCAGTTTGTACATTATAACTTTTTCTCGGCTTGGAGGAAAATGGTACATTGTTAATATTAACTGAAATTAACTAGTATGTTAACGCTTTCTTCCAGTCTGAAAATCTACAGTCGTGCAGTCAAGACCGACAGCAGCAGCTCCGCTGTAAAGAACAGGAATTGGAGCAGCTTTTCCAAAAACAGAGGAGGGTTAGTGTCATGATTAAACAGTCATAATCTTACAAAATTTTATACTTTTGTGCAACTCCCATCCTTCTAACTCACAGCTTTCAAGTCATTCTCTGTGTCTTTATTTTTTCAGTTGGAGCGACAATGTCGTGACCTTCATAGCGAACACAAGGTGAGTCGACTAGAGAACTAAACTCAAAATGTCCAACGAGGAGCTGTCTCGTGAACTTGAGCACACCTGCGAGGGGCTAGTGTCGACTACAGCAGGAAAGAGAAATGTCAGTCTTGGCAATTATTACATACAGACAGAGATCCAACCAGTGTCTTTGAGTCTCTCATAAACACAAATACTTTTCCCCCTCACAGGGAAATGTTACAGAATCACTGAAGTCTTGCAGTGCATTTAAACCCTGGCACACATTGCACAGCAGATTATATCAAACATCATCAATTCACTTTCTGCAGAGTTTATAGCATTTCACCCCTGAACTGTAGGGGTTTCCTAAATAATCCCGGACAATCAAACAGTAGGAATTTCATAGTATTAGGTACAATCAAAACCAAACGACATCTTCAAACAAACAATACTGAGCTTTTTAGCCATTTAGTTACTTTTACAGTTTTTTTCAATTGTTTAGACGCAATTTTGAAAACGGAGTTTCTTTTGTTAAAATATAAATTCACAATTATCCAAACACCACAATCAATTAGCAAAATTCCTAGATTGTGTGCAAAATGACACACTTCAGTCAAAACATATACACATATTTGTGAAAATGCTATTTGTTTTCATTTAACCAACACAGTCATCAATGATCATACACTATTGCAGCCAGTTTCACACTGCTGTGATAAATAAAAAATACATTTGTAAAAAAAAAAAAAATTCTTACTGTATGTAAGAGATAATTTAGGTGACAAAAAATAGTGAGAAACTCACAACATTATTCATGATTTGTTTTGAGATAAAAGCATGGGCGTAGGTTTAGGGGGGACACTAGGTACTAGTCCCTATCAATATTTTGAGATGACAAATTTGTCCCCACCAATATTTAGCAAGCTCCTTTGAACTGCTATTTGGTTATTTGGATCGATTCTAACGGCCAGGACGACGATAGTACAAGAAACGCTGTAATTTGATCGGCGGCGGGGTATCTGACAGGCTACCGGGACTACTTTTGTGCTTGCACTAGCAGCGAGCGGGTGGTGTGTGTGCGTGTGCGCGCGCATGTTGTGGTTTATGCATTTGATTTGCAAACTAAGCCAATAGTGATGTGTCGTTCGTGAACGAATCGTTCTTTTGAACGAATCTTTTAGGTGAACGAATCGTTCTCGTTCACGCTATCCACTGACTCATATTTCTCGTTCAAGTGAAGTTCCTCCCTCCGCAGCAGCGCGGCGCTATAAGCAGCGCATGCGCAGCTCGGT